>NC_061092.1:51526944-51531708 GCF_015104395.2 Macrobrachium nipponense | reverse complement strand
CTGTGCATTGGTTTATTGTGCTATTCCTCCGTTCTGTTTGTCATTCTTCTGTCTCTGTATACTTCTGGGTCTTCATCTACTTTCACCAGTCCTTCTACCTTAAAACTTTTGTGTCGTGTATAATCTGTCTGTATTAGCTCTTGGGTGTATTGCTTTGTGTGCTGTCATGTGTTTCCTAGCTTTCTGGGCTATGCTGCGGAATTCAGCCTTCGTCCACTTCACTACTTCCGTGCTGTATCCGGTTACTGGTACTGCCCACGTGTTTATGGTTTTCATCATTGTTCTACGATGAGTTTTGACTTGAGCATCGTCTTAAGTCTCTGCACATATTCTTTCCTGATCGTGTTCTTCATCTCTTGGTGTTTTATACCCCCTCCTTCTATTATTCTATTCCACTGTATTTGTATCCTGTCTCAGCTATGCGTTTTATGCTATTCCCATCTGGTATCTTTATCCCTTCAGTTCTTGTCACTTTGCCTTTTAGTATGTTGATTATGGCACATTTTTTAAACCAAACTCCATCTTGATGTCCCCAGATGCAATCTTTATAGTCTGGATTAGGCAATCTATTATTATTATTATTATTATTATTATTATTATTATTATTATTATTATTATTATTATTATTATTATTATTATGTCAATCTCTTCTTTTGTTTGTATACATGTTTTTCATTCTTTACTTTTGCTACTCACGAAGCATCGCTGACTGATTGTTTGCCTTTATTTATATTCTTTTCTCTATTTAAGATGTTTGCTATGTTTTTATATATTTTTTCTCGGTACAGACGTTAGCACTCTTCTTTACTACGTATGGTCAGTGCATGCATATTATAGTACGTAGTAATAATTTTTTTCAGACTGAGATGTAAGTAGTGCATTAACATTAGTTGACGCGACCTCGGGTGAAGATAATGTTTTAAGAGATATTAATTGTTACAATTGATGTGAAAACATTGATAAAGCTTAAATGCTTTAATCGCTAAGGTTCCCTTTAGTAGGACAAAAAAGGATATATAGCAGGAAGTCTTAACAAGTCTTACATAGACCGTAGAAATTGGTGAAAAAATCAGTAAGAAGTCGGCATTTATACGAAAGATAAAACCACTGATCTTTCGGTAGCATGTTTTGATGGCGAAAAAGGGAAAACTTTAGGGTGGAAAAGAAATATACATTCAGGAATAAAAACTGAAACAGAAGGGGACAAGGTAGAAATTATTATAGAAGGAGAAAATTCAGAAAACCTCTCATGGGCAATCCTCTGTGTGGAAAAGAATGGCATTTAGTGATGTTGGAACCACTTTAGAATCGAGAAAGCAAATCTTAAAATGCTATTAAGGAAGGATAGTTTTATTGTTTTCAAGGATGTGTCCATGGTTTGTTAGAAGTGATGGCATTTTCTGTGTAATGTTCTATTAGATTCCATTTCTTAGTGATTCAACAGGTAATGGTCTAGAGGGTTATCGATCTATTGCCTACAGTATTTGTAAGATCGTGGATCGAATATTATTATTATTCGTTAACTGCACAGATATCCAAATCAAAGTCTGTGAAGATGACTGCTTGTGTTCTTGTTCCAGACAATATTCAGTGGTTTTGAGATTCGATTAAGTTAATGACAATACCAGACTGGTGCTTACTGAGCTGCATTGCAGCAGCTTTGTGCATGGTTTTTCTTTTCCAAAAATGTGAGATAAAAGCTAAAGTTGTTAAATTCATCTTTTGCTTTGTTGTAGTGATGTCCTCCACTGGAAGTCCCATCCGTTTACTACCTTTTGTAAAGGGTTACATAAATTTGCTATTATTTTTTCCACTTGTTCCTTTTTTATCATTAAAGTCTGTACCCCTAATCCGTTATGAAATATCTAGAAAAAAAGCCATTTACATGAATATTAGTATGTTGGGAACCATGGTCATCTCAGTATCTTTAAGAGCCAAAGTAAAGAATACACCACGTTTATCAGTGTCCATGGCTTCTCCACAAACAAATCATTCGTCATCAGGACAGTGGTACTAAGATCCATATTCGAGAATATCTTTTGCAGGACGAGATTGCAGTTAACTGTCCTTAATCTTCAAAACATTCCAGAAGCGAATCGGATGATGTATAACTCAGCCCTGGAAATCCAATTAAGCCGACAGGATAGCGCAGGCGTGCTCGTTTCCTAGTTGCTGGGAAAGTAGAACTTTTGCAGTTGTGGAATACCAAGTCATATGATAGTCAAGGACATTCAAAATGGATGCATAAATGAATGAATTAATGTTCTATCTGGTAATTCGCCACCCAACCCCCCACCCCACCCGTCCCTCTCTCTCTCTCTCTCTCTCTCTCTCTCCCCCTGTCGTAGCTGACATCAAAGGGAGAGTGGCACCAACGATAGGTTTAACGAAACGCCAGAGTTCTAATTAGTCAATTAGGTTACCATCATGATCTCCCTAAGGAAATTTAATTGCCATTCCCTACTCGAGGACTATGAGGCATCAGTTTCCTCTGGAGAGTGACGGTTTGTGATGATTGATTGGTGTCATTTTCTAACCACTACTGCAGGATAATTAACCGAGTGCAGGAATACATTAAAGCTCCATAAACTACAGTCAAAGCAATGTCATTCCCCTCATCCACTGACGGGGAAAACCTTTTGTATTTCTAATTTCAATAATGGAAGGAAGAAGAGGGAGAGGTAGAGAGGGAAATATTAGATGTAGAAGGTAAAACCTTATCAATATATATACATTATTTTACAATTTCGAAATTATAGTTCCAAATGTTAGGAGTCAATAACGGTTACACACGCATCAAAATGAATAGATATATATATATATATATATATATATATATATATATATATATATATATATATATAAATAATACAGAGTATTAATAAAAAAAATCAGTTATAGTTCTTAAGTTTCCACATTACTGTTATTTTTTTGAGTTTAGTCTTTCCGACACAGACTCTCTCTTCAATATTTTCTTCATATCATAATAAAAGAATTTCTTATTTATGCATATAGCCAGGACAGTCTGGGGAGAAAATAAGGTGTTTGTTTCAGATTGTTACAAAAGCACCAAATTTGGACCATATCATCCTCATATACTAAACTATTGATTTCTGCCGGGAGCCAAGACAGAGACTTTTATATAGAAAAAGATGGAGTATACATAATATATCAAACTTGATAAGACAAATTTCACAGTGAACACAAAAATATTGTTACAATTAACATTTTTCATTTTAAATCTCATGAAAATAATGAAAAATCAAAATGGTTGCTAAAGTGTTAAATGTTCTTAACAATAGCAACTGATAAAAATAGCTATACTAGTGTTTCTGTTTACAAATCTTCAGATTTGATTTTTCCTGTTGAATAGTGAAAGACATTCATGAAACTTAGATAGTATTAGCAATAACTAAACTACTTCGAAACCACAAGCAAACAAATAATAATGATGATAATCAATATTTTCAATATAACTTACAATATAACTTAAGTTGATGAAGATGAATACATGTATTTTCATGTAAAACTGAATTCATTGTCCAAGATTCACTAAACATAAGGACATTCACTTTAGACACCAAAATCCGTAGCCCCCCATCACCATTATTATTGCATTCGCCTTCATACTTACAGAGGCTGGTGCATCTCACCGAACAGGCAGAGGAAGCATCTGGGAGAGTAATCCATAATGGTTGTTATTCACCTTTGTCATCTTTCCGCCAGCCCCAACCACTGAAGTCAGGGATAGTTTGCATAGGGACAGTTGTTTTACACCATAAAAAGCTTGCTTGTAATAGCCCGTTTCAGATGTAGGAATACTGTCGCCTAGGTTGGTGGGATTTTCTCCAAAGACCTGCACCCGGTTGTAAATAATTGTTGTCTTGCTTCATTTACACCCACTGCATTGCATCCCTTCTTGTACATAAATATAATTATGCTTTCAATTCTATTCATATGAGCCTGTGTTAATGAGAGTAGCATCATTTGTCAAAACAATCAGTGTGTCAGTGAGGTTTGGAGTGCAATTCCAAGCTGCTCAAACTGACATTTTTCCGTTTCCAAGAAAGTGAAATGCTATATCACAACCAGTGAGGCTGTGGAATAAGGGAAGTGCCAAAACACGTTGTTTGTCCAAGACCTGAACATAGATTGCAATATCTCAATATTTTTCCCCAGTGCCAAAACCTACCCAAGCTCTTTGAGACCAATGGTAATGAAATGATGGGCAGCCAATACTACAATCTGACTATCAACAGTACGAGTATATGCTGCACTGTGCCCCTCTTTTTTGCTGCTTGTGCTAAATGAACAAAGATCCTGGTGTCAGCTTCAATTTGGTTGCATGGCTGCAGATCAGCTAGTTCATATGATCTATTGGAGACCGCTTTGCCAAGGAAAGTACTGAGAAATTTGCCATCCGTATCATATTAAACAATGTTAGTGCTTAAGAACAAAAAAAAATCCTTCTTGTTTTCAACATTTTTCAGGAATCCATTCCAGTCACTCAGAATTTTTGTGTTTCCATCACCAATTCTTGTTCTACCCCTTGTCCCACGACGTAGCTGTGTTTGTGACTTTAGGATATCTTTATCTGGATAAGTATCCCATATAGCATCAATACTGGGTACTATTTTTTATTTGGGTATTGAAATATGGGATAATGTGTAGTATGACATACTGAACGTTTTTGATTTTGTAGGGAAAACCATGTGGACAACTGCTGCCATATCCAACACCACAACAGTTACTCTAGAATGACAT
>NC_061092.1:51519444-51521944 GCF_015104395.2 Macrobrachium nipponense | reverse complement strand
AATGGCGTTGACTTAATTTTATACTTATTCCAGCCACTGATTTGTTATTTTAAAAAAATTCATTATCATTAAATATCATGTGTTTGCAGTTGATGAAAAGTGCAAAACCTAAATGTTTTTACATAATCTCGACATAAGACTCTACTTCAGAATTTGATTTCAGTAACAAAGACCATTTCAAGGGACATAATGATTTTCATAATAACACTCTCTCTCTCTCTCTCTCTCTCTCTCTCTCTCTCTCTCTCTCTCTCTCTCTCTCTCTCTCTCTGACTGCAGTATGAATATATTACATTCTTGATATCGTTTGGCTTAGTAGCCAGCGGAAAGAAAGGAAGTACTTTTGCTATTAAATGGTGTCATAATTAATGGAGCTAGTTTTGAAACTTAAATATTTCAACGTACACAAGAGTGCTCGACTTAATTACTAACTAAAGACTTATAAACTGACTATGAAATCCAGTTATATTGACTCTCAAACGGTATATACAACTTCATCCATGACGACGGTGTTTGGATAAACTTGATATTGAAAGATTTGAAATGAAATTGAAACACAATTCAGCTTTTGAAAGAGCGGCGTTTCTCTTCAGAAATTTTCTTTGTCGCGAAGCTCTTCAGTCTGCCGGAATTTCCGAGTCATTTCAAACTCCAAAGCTTTGAAGAATTTTAAGCTATGGAATCTTGACTTACGGAGATACGTGAAGGTATTCTCTGTGTGTGTGTGTGTGTGTGTGTATCTGTCTGTCTGTCTTTCCCAGTCTCTGTCTGTCTGTCTGTCTGTCTCTCATTTCCCATATTTTTTTTGTGGAATCGGAATAGCTGTTATCTCATCCTTCGTTTTCAAGCCCAAGACTTAATTCAGCCTCAATATTTACAGCCGACTAAAAGGAATTCTACTGTGTTCCATTTATTGTGCTAGTGTATGTTCATGTAGGTTGATATATGTGTCAACATCTGGTTCCGTAATTCCTTTAAAATCTCACTAGCCTTATGTGAAAGAGTCAGTGCTGGCATAAAGCCTGCGTACTTTAAACCAACAGATTAACCAAGCACCATGTATACGTGTTTTTTGTTTTCAATGACATGATTCGTCTTTTGGTGGAAGTTTTCTTTAACATTAAAAGATTTAACTTGAAACAAATAATTCGTGTTTTCCTATGTACGACATTTATCTCCAGGTTTCACAGCAGTGTCCTTTCTAATCATGTCTTGAATTTGATGTAAACTGCAGAACTTGGATGGAAGACCCCCGAAAGATCTTACAAATTCTGTATTGCTGAATTGTTATCTTATCATTTCTATGATTCCATTTTGATGAACAAAGGGAGAATGATAGAACAAAAGGAACATCAACTCTTCATAATTCATTTTACGCTAATAAAATGAGTCACTGTGGAATAAAATTGAAAGTCCTTGTTGCCCTATTTCTTGGTAATACAAAAATAAAATACAGCTTTTATAAAAAATTACTCAACCGGTTTCAAATCTCTTATATTGTGGCAACGTGCAACATAGCTAAAACAACTCAAGGACCAGGCCAAACATCATTTAAAGGAAGATGCTCTTTAAAGGTTCCAATAATTCTTTGGTGACCGTTCAACCAAACAGACTTGTCTCTTGTCAGTCGGAAGGATTAAACTTGAAACTGTTAGAATATTCCGTCTAAAAATATATACTTTCTCTCTCAAACATAACGGAATTTCTTCTTCTGGAGATATGGAAGAATATTAAAATGACTTGAAGTTTGCATTCTGTCCTTTATAATACGAGAAACGCTGCAATTCGATGCATAAACAAATCTCATTAGAGGTTTTCAAAGACCGAAAGACAAAACATGAAAATGAGCTGTTGTCATAGGAGCTAGCATAATTAATAGGAAATAACCAGGATTATCGATGCATAAACAAATCTCATTAGAGGTTTTCAAAGACCGAAAGACAAAACATGAAAATGAGCTGTTGTCATAGAGCATAATTAATAGGAAATAACCAGGATTACTCCAGATTTGGCATTAGTGCTGTACATCAGACAATATCTGAATTAATATAGCTAAACTTATTCATATATCAGATTAGAAGTCGGATTTTGAAGTCAGAAAAGTAAAAAAAATATTCTTGCTTATACTTTACATATTTGACATAATGAAATCAAGAAAAAGTTTGAGATTTAAAGTGAACATACATTGCATTGACTTTATAAGATATTGCTTTTCTTCATTAAGTGAAAAATGCCTCCGTTTTCCCTATTAATGAATTCCATTGCATAACTGGATATTATTTTATTTCCTCCTTAGTGACATGTCCCCGAGCAGGATTCCAAATGAGGTTTTTGAATAAAGAAAAGAAGGGGACATTTTCGATAGGATCATGTTACGTACAGAAACACAGACACAGACGCACACACACACACACATATATATACACACACACAGAGATATATATATATATATATATATATATATATATATATATATATATATATATATATGTATATATAT
>NC_061092.1:51504444-51514444 GCF_015104395.2 Macrobrachium nipponense | reverse complement strand
AATAAAAAAATACATTGACAACCGACCACCAATAACTGCCTTCAAATACTTACTCAACTGACTGCTCGTCTCTCGCTCCAATAGCTGACTGACCCAGACTCCCTCACTCAAGGCTTGGGTGACTGGGCCAGCAGACGAACCCAAAATGCCTGCCAAACAAGTGGTTCACTCATTAACTACCCATTCACCACTCATGCTCTCTCTCTCTCTCTCTCTCTCTCTCTCTCTCTCTCTCTCTCTCTCTCAAAACAGAAAACCACAGAAACAAACCTTCCCCATACTACCTTAACAACAAAAAATAAACATAAAACATGATACAGCAAATACACAAAACATCCAAACCCTTCCTATTGCCTCCAATGAACACAAACCATGAAAACAGGGATGAAGGTGCGAGACCGGATCATGGAGACCTCACGTGCTTGGGTGTCCATCTTCTCGAGAAGGCAAGTTATTATCGGTTTAGGGCTGGTTTCTATATTGGATATGGGAGAAGCAATGGTGAGATCTACCATGTTTTTAAGGAGAAAAAGTTAAAACAAGGGTCAAAAGGATTCTTGTCACAATATATATATATATATATATATATATATATATATATATATATATATACATATGTATATATATATATATATATATATATATATATATATATATATATATATATATAGTAAAAGTGCAAAACACACATAGCTGCCAGTCATTCTAATATTGTAGGAAGAACCCGACCCCGACATATAGGCGAGTTAACTACCCTCGAATCAAGTATGATTAAGATAACTGTCCCTACTCTAAACCACCAGTCATATTCCGCCCAACTGTTTATTGCCTAATTACTTATCCAGATACTTTGTTTACACTCCCCTCCATAACAATTTTTATGTGTCAGTCTTTGCTACCACTGTGGGTAAGTGTTTTTATTCTGTTGCTCTGTTTGTTTTTTATTCTGGTTTTATTCTTTATTTGTTAAGTAGGTTTTTAATTAGGGTGTTGTTAAACATTTGCTGTGTATATCTTTTACTAATTTTACACAATTGATGTGTGATAGTAATTTAAGCCTGGAAAATGTATCAAGCTGTACGAAACGTTGGCGCTTAATAAATGGATAATGGACTGAACGTGTCTCCATACTCCACTATATACGTAGATAAGATCCCTACTTCTACTTTTCGCTTTCATCATAATTTATTAGGTTATGGCGTAAACCCCTTCACCCTACCCCTTTATTTGTATCCCCTGACCTCCATATCTGTCCCTGTGGCTGGGCATTACTACCCCTTTTTGCCAATGATGATATCAACTTTCGATAACATTCAACATTATTACATTTCCTTCCCTTCTTCTAAATGTAAGTTTACTCATTTATTTCCATTTTCGCAAATGTCCCAGGAACCACTGGGTAAGTCATTTGCCAAAGACAGCTAACCAATTACGGATATCGTCAACATTCCTGGTACTTAGATAAGATAGACTCAAATTCCTGACTGTCAAAGTCGCAATGCATCAACTTTATTTAAGTGAGCGGATGGACCAGTTATGTTTTCGCATTCGACTCTGAAAATCCTCAGCAGCCATTTGTACTTAAGTTATTTCCAATAATAAGCGCAGCAGCTTTTAAAAACAGCCTACCCCGCTGAAATGTTGATCATCGACGATCCTAAAGGATTTAATTTCTTGAAACTCTCTAAAATTCGAAAATGGTTGATAGCCACGGGACACAGACGCAATCGACATCTATCCCCAGGTCAAAATGCAAAATGCTAAGAACGGAATGTTAACGCTATATTCCTTATTATTCACTATGGCAGACCAAGTTTAGAAACATGGATTTCTTCCAAGGCTTTTCATACCACAGAAATTCTAGACAAATCCCTTTGCTGAAGAGGAGCTTATCACTGAATCAACAGAAACGAAAGTAGAGGAACAGAAGGATCTTCGATTTGAGGTGGAGAGGCCCATCTACAAATGAAGAATGGCTGTCGACAATGAAAACGTGACTGTAACGATCCGTATACAGATTAACTTATAGTAAGAAAGGAGGCCACAGAGAAAGATTCCTAGATTTCTATCACACCGCTGCTTAATCTTTTATATTTAGACTTCATTTACAAGTCATTGTATGAAAGCTGTAACGAATCATTTTTTATGAGATGATTTTGAATTTTCATTTAATGAAATATTAATCAAATGCATCTGAAAATTTGTTCTCTCTCTCTCTCTCTCTCTCTCTCTCTCTCTCTCTCTCTCTCTCTCTCTCTCTCTTCACGTCAACAGCGCTATCGAGGCGCAAGAGATTTGCGAAAGTGCACATTTATGAGTTTCCATTACACTTTATTCATCGTGTATAAATTGCTTCGTCATCTGAATTCTAATGGGAAAGAGAGAGAGAGAGAGAGAGAGAGAGAGAGAGAGAGAAATGACTTAAACTTCGTATTTGTTTAGCAATCTTCTGCTGCTCTGAATGTTCTTGGTGGAATTGACTGCTATGAATATGAACTAACAGGATTGCCTTGAAAGTTGAGAGGTTTAATCGTGCTTTTAATTTTTTCTTTTTCTAGTAGGAGTAATTTTCAGTGGGTTATGCATTACGTTTTTTCTTGTAATGTAGTATTGTTATTTCGTCCTAAGTGACATCTCTTTAGGCTTATAGAGGAAGTCAGAAGTTTCAGTCGTTCCATTCGTCAGCCCTACTTAGATTCTCATCAGTCCTACTTACAGATTAACCTGATTTGTGCCACATTAGCATATGCTCAGTTGGTAAAGAAATCACTCTTATTTGATAACATTAAAAACCACAAATATACCCTTTGGAGACCACTCAGTGTCCTTATGCATTCGAGTTGCTTCTGTTCCAGTGAGGCAGTGATAACTTTGGGAGCTTGATTTGTAAATAAAGGAGTGTGGAAGCAGTTTTGAGTATCAATGCTATAGATTAGCATGGTTCGTGAGGAAAATATAGGAGTTATTGTATTATTTTCAACAGAAATGTAGATTCAAACTTAAGATAGGTAATGGTTTACTTGTGAATATTCATATGACATGCAAAATAAAAGATGGGTAATAAACGAATGAAAAACCAGATAACACTGTCTTGATGGTATAGTCAGTGAGGGTTCTCTTTGCAGCAGTTTTTTATGTTATTATGTTTGGTAATGGGATATAGTGGTGTCATCAGTTAGTAAGTATGATAAGAAATACAATTAGAGAATACAAGTCCTTAATTTTATATTTACATGTGTTTAAAATGTTGAACGTAACATATGTGAAATTTCTGGGAAATAGATTCGTGATTAAATATACAGACTGTATAGTAGTAGTATCCCTTATCTCTCTTTCTGTCTGTCTGTCTGTCTGTCTGTCTCTCTCTCGACCGACCGACCGACCGACCGACTTCATACACAACCCACAATTCATAATTACCTAAGTAGCTAAATCAGATCCAGAATTATCAAAAATATATTTTATTTGTAAGAACCAATGGTTAACTAAATCAGAAAAAATTTGAAAATCTAGCATAAAACATGATAAGAAACTCCAATGATACACCAACAAAGAAAATGATAACTCAAATAGGAGATCAAAATAAAACTGGGGATTGGACAAAAACCCGTCCACATCCCTTTCTCTCCAACACTAAGCATATTTAAACATTAGTCCAAAATACACAATAAATCACAAGAATTCTCCTCGGTCAAAAGAAAAAGAAAAACCAGATCGGAAGTGTAGCTACACCCGCCCATGCGTACGCACACGTCCTTGGTCACGCATGCAGGAGCGAGCTGATTTTACATTCTTTTGCAGACGACTCAACATCGCGCCATCTCCAAAAATGATGAATTCTTGATTACGAAATCTTGTTTTTTCTCCGTGAGAGCCAGTGATGAGGAGTACGAAAATGTTCCGACACACTCACTTTACCGATCTTCCGAACTGAGGATCTGCTTACCTTTTCTCAGCACAGCAAAAACATTCTATGCACCTGCATAAATGCTGAATTATAAAATTTTTGCCGAATGACATAAACTACTCAGTCTGCGTATCCATAACAGCTCTAATATATTTTAAGGATTATTTCAATGCCTATTTCATATATAAAGACCATGTAAACAATTGAATTAAAACTACATGATACATACATAACCTCTCCACCACCCTCCACCAAATACCATCTTATCTCTTGGACCTTGATGCTACTTATCCCCATCAATATCACGCGAAAGATTAACGATGTCCATGCCTGGCATCTGACTAGCGCTGACCGGCCCATTCACCATCTCGTCGCTCTCAGTCAGTGTTTCTAGTATACTGGACCAGAATTACAAACCTTCCAAAATCACTTAAACCCCATATTGTTTCTATGTCTAATTTACACAGATAAAGGCTAATAGAGAATTGTTTTGGTAGCTAAGCACGTTTTGTCATTGAAACTAAGAGAAAAAAAAGTGCAGAATCTTTCTAGAAAATAATGAGCCTATATTTTAAATACCTTCCTGTACAGTAGAGTGAAAAGTGATTTTAAATTGGGATTCAGTTAGAGAAACAATTGAATCACAAAGATGGTGTTAATAAAACAAAAAATATCAGAATCTGCTGCAGATTTGATTATGGAAACTGTTATTCGGCACAAAACGTGTCAAAGTAAATAAATGGAAATAAATCGGCGAAAGAGAGAGAAAAAAACTGAATGAAATAGAACGGTAAAAAGGAAGCTATTAGTCTGAAGGATAAAACTAGGAGAAAATATTGTAACTTTGTTATTCACGTATTACTTTAAGATTTTTTCCCCCACTGCTGAATAAGAAAACGTTGAACCTTGCTTAAGAAACTGGCACTGCCATTTTATTACTTTTACTGAAATGTTTCCATCCTTTCGATTTTATAGTTCAGATATAGTTGATGAAAAGGAAAGTTTCAGATTGTGCGTTTTGATTTACCAGCAGGACCAGTTAACCTCTCGATTATTATGAAATTTTTAAAAGTTATCTACAGAACTGATCATGGTAACGCTATTGTTAAATGCATTACAAGAAATATATCATTTTAGTATATTAAAGAAGATATAAATGCGATAGGTAATGGGAATTTTTCTCAAATATCCATTATGGACCAGTCCTACGGAGTCAAAAGTATTGAAGTCTTAATGGAAATTATGGAAGTTCAAAATCTATCAAATTTAACAAAAGCTATTTATTTAGCGTCTCCACTTGGAATTTCTGTTTGAATAATAGCTCTTTCTGAAGTGCATATTTAACTTCATGCTAAAATAAAGATAAAAACTTTTTTTCTCGGTAATTGAAAAAAATTATACATTTCAAGTTATACCCGATAGGATGATTTCAGTATACAGACAGGAAGTTGGAAATTTGGTTATACCTAGCATGATATTAACGTCTTTTAATTCACGCCTGTCTAAATATGCGGTCATCTGGAAATGGCTGACACTGAGTTTAGTCCATCTATTAATTAAAAGTCAGTCGCCTTAAGAATAATGTTCGTTGCCAACAACTCCAGGCAACGAAAGTTCAATTTAACTTGGTATTACTAAACCTGCCATGCTTCCACATGAGATATGATAGATCAGGTCTCGTTCTTTGATGGCACAGAATTTCAAGAATTTTAGATGTTATCTGTCATTATGCTTCACAGGGAATAATGAAAGTAATGTGCTTTTCTTTGCGTCTCTTATTGTTACCAATTTTCTCTTTGCTCTGCTGTTCCTCTCTTTTTACACCTCTTCCCTCTGTTCCTCCCTCCAGGTTCCTCATATGAATATCTCATTCATTTACTCTTGTCCTCCTTCCGTGTCTCTGTCTCTGCATTTCTTATATAATATCTCTTATTCATAGTTTATATTATACATGTGTCTATTTTCCAAAATCTGAACCCTCTACTCTTCCTTATTTCCATCATTTACTCCTCTCGTGTACATCTACATTGCTCTGTTGTCACTGATCTTATCCTCTCTTGTCTCTATTGTTTTAATTCCTTCACACCCTTCCCAACAATTATCAACCTTTTGCCTCTATCGCTTCTCTATCATTTCCCATACATCTCGTAGTTTCTCCCAGAATGATCCTTCTTTCTCCTTTAAACTACCAGAAAAAATCAGAAGTTATAGACTAAATTCCGTCGACGAAGTTCTTCAAAATGACCGAGTGATCAGGATCATCATTATTTTCCAGCAACTTGACGTTTCTGAGGGTCAGTGAAAGCTGTCTTCTCTGCGACCAGAAATAACCAACAGCAATTACTCTGATTTCTTTCGTAATGGAAGGTAGCCTGTGTATTCAGGATTTTTGCTCTCTCTCTCTCTCTCTCTCTCTCTCTCTCTCTCTCTCTCTCTCTCTCTCTCTCTCTCTCATTTATTGAACAGTGCTTGTCACGGATAAAAGATAAAAGATTTAGCCGTAATGACCTGGAGGATGCTAGACATCGACAGCAATTGACAAATTAAAGAGAAGGAAAGAGAGTGAGAGATTTTATTGTCAACTTGAAGTGATTAATTTCTACAGAGCAGGTTGAAGCTTTTCCAGTGTATTGTAGTTAGGCATAACAAATTTATGCCATTACCGAGAAAGTTCCAATAAAAGGATCAAGATAATTACTATTCACTATATAGTTCAGAGCAACATGTAATACTAGCACGTAGGGCACTGCAAAATATCCAGTCGTTTAAATGCTAATTCAAGAGCTTAAACATAACACTGGCAAATGAAAGGTAGTTCAGAGTACGTTTTTTATCTGCTGCATTGCTAAACCATCTCCCATTTGGTTTTACTTCATAGCATTAGAAGTAATTAGAAAGTAAAGTTAAAAATGAACAAAAGGGTACATTAAAGGTATATAATTAATTTTTTTACGATGCATATATATATATATACATATATACATACATGCACACACACATACACACACACACACACATGTATATATATATATATATATATACATACACACACACACACACACATATATATATATATATATATATATATATATATATATATATATATATATATATATATATATACACATATATATATTGTGACGAAGTACCATGCATCTGGTTACTACACTTACCAATCAGAAAATAGTTACCTCACAACAGCCAGACACCTAAACCTTCATCACAGATAAAATAAGACTGAATACTCGAAAGGCAACAGTGATCCTTTAAAAACTTATTAATCATACAAGAATTCAGACTAAGTTCATTAAAACAGGTGTGAGGTAATCTTATATGTAATAAACACTATTATTAACTGTTATATAAGCCAAACTACGCAAGCTATTTTTCTTAAATATAATTCAAACGATTTGACTTTTTAACTACATCTTTATTGCTTTGGTGGTGTCTCTGCCTTAAAAATGAACAATTGAATTGCAGAGAAACTTTTTCACGTCACCATTTAAAACTTGTATAAACATTTCAACCTTAAATGTAAACTGTACAAAGAAGCAGTTACTAATGTTGTCAGTCATATTGTTAGTGTTCATAAATTAGGTATTTCACTTATGTCAAGTTTAAAAAGTTATCTCATTCCGAAGTAGGTTAGATTACAAAATACTTGTTAAATGGCTGTGCCCAGTCTATTGTTCTTATATGATCGTTGGATAAAACAGTGAAACGAAATGAATGTGTAGTTCAAACGACATAAAAATGGAAAGAAGAAAAACACCAAAATATAGAGAGAAAATGCTATATTTCAGAGACTGCTGTCTCCCTCTTCAGGTAGCTGAATGAGAAAAGTTTCAGAAAAGGAGGTATTTAGACAAAGAGATCCATCCACAGGTAAGCCAATGTAGGTCACTCCCACTGATAATCTTCCTTTAATCCTCTTAAGCGTTGGCTGAATGAAAACTTTATCAATGACATCTGAATCCCATGCACCCTTTGAGATGTTCATTACCTGTCTATGTTTAATCAGGGCTGATTCCATCATCTGACTCTTGTACTGACTCTTGCTGCTGTAAATTATATGTGACAAATTCAAGTTTATTCTGTGGTTATGTTCATTTACATGGTTGAAAATAGCTTAGTTCCGTTGTCCATACCTAATTGACCGTTTATGTTGTATTAATCTCTGGGGAAGTGATTTTCCTGTAAATCCGATGTAAAATTGGTCACAGTCCAGGCATGGGATTTCGCAAATGCCTGTGTCCTTGGGGGATGTCTTTTGTTGGACGTTAATCAGGGATTTGGCTAAGGTATTTGGGTAAGTAAATGTAAAAGGGTTAGATTTTCCGAGAGTCTGGGTCACCATCTTAATCCTGTCCAGGTGTGGAATTTTCATTTTATTGTTGGGTGTGTCTCTGGAGTTGTCTTGAGGGGGTCGGTAGAAAATTACATTTGCTTTGTGAATTGCTTTCTCAATTATATGGTCAGGATACCTTAAAGACGAAAGCTGCCTACGAATTAGTTCAAATTCTTTTTCCAGGATATCTGGGGAACAAATTCGTAAGGCTCTTAAGAATAGGTTGCTGGCTATGCCTATCTTGATAGGAATGTTGTGATAGCTAAACTAGTGAATGTATGAAAGTGAGACCGTTGGTTTTCTGCATATGGTAAATTTGTATGCTGTCGTTTCTCTAGTTATTGAAACATCGAGAAAAGGAATTTTGTTGTCTGTTTCCCCTTCAACTTTAAATTTGATTCTGGGCACCAAGGAGTTTTGAAAGGAATTAATTAAAATTGCTCCATCTATTATCCCAGAATGTTAGAATATCATCTACATATCTCATCCACAGCATGTTTTTGGGTTTTATTGCATGTATTATTATATAGTTTTAAAGTATTCCATGTACTAATTGGCTAAAACAGGACTTAAAGGACTACCCATACTACACCCGTATTTTTGCTTATAGAATGATTCCCGGAATAAAAATACCATTTAAGATACACACACTATATATATATATATATATATATATATATATATATATATATATATCATGTTATATTATATATATATATATATGTATATATACTATATATATATATATATATATATATATATATATATAACAGAATCACGAAAGTTAGGAACGTGATAAATCCATAAATAAAGATTAAATGCCACGAAGGAAAAATAAACGAAGGAGTCTGCGAGATCTTTCGGCTGAAAAGCCCTTTACTTAAGCAGCTACTGACAAAAATACGAGAAAAAGACAATACAAGAAGGTTCGTATAACTGACAGATAGGGATTATAAAAGGATTAGTGCCTAGAATCCGACACACCTGGAAGATAGAAACCTTCCCAAACAAGCATAAACAAAGGGTGCAATTAAAGGTTTAAGACAATCATCTCAGATACAATCTCCAGACAATTAAGGGATTATAGGTGACAGCTATACGGAACCTGGTAGACAAAACCATATTCACAAAAAATGACAGACATACATTACAATAAAATTTTTTTTAATAACTCTAAGGCAACTGATTTTTATTTAAGTCAGTAATTATATATTTGAGGTCATTCTTAAACATGTTACAGATACAAGGTCTAAATGAAAAGGCCACGACTAAAACCCTTTTTTGAAATTACAATGAAAAGTAAGTTGTATTAAAGCAGATTCTAAAATCTTTTAGAATCTGCTTTAATACAACTTACTTTTCATTGTAATTTCAATGTTAGTCGTGGCCTTTTTGATTTAGACCCTTGTATCTGTAACATGTTTAAGAATGACCTCAAATATATAATTAACTGACTTAAATAAAAATCAGTTGCCTTAGAGTTGATTAAAAAAAAAAAAAAAAACAAAAAAAAAAATTTATTGTAATGTATGTCTGTCATTTTTTGTGAATATGGTTTTGTCTACCAGGTTCCGTATAGCTGTCACCTATAATCCTTTAATTGTCTGGAGATTGTATCTGAGATGATTGTCTTAAACCTTTAATTGCACCCTTTGTTTATGCTTGTTTGGGAAGGTTTCTTTATCTTTCCAGGTGTGTCCGGATTCTAGGCACTAATCCTTTTATAATCCCTATCTGTCAGTTAT
>NC_061092.1:51476944-51501944 GCF_015104395.2 Macrobrachium nipponense | reverse complement strand
GGGCTACAGATACGTAAAGCCCTTAGGAACATCCCAGAAAAAACAGAGAATTTAACATTTTGATGGTGATTGGAGGAGTAATGAACAAGAGGCAATGTTACTTGAGTTCCAAAAGACTGAAAAGGTGAAATTTCTATTATTTCTATGGACAGTTACATCAAGAAAATTCAAATTACAATTTCTTTCTTCCTCTACAGTAAATTTTATAGAAGGGACTAAATTATTGAGATTAATAAGGAATTCCTGGAGATTTTCGTGAACTGGTCAAATACAGAAAATATCATCCACATACCTAAACCATATAACTTTTTGGGGCAAAATTCTTGGTAAGAGTTTTGTCTAAAAAAATTCCATGTAAATATTGCTAAGGACAGGAGATAAGGGATTACCCATAACCATGCGAAACTTTTGTACAAAAAATTCCCCATTAAAACAAAATTTATTATCTTTGATACATAACCTTATGAGACTAATGAGATTTTATTACAGTTAAGGGAATATCATGATGTTCTAATTCATCCTCCAAATATTCAAGTAAATCATCTACAGGCACTTTTGTAAAAAAAGAGACAGCATCAAAACTAACCATATTAAAACCAAATTCAAATTTAAACTATTCAGTTTGTATATAAAATCAACACTGTTTTTAACATTCGTGTTAGAAATGTTTCTTACCAAAGGTGTAAGAATTTTTACAAGCCATTTAGATAAATCATATGTAACTAAGCCTACTGAACTAATTATTGGTCTGATAGGGTTCCTGTTTTTAATATTCCTACTGTACCCAAGTAGCCACAATTTACTTTAGTATTCCTTTTATTCATGGTAAGTCTTTTTATGTTCAGCTAAATGACCTTATTCAGCGACACCTTCTGGCAGTTAACAGTAGAGTTATACCAAAGAACCCGTTAACCATTGTTCTATTTTTGACATAAAGACAAACTAAGCTCCTTAATGACTTCCAATGTCGTTTATTTATATACTTGCCCCAAATGTAAGGTGGGGAAATATGCGTGGGCTTCTCGTCGCCTACTAAAAGTCAGAATTGATTATCATCGGAGAGTTAGTTACAGAACAGACAATAAATGAACTAATCTAGAATTTTCTAACGTGATCATGCCAAAAAATGTAAACAACATATTGAATATAAACATTTTAAAATTCTCTCCAGAGCCACCTCACCTCATCAATGAGCAATAACTGAATCTTTATACATTAAGAAGTTTGTTCCCTCTTTAAACAATCAAACTAACTCCACAACACTGTACCTGTCTTGAGTGTGCCCCTGTCTGTGTTTTTGATGTCATTAGGTCCTTGGTTCCCCTCTTGAAAGGTAGCGGTCTGTTTCTTGAATTCTCTCTGTTGAATATTAGATTTTTAAAATTTTAAAATTTTTTGGCTTAAAGTTTTAATATTTTTTAATTTGTTAATTTCTTAATTCTTAAGTCTTTCAATATTTTTATATATTACACTTGCGTTTTTAACTTTGAAAATGAGGCTGTGTCCTCGAAACGTCAATATGTGTAATAAACGGGCAAATTAGTTCATTACGTCTCCTTCAGCTCCTTGTTTTATGTTGGTTGATAGCAACGCTCCCCATATCCATATATGTATATTATATATAATATATATATATCTATATATAATATATATATATTATTAATATATAATACTAATATATATTATTTAATAATTATATTTATATTTATAATATTATTAATATATATATAATATAATTATATATATAATTATATGTGTGCGTGTGTGTGTGTGTGTGTGTGTGTGTGTGTGGGATTGTGTGTGCGGTATGGTGGGTGTGTACATTACAAATATATAATATGTGTGTATGTTTGTGTATGTGTGTATATAAATGCAAAGAACAATCCTTATTGTTAACGAACGAATTATAGACGAAGAAGCCTATTGGGAAAAAAATTACATTTCCATAAGTATGAACTTTTTCCAATCCCTTGTGCATGAAACCAACCAGGCTATTCAGATTTGCAAAGAACCAAGTGTTGATAACGCCTGGATAAATTACACTCTCTAAGTGGAAAAACAGTACAAATAAAACCCCATTCTTCAAGGCTTTCTTGAATCTGGAGAAATCATATCAGTTTTGAGCCACCGTGGGCTTTGCACCTTAAGAGAAGCCTAGAGTGAATCCTTTAGAGAGAAGGATGACTTGAAAAACGTGGACTTATTTGTACTTGATAACACTCAACACACGCACGGGCAAAGCCTTATTTGTATACCAGTACATACAATTATTGAAATAAAAGATTACCCGTTTACCTTGAGACATAGACCTAAGACGTATCTCAAGTAATCAGGAACTTTTAAACTCGTCAACAATCCTGAAGTTCCAGTAGAAACTAGAAGTACTTCTTCTGGAATATCATAAAGGGCTCTGGCACCACAAAAGCCTGCCTTAATTGAAATCCGATTGGCATTACCTCTCCAGTTAATTAGACATATGCCAATAAGGAACGTCATTTCGGCTCTCTTCCCATGACGATGTCATCCCCTTATGCCTCCCCCATGTCAGGATACAATGGAGGGGGTGGCCATAAAAAAAAATTAAAATAAAAAATAAAAAACTGAGATTAACCAATGATTCACTTTTGTGATTAAGCGATTAAGTCACTGCATGTACCATGACTAAAACTCCCTTACTAGATGAGGTTAAATTTATAGTGACATTTTGCATCATGGTTTGACGCAATTTCCTATATACGATATTGTATCCGAAATTCTGCGTCCTATATCTGTCCCTGACTGAGGTGGAAATCGCTTTAAGCTGCTGCGAAAATACATCATCATCATCATCATCCCATTGTTTTTCATACCAATTAATTCAACAAATGGTTCGCTTTGATATAAAATGATAATGCAAATACCGAACTTCGAACAGGATGGATTTTTCGAATTACATTAAAAAAATTGAATTTTGGTAATGCTGTTCTATCGATCAGTTTCCCACTATGTTTACGTAGCTTTTTGCGGAGTATTGAAAAAAAAAATCTCATGCCAAAAAAAAAAAATTCTATATTCTGTTTGCGTTTCAGGAGTAATAATGGAAATGAAAAATAAAAAAAGAGTTCACTTTTGCATTGCCATAATTACTTATTATGAAAAAGGTTTTTATAGTACATGGTCTTTTTTGCTTGTTGCCATAACTATACATTCACAGTCCCATGTAAAATGAGTCTTATTCACGTGAAAACATGATAACCATTATTTTAACATTACTCTCCCTAATTAACCCAGTAATGTACCAGCACGTAATTAATTCAACAGCGATTGGTAGTAAATATTCATAGAAGAAAAGGACCCTTCTTTTATCATCTACCTCTGTGTCAGATTACCTGCCAGTAAATCCGTATGATTTATATACTCTGTCGCAAGCGAGACGTCATAGGCTGGATTCACGAGATCAAAAGAAGTAATGTCAATCAGGTACTTGTTAGTCAATGGAGGGGTGGTGATCGCAACTAAGGGTGAGAGAGAGAGAGAGAGAGAGAGAGAGAGAGAGAGAGAGAGAGAGAGAGAGAGCTTGTTCTAGCCTAATTTAAAATTAAATCCTGGGAAGGAACCTTCCCTCTCTCTCTCTCTCTCTCTCTCTCTCTCTCTCTCTCTCTCTCTCTCTCTCATTTTCTCCTAACCTATGCGTTGTTCATCCTTTATTCAATATGCTGCCTTTTCTCTGTTGGATACTAATTGTAGACTAACATTTGCATAGTCCTGTTGACTTCACCATAACATATGAAATGTTTTTCTTTTTCATGTCTGAATTATTTTCCATATTTGTATTTATTGTATTTCTTGGTTATTATGTTTGTGTGCGTTTTTTATGCGGTGTACGTGCACGTGTGCATCAGGCTTTTTTCATAATTGTTGTTTTTCGGAAGTGAAAGGATTATTACGAGAACGAACGTACCAGTGCTTTTTTCGTATCAAATATTTTTCTTTAGTTTTCATAGATACATTTTTTAATAACTATTCATAAAAACGGTAAAGTGAATTTCAGTAACTTTTGAATTCAATTCCCTCGGAATATGTCGATCAAAAGTGATGAATTTATTGAATTTGTAAACTCACAATTCAAATAGATTGAACATTGAAATACAGTTACATGGTACTGGTTCGATATTCGTTTCACCTTCAGGATCATAAATATAGATGTTTCTGCTTAACCATTTTTTTTAAAGCGAATTCCTGCAACATAGTTGGATATCTGGAAAAAAAAATTATGATAAACGAAAAAGCAGTTGAATTTATTTACGCTCAAGTTCCAAATAGGAATGAAAAACATCAGTTGGCATATTATATTTACAAACACGTTCTGTACATTCACTCTTCATTCACAGTTGACGTCACGAAGATTGACCCAAAAAGATGTCGGGTGACGGTCACCTTAAATCCCATTGAAAAAAGACCTCTGATCTCCTGTCATCCTTACGCGCGTTGAGCTTCTATGATGGTTAAAGACATTTATGTGTCGCATAAAAACGAATGAGTTTGTGCTTCTTAAGCATAAGCAAAAATAACAGAGCCCAAATCTTCAATACTTGAACTCTCAAAAGTTAACGGAAAACTTAGTCCAAAGGAACTGTGAAGAAATCAATCCCAGTATTATTCATATATTACTATTTCATAGGAACATTTAAAGTGTTTTTTCATAGGGCATTAAGTCATTAACCACTGGTGTCCCATTCGTGATGGAGCTGTTCAAGGAATTAAGTTATACGGAGACTGCACTCGCACTTCAGAAGATCAGAGTTATTTGAGAAATAGATTTGCAAATGTATAATGGTCTACCTAGAATAAAGCTCAGCTAAGAAGTAATGATATAAACGCACAAACTGAGATACACGCTAGTTAAGTGAAAGGAATCGCAGGTAAAATGATGCCTAACCCAAATTTGATCAGAAATGAGACCATGATAGCAGCTTGCTTCAGACAAATATGAAAAATATTGAGTTTCTAGGCTGAATAATAGTTAAAAGAGGCTATTAAAGAATTAACTAGCTGAAACTGACGTCTCAATATATGTAAGCCACTGGTTTTTTTAGGACAGAGTTTCTATAAACATATGAGACATTTTTCGGTATTCATTACTCTATAAAAAGATATGCAAATCCATTAGAAATACAAGTAGAACACTTTAGTTAAGGAGAAGGTAAGACAGTTGAAAACTGATGGAATATTGGAGATGAGTATGAAAACTGTCGACAAAATGATATACTATTTTTAGAAGAAACCAAATATAAACAGGAATTGTATTTAGTTAATGAATATTAGAATTAAATTTATTAAGACAAATCCTCTCTGAGACAAATAAAATCCATATGAAAAAGGCGATTAATTTAAAAGATTGGTCAATGTGGTAATATGATAAAAAAAACACAAAATTAGGTACTTTAAATACCGCAAGATTTCAAGAAGTTAATACAAGTTTGTGAATAGCTGTGGAAGTGATTATTCGATATGTAGAGGCGGAAATTTAAAATCTAAATGCGCCAGAGGTTTTTAAAATCAGTCATAGGAGGCTCGGAAGATCCCATAAGCCGAGCTTTGATAATAAAAGAAGCTAAGATTGACGCTGCTGACCTGGAGATTAGGTTTTCTGCTCAACATACTTTTGGTGACCACTCCCTTACCACAAGGGTTAATCCCATTGACCATCAGCTCAGGATATCAGAGCAACATGAGGGGATTAGCAACTCTCAAGGAAACCAGAACAGCCATCACATAAATGACAGCTCAACAAGATGTTCCAGAACACTGCTGGGCCTTGACCCAGGCTGACAACCTACACATCTCTTGAAAATGGGCCATAGATAGGGCCTGAAAGTACTCGAGTGTGGAGTAAAATCAAATGTAAGTACCTAGAAGTAAACACGTTATACAGTGATTTTGTGGGTTTCCTTTTCAACTGTCTTAAATTATTCTATTATTCACAATAACATGAGACAATGGCCGAATTCATAATCTATGCAAAGCTGGTTGCCGAGTTTGATGATATCTTCTAAGGTAATTAAGCACTGGCAAGGGCAGGTGCACAGAGTCGGAATTGGCAGGAATCTGGAATGGGATTCCAGGTTATACACAACATAAAACAGACTTCTCGCACAACATTTATACTAATGCACAATGGAGGGAATTTATTCTTAAATCACACACAATGCTGATAATATGGGGAGAAATCTAAAGCTTAAGTGGAATAGCTTAATGAAGATCTTCGTTGATCTCAAGGGAAGCATGTGCTTGCTAGGTCGGACAAAAGGATGTTCATTAGAGAAGTGAGAAATTTAATTTGAAAAGCGAGGAGAATTTGTTTGACTCGGAGGAAAAGAACTGGCTATATGAATGTGACTCAGACGTACCTGGATGCCTTTTGGAGTGTAGCTTCAGATGCAAGATGGCGTTGGCTTTGTCTAAGTTTGGGCCACCAGTAAGCGCCTTTGTGTAGGCCTATGGAAGGTAGGCAAGGACACGTCTGTCCTTGATGAGAGACTGAGCAGGACTGAGAGCGAATCAGGTCGCGGAAGATTCGCATTGGGGGTAGTTCCCACACCCCCCATTGTCAGGTCATTCTGGAAACAGACATATGGCCTGTAACAACGTTAAGGTAAAATAGGTCTTAAGACTAGGCCTAGGAAGGACCTACCTAGCTGCCCACTTTCCCTTGTGTTATGTCCCTAGAGCTTAACGAATTAATACCCTCCCAAAAACTACGATGGACTGGAAATTCCCATCTCCCTTGTCTGGCCTGGTCTATGCTGATTTCTCTAAATTCCTCCCAAAATCAGCCAATGTGGGGGTGAAATGGCTGCTGCTTCTAGCTTAAATAAAATTTCAATTTCTGGTGAGGTGAGGTGAGATAAAAATGTAACTATATATATATATATATATATCTAATATATATATATATATAATATATAGTATATATTATATATTATATAATATAGGTATATAATATATATATATACCCAAACCAGCTGCAATATCGTTGGGTTGAAGGATTAAGATTTCAATTGATTGACGAGATCAATAACTTTGCTCTATTTGGATGCCTTTGCAACGAGATAACAAAGTCAGTGACTACGTAGGACAAAAAAAAAAAAAAAAAAAAGGTGATAGTGAACAGAATGTAGTCACCTGAGCAATGTGAAAGATATACCAAGTACCAAAATTTGGTTAAAAAGAAAACACTATGATATCACTATTAAGCAAGAGACCGTGCTGGCATAAGGCCAGCTTAAAATCAAACAACAACAGGGATAATACCCTGTGGCACTGAAGGCTATGTTAAACACAGTTACAAGCACGAACTAATGTCACACCAGGTACAATGTAATACCTAATTAGCTATAGCTAATTATAAAATTCGACGGATTTGACACAGAACAGCATCGTAACACTGAAATAATGCTTCTATGATCACATAGAACCGCTTCGTTTACAATTGTTTCTGTTTAATACTATTGAATGACACACAGGTAGATAAAACAGCACTTCTGGTACATGTGCAATATATATTCAAAGATGTAACGACTGAGGACACGGAGATTGCAAAGAAGTTACTTTACTTTTAAGGTGCAAACGCAAAACAACACTTCATTAAATTTCGTGTAAGGATTCAAGCAAAATATCACTTGACAGCTTGACGCTAAGAGCACAAATAAAATCACTTATTGAAATGTGGCTATATTACTGCAAAGAGAGATTTATGTCACTACATGAGGTCACGTTTTCACTGGAATGGGAATTTGGGAAAATAAATTTAACAGGAGATTTGAGAATTTAGGAATGGGAATGAATAAGTTTGTTAGGAATGGTAGGTCGAATTATAGACACTGGTTTAAATCGAAAATACAGTCCTCTCAGCACATTACCTGATAATATGTCAGTGGACTTGACATCCGTTGCAGTGTGAGCCAGTGGAGTTAATGATCGAGGAAGATGTATCTTGCTGCCAATGAAGGGAGTAAGAAGGGTGCGGCTGGATTGGCTGATTGCACAGGTCCGATGGTAGGTTTTGGCTGTGATGGTTTGGGATTCGTCCGTTACGGAAAGGCTCATAGGCTCCTTGTATAAGCCAAGGTACTGGGCCAGATGAGCCTCTCTCAACTCCGGCGATAGCTATGAGTATCCGTTTATTGTGACTAGAGCCTCCTTCTTACTTTACTGATTCGTAAATGTGATCCCACGCCCTTACATCTCCGTCTGCAGCCACCATCTTGGAGAATTTCCGATCGGCGGCTTCCATTGTTTCTTCATAAAAGGAGGGCCAAAGAAATCCCCAGGTAGTGCTAGAAGAGAACACTATTTCGACAGAAATGAGCGTCTGTAAAGGAACATTATTGGAAGTGGCGTATCTGAGAAGAGAGAAGTTGAGAATGGGCAGAGTTACTAGGTGCAAAAGGGTTAGGGTCCTGTCAAAGTTCACTATCCTGTGACAGGGTCGAGAGGGGTCAACAGTTGGAGCAGAGGTGTTATTGAACTGATCGTGCCCCTAGCAAATTTTACACAATAGCGTGAGGAGAGGTGTGAAGACTATAGCTAGTCCCTATCTCATGAATGTTGAGACCAAATGTGGGTGGTATATGCAAGTGACTATCTAATTGAGTGGCATGATGTGCTAATGACAGCTGGAGGTCATTGAATTTGATTCTACTGAATTCGATAGGAAATTAGACAATAGGCTTAAGTGATGGCCATTGCCGTGGATAGTCTGATGGATTCATTACAGGCAATGCAGGTTTTCTCAAAGGGGCACCGTGGTCTTGGCTACTTCTAATCTGAGAATCCTTTAGGAATTCTCTCAGAGTGCCTGGATGTCTATCTATTGTATTCACAGTGTCTACGAAGGGTATGTTATGTAAAACGAAGCTAAGCTGGGCTTATTTTGGTAATAAGCTGATTTATGAAGACATTAAGAGGTCGAAGACGAGGCCTCTGCCAGTATCTATGATTTATTTGGCAGCGAGAGTGAGACGAATTGGATTAATTTTCCCTGGCACTCTTTAGTACTGCATCAATCTGGAGGTAAAAAACAACCCCGGGCAAATCACGTGAACTTCTGCACCTAAAACTAATATTATTGTTTACTTTCTTTTACTCTCCACATTCTTCCAGTGGAGAAAACTCAATTAAGGCTAAAATGCAAGTGTCATGAAGTGATGCACGCGGAAATTACACACACACACACACACACACACACACTCACGCATAATATATATATATATATATATATATGTATATATATTATATATATATATATATATATATATATAAATATCAACATTACCGTGATTCATACACATACATGGAGCTATGTCCTTTAATATCTAATTCACTCTACCTCGGAATTAATATATTTTCATATATGCTTAACCGAAGGGGAATTTTATTAGGCGATAATAGAATTGTCGGCGCCCGGCCAAGAACCCAGGACACCATACAAATCCAGGACGTCAGTGAAGCTATTTACCCACTCCACCACCTGGATTTGTATGGTGTCCTGGGTTCGCGCCCGGGCGCCGACAATTCTATTATTGCCGAATAAAATTCCCCTTCGGTTAAGCATATATGAAAAATATATTAATTCCGAGGCAGAGCGAATTAGATATTAAAGGGACATTTGTTAGCTCCATGTATGTATATGAATCACGGTGATGTGATATGACTTATATGTATATATATATATATATATATATATATATATATATATATATATATATATATATATATATATATATATATATATATATATATATATATAATATATATATATATATATATATATGTGTGTGTGTGTGTGTGTGTGTGTACGTGTGTGAGTGTGTGTGTTTGTGTGTGTGTGTGTGTGAACAAAGTTACAGCCACGAAGGAAAATTGAAACACTAGGATGCTAAGTTTTAATAGCTTTATTGATATGGGATGGATAACACAAATCTGTTCTTATTTTTCTGATGTTTTTGAATTCTTCATCTAAAAATTCCGGACTGACTATTCGCAAGGCTCGAGGAAACATTGATGAAAAAACTGGCATTGTTATATTTGTATTATGTCCTGAATAATAAGAAATGTGTACATATGTCAAATTAATTGTCTTTTCCTATAAAAAATAAATTTACAATTAAAAGGTTCCCTTTTAAAATAAATGTCCAAAAAAGGTAAATAATCATCTTTCTCTAACTCAAGTGTAAACATAATAGAAGGGAATTGATTATTTAATTGAGTCAATATATCATTTACATCTAAACCTTTGGGTATGATGACCAAAATATCATCAACATAACGGTAATATGTCACGGCAAATACAAAATCTTGGGGATGCAAAAGGCGTTAAAAAAATTCCATATATAAATTTGAAAGAACAAGCGTTTACTTAAAATATTCCCCGTTAAAAATAAATTTACTATCACATATACATAATCTAATTAATTCTATGACCTGGCTAATTGTTAGTTACAAAACAAATTTATGCAATTCATCTTTAAGGTATCCCAATACAACGTCAATAGGAACTTAGTGAATAACGAACATACATAAAAAATTATTAACGTTGAATCTGGATTAATTGTAATGCTGTTGATTTTGTCAGTCAAATCTAAATAATTAATAAAATGGGTAATAGAAATAGGTCCTGGCAATGGTGACTAATTTTGTTAGATATTTTGAAAGTTTATAAGTTATGGAACCAACAGAACTAATTATATTGGTCCCGTAGGGTTATTTTCTTTAGGTGCTTTTACTACCCATATCTATAGACAGATAGGCCTCATGTGGGGACCAAACAAGCATCAGTGGTGTTGAAAGACGGTAATTCGCATCGGGGAAAGGTAATAATATCACTTACCGTCAGACAGTATAGCTGATCCAGAAGCGTAGACTGGAATGCCATAACTCCAATATCAGAGGAGCAAACCCCACAGGATGAATAGCTCCCTAGAACAGTGGGATTCCTTTCAGTAATTCAGTCAGCAGCAACAGGGTAATTCAGCAAGCAACCTCAGCAACCAAAATCAACGGCTCAGACAACAAGACTCTTCTTGTCCTTCTTTCACGGGACAGGACGTATACTCCCTCAGGAGGGGGGTGTTGCTAAGGTATCTTGGAAAGATAAACAGAAACACATAAGTGCTTGTTTCCTAAAAGAAAAAAAAAAAAAAAAAAAAAAAAAAAAACAGGCTGGTGAGGAGAATAAACAACGTCCTTAAAAAACTCTGCCTAACTGGTTTAACACTAAAATAAACATTACGGAAAATTCATAAAATAAGGTATTAATATAAACAAACTAAATCAGCATACAGACAATATATATAT
The DNA here is from genome assembly GCF_015104395.2 of Macrobrachium nipponense. Lineage (NCBI taxonomy): Eukaryota > Metazoa > Arthropoda > Malacostraca > Decapoda > Palaemonidae > Macrobrachium > Macrobrachium nipponense. The sequence goes on along the minus strand of NC_061092.1, from coordinate 51,490,607 downwards.
ATATATATATATATATATATTTATGTATAATATATTATATATATATATATATATATATATATATATACTATATATATATAATATATATAATATATATACCAATTATAGTTTATCCGATATATTTAATCAAATAAACTTTATCGGAAAATTTAATTTCTAAGTCATTATCGTATTTAATAATAATGTCCTTTAACATTGAAAGTATCAATGTATATTTTTGAACTAAGTGATAATCCAGAAGTTTTTAGGGCCTCTCCATTGACAGGAAATTAATCTGTTGCGCCTTTGTCTTTCAGCATTAATGGAATCTGAGCCTTTGCGCGATCAATAGTTCGCAGGCTGACCAAAGACTCGGTTTAACGTGGATGCCATTCAAATTTTATTAGAGAATTTTATAATTCAGGGTTATTAAATAAAGGTTTTTTGAAGTTACACGTAAGGGTATATTCTGTACACAACTCATCAACATTGGTCAGTTTTTAAAGCTTATAGTGATTTTAAACATAATGATATACATCAAAATTAAATATTTCATGTCTTGTTCTAGCACTAGTTAGAATATCTATGCTTAATTACACCGAAAATATTGAAATATTCAATTGAAATTTAAAGGAAACATCTGACATTATGTGATCCTGCCATCATAGAAAAAATCATTTAACCACTAAATATAAAAGAAAACAATTCTTCTTCAAATGATCCCAGTTACATAATAAGTAAAGGGTAAAAGAAATAGTTTAGTTATATATGACTATTATAGTTCAAACGATTTTTAATCACGTGATTTGATAGACTAACGTTTGTGATAGATCTCCTTTGCTCCAAACATTCGCCATTCGAAATAAGAAAATCTTTCTCATAAGCAATTTAAAACGCTTGTGTTAGGTAGACATTTACCAGAAGCATTCAAATAAAACTAATTAATAATCAAGAAATGAAGATTCTAGTATCAGGAATATCTTCCCTCCTCCTCATAATATAATTAATGGTATTAATATTGGTGCTGTCGTTTAAAACAAATACTTTAAGATATCATATTTCAGTTAACTCTGTTGTTATTATTATTATTATTATCATTATTATTATATCCCCGGAAATAACTAACAATAACAAATCACAAAACATCCAAATAACCAACAACGATCAGAAGCGGTCTAACGATGATCCACGTAATATTGAGACCCATGAGTTTGGGTTATGGCCAACTTTCTCTCTCTCTCTCTCTCTCTCTCTCTCTCTCTCTCTCTCTCTCTCTCTCTCTCTCTCTCTCTCTCTCTTTTCCACCATCGTGGTTTTTCGTAGTGCAAATGAGTTTTTTCGAAGGTAGCATAGATGACCACTAGTAGACTTTTTGTATGTCCAACGATGTCGCATAAAATTTTACGCATTTAGTCTGTTTATTTAATAAAAATTTATACAAACGAAAATTCTTTGGATACATTTTACTTTTCATGAAAAAAGTTATCTTTTGAAGAAATCCGATTTTCCTCTACTTGGTAAGAAGATGAGTAAGGAAAAAATCCAGATTCTATAAATAATATGGATATTTAGCCCAAAATAAGAGTAAATTACAAATAATGTTTTCCCCCAAAAAATGCAGGAGTACCTTGACATAAGGATAATATTATTTTTCAGTAAAACTCCAAATTTATATCGGGTACACCTATGAACAACTAAACAATAAAAAAAGTAAAGATGTTACCGTAACTTGCATTTAGTAATGTTACAAACAGAGACAGACGCTGTCATGGTAATTGCTTTATAGCAAAGAAAGATAAAGGAAAGGAAAACGCATCTTCGAGAAGTTCTGCAGCAAGGAGGCATTCGCGCATGTGGTGGAGGTGCCTGTTCTCATGATGGTTCTAGAATCGGCAGGAGTTTTGTGGAACTTGACAGGCGCCGACGTGACTTGAGGAACGCCGTGATTTCTGATGCAATACTTCGTCGAGAAACTTCTAAATCATTCCCGTCGTCTTGGGACCCTGGGACGTTCGCTGGTAAGCCCCGCCCCCAGAATGCCTTACAAATACGACTGACGAAGTAGTAGAAGGCAGATCATCATCAGAGAGAGTCACAGATCTGTTCAGTGAGAGCTCAGCAGCAGAGATCAGAGATCATCTGAGAGAGATAAGAGAAGAAAGAACATACGAAGGATCAAAGAGGAAAAGGCGCCCGAGAATTGGTCGAATTCTGGTCAAGTCGTTGTCAGGAGTGGACGACTGAGTTATTTCGATGTTGAGCAAGACTTCAGAGAAGAAACGTTCTGCGAGAGGTTTTAAGAAGTTCCTGCCCTTTGAGTATCAAGAATAGACATTATTTTCTGCAATATGGAGTCAAGAAGTCGTCTGCAATTGCAGTTCTCCTTTTCTGAAGCCATCGCTTCGAGTCGCAAAACTGGCCGGCAAGTACTTTCATTGCCCCACCGTTTCCCCAGTTCACGTGTTGTAAGATTTTGCCTTTTTTATGTAAATAGGAGATACCATTCTGCAATCATCTTTGTTAGTAAGATTGTAAATAAACCTTTGTTGTGTTTGTGTATCTTTCTCTATTTGTATTCCGTTTCAACTGTTGGTGCTGAATTCTTTTTCGTTTATCATAATATCGAACTTGATGCAGACCTCTCTCACGGTTCATAACATTGTGGCGACCTTGCCAGGATATCAGCACTGTAACAGTTTGAAACAGGGAGAATATAGAAAGAACCAGAATGAGTGAGATGGTGAAAGAGTTTATTGAGTCGGGTAAGCTACTAGGTCTAGAGGGGAAGGATCTCCGTGAGTATGTTGGAAGGAAAGAAAGGGAAAAGTATGAGAGAGATGAAAGAGCAGCTGAGAGAGAGGAAAGAGCAGCTGAGAGAGAGATGCAGCAATAAGAAAGAGAGAAAGAACGTATGCATGAGCAGGAAGAAAGAGAGAAAGAACGTATGCACGAGTTGGAAATCGCTCAGTTAAGACAAAGCACTTTTAACAGTCAGTCAGGCCAGAACAAAAACGAAACTGATAGGTTGGGTATGAGTGCAGTGTTGAAATTAGTACCAAAGTTTGATGAGGAAGATGTAACGACATATTTCATGTGTTTTGAGAAGTTAATGGAAAGAGTAGGTTCTCCTAAAGAAATGTGGACTTTATATTTACAGTCAGTTTTGAGTGGTAGGGCACTTACTGTGTATAGTTGCATGTCTAAGGAGGAATGTGATGATTATGATATTGTGAGAGAAACTGTTCTTAGCGCGTACAGGTTAGTACCGGAGGCTTACCATAAGAAATTTAGAAATTTGAGAAAGGATGGAAATATTACGTATGTAGAATAAGGTAAGAAGTTAGAAAGGCTGTTTTTTGATTGGTTAACTTCCTCTAAGGTTGAGGATTTTGATGGTTTGAAGAACTTAGTGTTGTTAGAAAACTTCAAAGATAACGTATCCACTGAGATTAAGCTTTATATAGAAAATAGGCGAGAAGTATCTTTTGGAGGAGCAACTAGGCTAGCTGACGAATATAGTCAAACTCATAATTTGAGTGTTGGTAAGAAACGAAATGATCCTTCGTCTGGTGGAGTACAAAGGGGTAAAGGTTTCAGTTCTAGTAATAGCAATGCGAATAAAAGTGACTATTCCTGTTATACATGCGGAAAACCTGGTCATACGTCTGAGGTTTGTAAGAGTAAAGTGGCATCTAGTGGCTCAGAATTAACTTGTTTCCAATGTAATGGGAAAGGGAATTTAGCGAGAAATTGTGCAGTAGAAAGGAAGGAGGTTAAGAAACCAGTGTCTCTAGTTAACCTTTCGTCAAGTAGGAATGATGTGATGAGAGAAACTAGGAAATTTTTTTATGAATTTCAGTCAGAGGGTGTAGTTTCCTCTCTTGGAGAAGTAGATTAGAGAGATGTGGTCTTGCTTCGAGACACAGGAGCTGCTGTCTCACTGATTAGGAGAGGGATTGTGCTGAACAGGGCAGAAATCAACATGGAAGAAAAAGTCATGTTAGGTGGATTTCCTAACACTGGTGTTTTTTGTCTTTTGTTGAAGTTGAATTTAGAAAGTCAGGTAGTGTCCAGAGAAGTGAAACATGCAGTTGTTGACAGTTTGCTCGTTGATGGTGTTGACATTATTGTTGGTAATGACTTAGCTTTATCCAAGAATGTGAATCCTGTTGTGAGGGATATTCCAGGGCCTGAGATAGTAGTAACTAGGTCAGGATTAGATACAGACATGCACTACGGTCATAATTTGTCCGTGGATTCGAACGAGAGTGAGTTCATGGATTCGAACGAGAGTGAGTTCGTGGATTCGAACGAGACTGAGTTCGTGGATTCGAACGAGTGTGATAGAGGTGGCGAGGTTGATCTTGGCATGAGTGTGGCTGAGAAACCTAACTCTATCGTTGACAGTGATAGCCAAGGGGAAGGCATAGATGTCGAGAGTAATGTAGTAAATGTACCGGTATCTAGTACTAGTTACGGTGATGAATTAGGCACTAATAACCTTTTGGATAAGGATGAGCTAGTCAAGTTGCAGAGAGAGGATGGGACACTAACCCAAATTTTTTAATATGAGCTGGATGATGATCTCGATGATGTGTGTAAGGAAACTTTTTGTTTAAAGGACGAAGTTTGTCCTAAGTCAGGTAGTAAAGGGGAAAAACCCGAACAATTATTAGTTCCTAGGAAGCTTCGTGAATTAGTTTTGAAGTTAGCACATGATGAGCAAGGACATTTAGGAGTAAATAAAACTTTCAAGTGTATTAGTAGGGCGTACTTTTGGCCTAAAATGAAGAGTTACGTAAAGACGTATGTTCTAAGGTGTCATTAAAGCAAAATTGCCTAGAAACCGAATCAAGTAATTCCCAGAGCTCCGTTGTGTAATATTCCTTCAGTAGGCGAATCTTTTAAGTATGTGGATATTAATATGGTCGGACCTTTGTCTGTAAGTAAGGGTAGAGAAGTTTGCACAACTAATCTAGAGTATTATAAAAACAATTTAAGAAGGTACAGGGAAATAATTTCCCAAGAAGATAGGGAAGAAAGTGGGGGAAGATTTATGAGAACTTTATATGTATGTGTATAAAGAGATGTGCAATGTAAGAAAATCAAAAGTGATAAAACTGAAAAATGCCAGAAGTAATCGAATTTGAGAAAATAAATTATTTAATGCACTGAATAATAACAAATCAAGAGAAAAACAAAATATGAAAATTATTTCCAAAATATGAAAGTTATTTATACTGCCAGGATCATTCCCCCAAAAGAAAATCTAGTAAAATCTGGTCTTAGTTATGAGGTGCAATTGCCGCTTCTTCTGTTTCTTATATTTTCTAAATTCGTGATTTACTTTCCAGCTCAGCAAATAGCCTCACGTGGCTGAATGACACAAATAACTTCAGTTCCGAGTTACTTAAAAAATCATACAAAATATAATCTACTTATATCATAAAATCCGACAATGTGAATGCGATGCTTTAAACCTTTGAGATGACATCTCATTGAAAATGTGCAATTTGTCAAGTAACGATTTATGTTCCTAATTTTGGAAAGCTTTTGCCTTTAGGGATATTTTTATATATAAATTTCTGCTTATTGTGAAGATTTGAAGAACTATTTACATAAAAAAAGTTAATTATAATAAATAATACAACATTAACGTGATCATAGTAAGGGCGAAATTTAAACACAATTATGATTATTATGATTAGTTAGACATCTGAAGTTGAATTCAGTCCGATGAGAAGAGTTCTGTATCGCGTGACTGTAAATCATGTGATCAATATCTTTACTTCCAGAATAGTCCAACCGCAAGGTAGGAAAGTACACATTTATTTCAAATGATGATTTACATCTTTATCGCAAAACAGTTAGAATCACTTATTCCATTTATTTTGCAAAGTTAAGATATAAATGATCAAAAACATATTTGAGTATATTTAAAACCAAGTAAACATTTTAATGCAAGTGTTAAGATGGACTCTGGGTCCAAAGAACAATCCAGAAGGGTTATTGATGATACCGGACAAGCTCAAAACCTGATGGAAATAGGTATCAATTAATCCATGCAAACAACGAACAGCTGTGCTGCGCACCTCTTTTGAAGTTTGAATTCATTGCTCAAGACGCTTCATACTTGAAGACGAAATCGATGAAGGAATAATTCACTTAAATAGCGAATCAGCTCAGTAGTATGGAAAAATCATTTTTACTTGAGCAACATAAGGAAATGAACATTAAAACAAGTGGCACAGGGAGAACAGAGCCCAAGAGATCTAAACTGGAGGCAATAATTAAAAATGGCAATCTCCTCCGATATCCTTCCTCGTGATTTCTCATCAGTCTACCCGAATGGAAATAGAGAAAAACTATCGTAAATGAATTCTGCATCTCCTAGAAACTGAGTGAATTCTATTCAGTGATTCATAGTTTTTACCATCTGCACTCTGGACGATGATGAAAAAATGTAATGATCTTCTTTCTAGAACAGTGGCTGAGAGCACAGTTATATGGTGGTCGTTTTATGCCTAGCATGTATGATACACAAGCAACACAGAGGGAATACAGGAGAGTGATTAAAGTAGTCAAATTGATAGCAACAGCGGAAAACAACAAAAGCATTTTGGGGGGGAGGGGCGGGCGTTTAACCAAGCACATTCAGGAAAACAATATGTTTTTTTACTGAGAAATAAGTGAGAGAAAGGTTAATGAGCAAATGCATCCCTGAATTGGGAGATTTGTTGAATTAGGAGGGTAGGAGAGAGGCAGAGCTGAATGACATGAGAGTGGGGAAAGAAAATGGAGGTCTGTCAATGAAAGAAAAGACACTGCGGTGAGTGGAATTACAACTGGGCTGCAGTATGCTGGTTAAGGAGTGATTTAAAGGCTAGTAGTACGTAAGATATATTAGGATGTGGAAACATTTTTCAAGGAATGGGTAAAAGTGTATTAAGAGGCATAATATTACAAGGCATAACGGAGAAGGTATGTGGTAGGGTTTTGATTGTGAGAGTAGGGCAAAGAATGAGAGGGTAAAAAAAAAGACAAGGACTGTGTAGTGTAAGGTTTATACAAGGAAGTGGGTGAGTGAATCAAAAACTTTTTATGAAAAAGTTATGTTAAAAATAAAAGGGAGGGGCTGAATATCGCAAACATGGACCAGGAAAAAGCTTCGGAAAGAAATGATAAGGAGGAAATATGGATGGTGCCAAGACCGGTTAGCAGTTTGTGATATAAGCGAAGCTGTGCTAGCAAATTTAAACTGGTTTGATGTAAAATGGACTTACAAAAAGCCCTTCATAATCTCAATGAAACTTTGAAACCTTCATGGATGGAGTCAGTTAAAGGACAGTAGATGTAGATGTGAAACTGTGAGATAAGAGAGTGGGGTCCAGGAATGTAGCATGGAATGTCTGATGTTTGGTAGTGAAAAGAAAATGCAGAAACCGGCAAAGCTGAAAAGATATGTATACAAAAATGGTGAAGGTCAATTAAACAAGGGAGAGAGTGGTAAATGTTGATATGGATGGTGAAAGAATGGAAACAATTAATTCATTTACGTATTTTAGAGTAAATATAACGAATAATGGTAGGCTGAGAAAAGCGGCATCAGAATAAATAGATGAAGCAACGAAAGTGGCCATGGATTCACAAGTTTGGGAAGAAACTTGCAATCCCTATGGGCATAAAATTTTGGAAGGGATCGTTATGCCCATTCTTCTTTGTTGTGAAGTTTGGAATGAATATTGAGTGGGATATATATTCCAACTATACTAAGTTTTAGAAAAATTGTTAGATTGCTTAGTTTAAGTGAAAGGATGGAACAGAGTACTTTGATGAAGTTTAGTTATATGAAAGTGTTAAGAGAGAGCAGGAGAGGAATACGAAAGTGTTGGAGAAATAAAGTGGAAATGTCTTAAAAAGGCATGGCCATGATATTCACGAAGCTTAAGAGTGCATGCAAGATACTAATGGTTGTCCTTTTGCGAAGGAGAGTTCGGTGTTTCACAGAATGCCCTTTTGTGTATATGTGCGAAGCAGCTAATGTCATGGATTTTTTTTTTCCTGAGTTAAGGACTCATCAATGAGTTTACAGACTAAGCATGGATGTGGCGGCAACGGTATTGACATTTCTTTGTAGATACTCTCTGTTAGAAGGAATGAATGATGCAGATATCACAACCGCAATAACATCATTCAACCACCGAATCAAGGATTTATACACGAAGCCTAAAACTTCCTCGGTATCTGTCGTCTCACACAAAAAAACATTTAAACAAAGGACAGTCAATATCTCGTCAACACTTCTTTATGCACTGCTCTACTCTCCACCATGTGTTCTATCACTTCCACCCTTAACCCCATGCCAGATTTTATCGTTTTACTTTTCGATCTTCCTCAAAGACACTCCCGAATTGGATTTGCTTTGCTAAACCTAATCTTTTCTATCGCTTCGTCATCGCTCTGTATGTCTGCTGTCTTCAGCTTCTCTCAATTTACATACCACTCCAACTGTTATTGATAGTTTCTCCAATTTATCTGCATTTGCTTTTAGTGTCTACGTTCCACTTCCACAATCCCTTCTTATGTAACTCCAGACTACTCCCTCCCTCGGCTACAATCATTGAGTCACCTGTTATGTTATTCACATCTTTCACCCAACTCTCTAACCACCAACCATGCTCTTTGCGTCCAGTTAATCTCACAGTATTAAACAATACCTTTCAACTTGTCAACGGGGAACCTTTTTAGACGTCATCGTCAGTACCTGGAGCTTCTCTTCATTATCAACAGTTAAAACTGTATTATATCCAAAATCAGTCATTTCAAACTTTATTCACTATTCTTTTCCTATTTCAAAACTTTTATATTTTTGGTAGAAAAGAGAGAGAGAGAGAGAGAGAGAGAGAGAGAGAGAGAGAGAGAGAGAGAGAGATAAAAGCATACATCCATGAAATTCCTTTACATATGATTTTTCATTTATGCATAATATTCTTTGATAATTTATTTTAAGAGAGAGAGAGAGAGAGAGAGAGAGAGAGAGAGAGAGAGAGAGAGATAAGCATCCACCTATTATATTGCTATTATGATTTTTTATTTACTCATCATATTCTTTGATAATTTATTTGCGAGAGAGAGAGAGAGAGAGAGAGAGAGAGAGAGAGAGAGAGAGAGAGAGAGAAGCATACACCCTTAAGTTGATAAAATAATGCTTTGCCATCCCAAAAATAGCTATTTCACCCCGTCTAACGCTATAATTACCGTCGCGATCAATATAATCATCATAATGAACTGAGCAACTGCATCTTCTCTCCTCAAGTACCCCCTGAATTTTCTTCATCATCTAACTTACTGGGCCACGGAGAAAGAAACAATTCGAAATGGAACAGCACCTAATCAGAAGTCTAGGTTGTTTTTGCGGTCTGGCATAAGGGAAACAGACAACAAAATTCCTTTTCTTGATGTTTTAATAATCAGAGATACGACAGAATACAAATTTACCATATACAGAAAACCAACGTTCTCACTTTCATACATTCACTACTTTAGCTATCATGACATTACTATCAAAATAGGTGTAGCTAGTAACTTGTTCTTAAGAGCCTTACGAATTTGTTCCCCAGAATTCCTGGAAAAAGAATTTGAACTAATTCGCAAGCAACTTTCGTTCTTAAAATATCCTGACCATATAATTGAGAAAGCAATTCACAAAGCAAACGTAATTTTCTACCGACCCCCTAAAGACAAGACCAGAGATACACCCAACAATAAAATAATAATTCCCCACCTGAACACGATTAAGAGAATAACCAACCCCCTGGGAAAATCGAACCCTTTTGTATTTACTTACCCAAACACCTTAGCCAAATCCCTGATTAACGTCCAACAAAAGACATCTCCAAAGGACTCTGGGGTATACGAAATCCCATGCCAGGACTGTGACCAATCTTACATCGGATTTACAGGTAAATCCCTTCCCCAGAGATTAATACAACACAAACGGTCAGTTAGGTATGGACAACAGAACTCGGCTATTTTCAACCATATAAAATGAACATAACCATAGAAATAAACTGGAATTTGTCACGTGTTAATTTATAGCAGCAACTGCCGGTACAAGAGTCAAATGATGGAATCGGCCTAAATAAAAGAGAGGCAGGTAATGAACATCTCAAAAAGGAGGATGGATTTCGGACACGATCGACAACGTCTTCATTCAACCAACCCTTAAGAAGATTAAAGGAAGATTATCAGCGGGGGTGACTTAAAATGGCTTGTTTGTGGATGGACCTCTTGGTATAAATACCACCTTTTCTGTAAACTTTTTTCTCCATTCATCTACCTGAAGAGGGAGACAGCAGTCTCTGAAATATAGTACTTTTTCTCTATTTTGGTGTTTTTATGGGCTCCTTTTATTAGATGGAATTCTGTGTTACAGAACATTTTTACCAGTCATAATATATATATATATATATAATATATATATATATATATATATATATATATATATATAATATATATATATATATTGTTGTGAGGGTGTATTGCTCACTTTAAATTGCTTAAATGCTCAGTTTATTCAACTCTCTATATGTAAGTAGTATTCTAGAGTTTTTGACCAACCATAGGATATCCCTTCTATAAAATTAATATAAATGCTAGGTCCGGATTGTATAGATATCCAGCTTAATCATCAAAATCGACAAGGATTTCTCCTCCCGTATATAAACACTTCTGATTGGCAGATTTTCCAAAAGTAAGAGAAAATTTAAAAGAAAATAAAGATTCAGGATCATCAGTAAAACACTGTACATTGAAAGAGGAATAAAATTAAAGACAGACTTTCAAAAATAACAATATTTATTTAAGAATTTAAGATGCTTGCAAACGATGGTTGGGGCTAGAAACTGCATTCACCTATTGACAAAAAAACAATCCCCATTCATTTACGATAGCATGTACAGTTGTACACCAACATGAGGAAGGAAATTCACGGAGGGAGAAAGAAAACAACAATTTTACCATGTTAAAAAAAACATACACACACACACAAACAACCGACAATACAAGGCAAAGATCAAACAAATCTTAATGCAAATTATAACAATTAAATACCTAAACCTAATTTACAGTAATAACTGAATAAAGAATATATAAAGCCTTAGCAAAACAATAGATATATTAATGTTTAGCCTTGGCAGGCAACTCTTCTAGGAGAAGGACACTCATAAATCAAGCCAGTTGGTGAATGGGAGTCTTTAATCTTGGTAGGCAACCCTTCCAGGAGAATGCTACTCTGAATATAAACCTTGTTCTCCAACCATGAACTGTGCCATAACCATTGTATGGTGGCCCTCCATGGTGTTGGGTTTGAGTTACCTTGCCTGAGGGTATGATCCTGCATTTATAACCTTTTTCATTCACTTTCCTGGTTTTTCAAAAGGGTGTAGCACAGGATGATGAGAAAGCAAAAGATGCTTGGTAGATTATCTGTAAAGCGCCTTCGTCTTTATCTGATCTTTTCCTTCTTAGTGTTATAATTCTAAATCCATCCTGACTGTCCTCCTCCAGTTGTTGTGGTGAACCTGGTGGATTTGTTTTGCCTTATATGGTGTGCTGGCCCAATTTTTTTATCAGTTGTTTCTGGAGCTTTTGTCAATGGCGAATGGAGATGTTTATTTATACTCTCAACATAATATTTGTAAATAATGTAAGTACTGTTGTTGTTGATGATATTGTTTATTATTCTGCTGATTTTTACAATATTACTGTTATTATGAGTTTATTTATTAGTTAGATTCTGATTTCATGGTGTTAATTTTAATTCTTTCAGGGAGAATGAGTTGAACCCTGGGGCCTGCTACTCATTACAACAAGAGAAATTGCAAAGTATTTTACTCTAATATTTGGGCTTAAAGTTCAATTTTCTTGATCACCAGAGTTGTGCCGGTAAACAATTTGTTGTTTTTATCAAATACTGTTGTAAGTAGTAGCAAATCAAGGGTCGAGTTTTTAACCCCACGGTTTGATGCCCCTGACTTTATTTATTGTTGTAACATCCAACGCATTCAAGGTATGGCTGTATACCCTCTCCTCCTTGGCTTCTCTCTCTGCTCTTTCCCTCTCCTCCCTGGTGTCTCTCTCTGCTCTTTCAGCTTCTCTTTATACTCTTTCCCTCTCCTCCTTGGCTTCTATCTCTGCTCTTTCCCTCTCCTCCCTGGCTTCTTGATCCTTTTGAGCTTTAGTCACTTGGGCATCAATCCAAGTGATCAAAGTTTCTCCTTTGAAGGCCAGACCCTGTCCGATTTCTAGAAAGGTCTGGTATAATTCAGCATAAGAAGCCAGGGTTGTGTGAGAGAGGTGTAGTGTTGAGTATTAGTCTTCTACATGGAATGGTAATTGCCAACAATGCCACTGGTGTTAAGTAAGATGGTGTGCTGTAGAACAGGTGTGGCACTGTGAAAGCAGAGCCAAAATGGAACTGCAGGTTGCGAGCCTATGAAACCACCAAGGCTGGAAATAGGAAAGAAGGGCCAGGACGGGTCCTCAGTGTGTGAAACTGGGGAATCGGCAAGGCTGGGTATAGGAAAGAGAATAAAAGTTTCTTGCAGGTCCAGTGGGACGAAGGTTTACTCTAAATAATGCTCGTGGCACTAGGCCAGATACCCATAAATGGCTTGGAAAAGGCAAGGACTGAAATGCCAATGAATGTGGCACTTACAGGATGAATGGTAAAGTAATTACACACGACAGTTGGTCGCCGTCGAGTGCAGATGGATGTTCAGTGAACAGTTAGTGGCACTGGTAATGCATAGATGTTGCTCATAAAGAACAGGATCGTTGATGTCTCCGAAAGATCAAAATTTGTGGGGCCCTTAAGGACGTTGTTTCTTTCACGTGGAACGAAGGATAAAATGAACGTACAGGTGTTAGGGACTTCGCCATAGATAAAACCGGCTATTGCACAAGTTGGTACGTAGGTGTTTGAAAACACTAGGTAACATGTACACGGGCTGGCACCGATGTTTGTGCAGTGGTTGCGTAATTTTTTAAGTATAATAAATGTCTGTGAGAAAATGCAAAAATCAAAGTGCAGGCAGTAGGAACTGGTGCCCGGACGAACCGGCTATTGCACAATTTAATAAGTGGGTGTTCGAAAACACAGGGCAACATGCACATGGGCTGGTACCAATGTTCGTGCAGTAGTTATGTAATGATTAAGTACAATGAATGTGTGCGAGAAACAGCAAAAGTCTAATAAAAGCAACAAAGATAAAAGTAATGGTAAAAAATGAAACTGCGCTACTGAGCCGTAGGTTGTGAATTGTAAATGGGTGTGTGGTATCTGCCCCTCTTGCGAGGCTTGAGCAAGGAAATGAAGTCAGGCTAAAACTAACGGAAATCGCCAAAATGCGTGTTAGTTTCAAAGGAACAAAAATAAAAAGCTATTCTTTAAAGTTTAATGAAAAATGTAAAATTTTCCCTCCCCACAGCTCAGGTATAAGTAATATGGTTTGATTTAGTAGGTCAAACAATTACATTGGTCTGTTGTAAAACAGAAGGTTTGTATATCAGACAATATAAAATTCTTATGCTACATGGCTTAAGTAAATATTATTCTGCTCTCATTAACAGTTTGCCTGAAATTGAAATTTGAACTGACAGCACACAGGTGTGGAAAGGTGCG
>NC_061092.1:51449444-51474444 GCF_015104395.2 Macrobrachium nipponense | reverse complement strand
GTATGATTGAATATATTATCTCCAAAAAGGGAAACTAAACCCCAGGATTGCGGTTAGCCATAATACACTGGGTAAGCCGAAGTCCTAGGTTATAGAATGTTGATTAGTAAGATAACAAAATAAGAAATAAACGCGAAAGCTGCAAATACCAGCTTTGATTCTTCAGTCAGTTAAAAAAAAGATCAATGTTGAAAGAAATGTATATAAAGTTCTCCAGCTATATATTTAAAAAATTATGTCCATGGAGTGAATTATTTGTAGTAAAACAAATTTGTTTATAATCATTCTTGAGTGACCGAATTGCTGATATTTTTTTTCTAATAGAAAAAAGCAACACAGCAATCGTTGCTACATTTATATATTATCTGCTGAATAGTGAAAAATGTGTAGGTGGCATAATTTTTTAAATTATCTTTTTTGTTTGGAATATATAGGATATGCTTACAATTAACATGATAAGAATTGTGATGACGGAATAAGGCATAAGGCGTTTTTCTCTGTAGGTAATGAATGATAACCATGTAGTACAATGTGTTTGGCTACGTTGCCTTAGTCGCACGATCAATAACCACTAAAGGAATCTCTGAGGACGTTGTCATTTCTTTAGTACGTTACACACTGCCCTCGTGACATGACAGAACGTATGAGAATACATATGTAAAATATGCTGCCATTTACCTTATTTATATATTTTATATATATGAACTCTGACATGAAATATATTTTCCGATCATTTTCCAGTGACCTCTGTGTCATCTTTAGCATAAACTGTATTGTTAGATTTATATTTTATGACACTTGCGAAAAAACATAATTGTTTACCATTGTGCTTGCAGTTTGCCCGAAATAGCGTGAGTGAGAGATGGGCGAGAGGGATTCAAGTGGAAATACTGCATGAACAATCACTCCCATTTTGCATTTTTTAATAAACCACAAAAGTGAGAATTGATTCTCATTTCATATAAAATCTATTAAAATAGCGCCTTCCTGGTAAAACTTCTACGACAAAAAGTACTAACTTCACAGGCCCACATAGCCGAAACATGTCATGCTACCTCTTCCCACTCACCAATCCTGTGCGTGTTCTCACTCTTCTGGATATAAAAGCCCTTACTTTTTCAAACCACTTTCAACGCATCTGTTCAACCCTCTCTAGGTCTTCCTCACATCCTTCCCTCTAATAAATCTCAGTTACAAAGTCTTTCCACACACCTATCTTCGTCCACTCTCTCCACTTGACAAAACCCTCTCAAACTGCTCGGATCCATGTTGTCACCTAACTTGACTATTTTTCAGCTTCTAATTATATCCAAATTTCCCATCCTAACAGTTCCTCTTGTGTTTCATATATGTACTACGAAAACGGTCCGGTGCAAAGTATTTGCATCAACATCCATAATGTAGTTTCATGAAGGAGAACTGTCTCTTCAATCCCCGCATATAATCATACTTTAGGTTCCATGCTTAATCTCCAAGTCATAGTTGCTTTTCTTCGATGCCCGATATCGATAAAAAGGGGGACTATAAAAACTGCATTCCCTTCATCGTAAAACAAGGTATAAGGTGGTAAACAGACACGAATCGCGTCTTCTATTTTCCATTATTGAAACTAAGCCAATTTAAAAATTCAAAATTTGGGAGGGTCGTTTTAAGTTGCCAACTAGGTACTGGACGAATAAGCGAAAACAAATTCTGCCCAAAGAATCGGGGTTTGTTTGTACACTTTGATCTTGAGGCCTGGGCGAGC
Organism: Macrobrachium nipponense; assembly: GCF_015104395.2. Classification (NCBI taxonomy): domain Eukaryota; kingdom Metazoa; phylum Arthropoda; class Malacostraca; order Decapoda; family Palaemonidae; genus Macrobrachium; species Macrobrachium nipponense. Next base: position 51,472,697 of record NC_061092.1, on the reverse strand, counting down.
TGGGCGGTTCTCTTTCGAGATCGCCAATTAATAATTTAGAATTAAGACTTGCGCCCTTCCAACTAAATAGCTTGGGAGTAAGTAACTGTTAATTTGCATTGATCAATTCCGCATTTGTAATTTACTGGTCGATTTCAAATTCAAATTTTGTATTTCTGTGTTTTTGATTGGTTTTGTTGTAAATATACTTATTATTCGTTTTTTGTAAAGGTTTGTTAATGTAAGTTGTTAATTTAATTTAATTTATAGGTCTTGTTGAACATTTTCTCTGTAAAGTAGGATTAAAAAATATATTTGTAATTAGTTTAATTTTGGCAAGAATGAAATGTCTGTTAACGACTTCAACGTCGTGACGTTACATGCCTCGTTCGTGATGGTTGGTTGACGGTGGTTCAAGTTGTTCTTATTCTGATTTGGGCAGGCGCAAGCCCCCTGCAGTTGCCTCTACATTTTCATTTCCAAGCTTATTTAGTTGGAAGGTGCCACCAGTTCTCATTTCTAAATTATTAATGGCGATCTCGAAAGAAGGAAAACCGCCCAGCTCCAGGCCTTCAAGATCAAGTCGCTTTACATAAACATTACTTCAATTGTTCAACAACAGCAAAACAAAAGTGTCAACGAGTTTAGTTCGCGCGAAAAGGCCTGAATGTTGTTGAATTGCCTAATTAGTTGGTTTCCGTCAATGGACTCGCTCGTCTAGAAAAGTGGCTATTATACAGTTTATCGACCCTAAAAAGTTTGGTGTTTTGTTTTGAAATGTAATTACGTTTCTTGTAGCTTCCATTTATCATAACTGGCTCGCTTAATTATCATCGTTTCGAAGTTGTTGTACTGCTGTTTTCTGGTTCAATCTCGTAAACATGCCTCCCAAGAAAAAGTGAAACATTTTTGACTCAGAAGAAATTTGGCATTTGCCTTTGAGGACCTGGACTATGAAAAGTTTGTGATGCCCGACGGCCATCTTGTAGGCAGGATGCAGAGAACGCCCACTGTTGATGATCTAAGCTTATCATTTGAACTCGTCTTCGGTGAATCATATAGTGATTTGAAAAGAGTCTCCGCAGGCAATCTGACCTTGTGACGAAACCCTTGAAAAACATTGCGTTGATGCGGGTGTTGTACCTTGGCCAAACAAGCGAGGACGCAGATTAAATGAACGAATGGAAAAGCTATCGGTTAAAAGAGGGACAGTTCCTAAGCATGCTAATGCGGCGTCAGCAAATCTAATTCGTCATTTCGTCCAATTGAAGAAAAACTTTCTTGTCCGACGGAAAGTTTCTTCGGGAAGGGATTGTGGTGAAGCTCGATCGTATAAAAAACGGAATTCAAAAAGAAAAATTTGAAATTCCGAATCGATAGCATATTGATCTTAGTTTAATCCGACGGCCAGAAATGTTACGGGGTGCGGATAGGGCGCTTTAAGGGACTGAAGAAGAAGCATTGCGATGGAAAACTCGAGAGAACCAGGCCTACATTTATGTTCAGTCAGAAATCGAGCTTGGATGTGAAAGCATTGGTCCAGCATTTAGATTGTATTTACGGAAGGGGAAACACCATTCCGTGACGCCAGTCCTCAAGGACGTCCATGAACATTTACGGCCTGTCAGAAGCCGAGTCTTTGATGCAGATGGTCATTCGGATCCGAATTTGGTAACGGCGAACTTTTACTGTCCGCTAAAAGATTGGACCTTGAGATCCGGTAAAACCGAAACCATTGCTGCGTTAGGTGAGTCGGCATTTTCCATCGTAATGGAAAAAATTCCCAGTAGAACTGCGCAGGAGGAAGAATCGAACAGAAAAAATTCTTGGGCAGACGACCTTGATGCCGAAGCCCTCAATTTGATTTAACTTCTTATAGGAATGGCCGACACGCAAGCCTCAATCGAATAAAACAGCTTAAATTGCGAGCAGAAAGCTCATTCTAGTTACAAGTTTTCAGAGAAGAGCCGGAACGATGGTCGTTTAAGGAATTATCAGGTTGTTTAGCAGTTAAGGACAAGGAAACATTGGGTAACAGCGGTTTCGAAAAGGAGGGTGTCAAGTCCCCTTGGGCCAAGAATGAACGCCCAAAAAAGGGTAACGGTTGGAAGGAATTCGAAAAAACCAGGAAAAAGCCAAAAAAATTTCCCCATTCTTCCCGTTCAATCTGTTTGTGTTTTTCATTCTTCTTGGGCGGATCACCAAACTTCTGGAACTGCAGAAGTGTTCCTTAGGTCTTTCATCCATAAAAAAAGAAAGAAACCTTTGAAAAGAAACAGATAAACCGGTTGCTTTGGAAAAGTGCTTTGGTTTCTGCACCCCTCAAATCAGTGCAGAAATAAGCCACGTTTTGTCAGGAAGGTTAATTTGCCAAGATGCCAGACAAACCATCATACTCTATTTGCATGCTTTGCTTGCCTAGGCTGCCGGATCGTTCAAGGCCAGGTGGTTTATGGTGCCTGTGATTGCGAGAAACTCCGGTCAATTCATCTAGGCCGCCAGGAAACACAAATGAGACCTAGTCATACCAGCCTTCATGAAAAGGAAAAGGGAATCTTTTTTAGGAGGTTTTCAGTTCTTTATGATTTGGGAATAGGACCACTGTCTCACCAGGATTCTGAACTTCGGTAGGCAAGGGAAGCTTTTCTTATCAAACAGTAATCCAGAATCAAGAACTTTAATGATTGAGGACTGCTGGGGAGAGCCAGCCACAAGATTTGGGGACCGGCTCGATCTTGTACAGCATCCCCACTCTACGATACAGGAAGGTAACTTTGGACTGCAGATGATTTGCTATTGGTGGGTGTCGATTACATCCGGTTGACTTGATGGAGGCAGTTATCAATGCCAATTTGCTGACATGTTCAAAAACAGATTGATGTCGATCCATTCAAAGAACTTTTAGAGGCCTGTTCACCGGGTGACATCGAGTTGGCCTGCATCGGAGGGACAAATCATGCCACAGCATATTTCCGCGAACGGTGGAAGACAAGAGAAAACCTTGTTTTTTAGCTGAGGACTAACTTCGGGTTCATTGTCTACATGGTTCTTCACGAGACAGTTTTTGCTGCCAATTCTCATTTGAACCAAGTGTGATGCGTGTTCGGAGAGCTCCTCAACAGAAAGATTTCTGCTGTTCTTCCCTCCAGTCAGTTGCAGTGTAGTTTCATTGCTGAACGGTCTTGGAAAGGGGCGGGAAGTTTCCACAGGAAAATAAAGGCCCGGAGAAGCAATGGCTCCGTGCAACAGGTTGCAGAAAATGGCGGACAGTCTGTTCTTTGACAATTAAAGACCAGTGCTGAGACTGTGGTTTGATCGTATGTGTGAAGTAGAGGGATGGTCCGGTTTTGTCATTCGGCTGCGAACGCCGGTCGGCATAAACAACTTCAGAAAGTAGGATGCGAAAGAGTATCAGACATTTACAAGATGTTGTCCACCTTCACGACCCTGAACAGAAGATATTCGTTTTGCAAGTTTACCATGGAAGGAAAGGCTTCCGTACCTTGTCGGACAATCAGAACCTATTGCCCTCCAAACGCCTAAATTCGTTTTAACACGTACCATGTCCAGAAACGCAAGCTTTAAAGAACTGGTATGTTAAAAGAATTTGAAAAGTTGATCAACCGACGGCTATATGACAGAGGTTACAGCTGGGAGGAGGTATGTGCAGTGGGAAATCGAATGGTGGCAAAGTCTTACTACATCATGTCATTTCCGCCCACACTTTTAATGAGCCCATAGTTCCTCAACCCCACTCAGAAATCATATTTGATGCCAAGTGTTCCATTTGTTAAAGGCAAGGCCTATAAAACTCCTTGTTGTGGGAACCACCACCAAATTTGATTCCGCACCCAATTCCGCAACCCTGCCTGTTAAGGTTCCAGGAAAAAAAAGAAAAAATTTACCGGTTGCAATGGACATAAGTAAAGCATTACTTCACTGTTTGCCCTTGAGACAGAAGAATCTCATCTGCACCGCCTTTTCTTGTGGAATCAACTGGACAAGGAAAAAAGAAGTTAAAGGTAAAAACGCTGCGATTACTACTGAAACTCCTTGGGCGAACTTACTCCGGCCACGGTGGTATATGCAGTGGTAGCAATGCTCATTCATAGCTGAGAAAATTCAAGGACAAAATACCCACAGGTATTACCGAATTCGTAAAAATCGAACTTGTATTGTTGGATTGATGGCTGATACCAAGTAAAGTTTGATTGATGGTTTTCCACAGCATTTAAAACAACCTGCTAAGGAACTCAACATTGTCCTCAAGCTGAGGCATTCCTTCATCACTAAAAGGCATTTTCATTTGCAATCGGTGGGAAGTGAAGCTGATATTGATGCCGACCATTAAAAGAATATGTGCCCACGGAGATGACTACCCTGACAATGTGCGACGGACACCAGAGCAGGAAAGGAGTCCTGGGGAGGTATAATATATCCATTTACTGACCAACGATTGGAAATTTCCATTTCAGGTAGGATTAACTTTCTCAAAAAAAGGAAAAAGGAGGAGCATTAGATCAGGAGGGAAGATATCCAGTTTTAGAGAAACTTTGACGATGCCTTCCCTAACATTTCAGTTTCAGTCGAAAAAATTATGCTACAGATCATAGCAACCATCATTATTGATCCGTACGGGACTTGCAACTCCGGTTTACCATTCTGCCCTGAAGCACGAACTAGGTCAAATATTCCGCCTCAAACAGGAATGGGATTGATCCGAGTTCTAGTGGTTGTAATGATTGACCTACCTGACAAACCCGGCAGTCGGTGTAAAGAAACTTTGATTCGTTCGATCTTACCGGTCTAAAAAGAAGTCAGGTTTGTTTTTCCGCATGTCTTAACCACCGGGAAACTTGCAGTTGGCAAACCCACCTCTAGTTTAAAAAAATTTTTTTTTGGGTTGATTAGTTCTCAGGGGACTGCCTTATGGATGTGTCGCGGTTACTACAACTGGAAGTTGGAAAAATGGCGAGCGAGGAGCATCTGTTCTTGCCATGTGCAAAAAGGCCAAAACCTTGTTGGCCACAAATTCCGACGTTAACGATCCCCCCGATGGCGTGAGTTACTTGGATGTCTGCTGGGTGCCAAGGAATGCAAACAGGACTATTGTTAAAAAATCAAAAAAAAGCTTCATTTTTGAAAAGGGTAATGCTTGCCTAACTGACAGCACCATAGTTTCTTGGGACAACTGCGTCATGACCCCTACAAGTTCCAACATGTGGACAGGCCAGCCCGTATCAGTGAAAAAGTACAAACTTCTGACTGATATTCGCGATTGGGTTACCATGTGGGACTCTGGAAACAAATGTTGCCGATGATGCCCGTCCACGCGGTCTTAAACCCTCATCTGAAATGGGAAAGGATTATACAGATGGGCAAAAAGGTCCCAGACTTCATGAAGAAGGACATCAACGCAAATGGCCAATTCAAACATGCAAAGATGAAGTTCATGCCGAAAAAACGAAGATTCTGGACAGTAAGAATTAAAAGAGATTCCACGGATGACCATTGGAAGATTGCAAGTCACTATGTGGTCCAGATTTGATGGTGGAACAAATGAAGAATTATTCAGTTATTTATTCTTGATATCCGTAAAAAAACATTTCAACGATAACGGTTCGCAAAAAAATGACAGCCTGATGAAGGATTAAACGCTCGCATTCTCTAGAATTGCAGTAAGAATTTATGGGAAAAATTGCTTCACAATTTGTTTTTCATGAGATCGGACTGAACGAGAACAGGTGAAGACTACTCCAGTTGCCATCCAGTAGTTATGACGAAAAGCAGAAGCGTTTCGAGATGGTTTGCTGGAAAAATGATAACATTTGTGGCCTACCAAGCGTGGCTAGTTAGTAATTATCAAACTTTTTTTCTTATTCAACAGGGCTCAGCAGTTGCTTCCGTCAGATGGGTGGGAAAACATTAAGCTAAAGTCCACTTTGAACCCCAATTACTGGGACGCCGGGGGCCACCGACGGTTGTGTGGAGAGAGCACGTAGGTCGTACTTGGTGCTGCTCCTATCAAAACCTGGCCTCGCGATTTATTACCATAACCTTCTAAGAACCCTTTTGCAGAAGATCTTTGGGTTGCTGCGTTAAATGTCACCAACCCCAGGCACTCTGGTGCCGGATACTACTTCTGCCCTAGTACGTGAAGCAGTTCTGGGATCCTCAACGGTAAAACGGTTCGTCAGTCAAAGTTGTGTTTTTCGCAGTGCCCATGATTGTCCGCTTTTACGGTAACGGAAGAAGATCCGCCCAAGATAGAGATCGCTCCTCGTAAGGGGTTGGGAACAACTCGCTTGCGATCACCAGTGATTCGAGCATTGGTGGTCGGTCAATTGACATAGCTGGCGTCCGTTCCAAAATACCATCGCAGATCGCCGCGAGGACGAGAAATTACCAGGTTAAAATTCTGGGTTTAAAGCCGCTGGATTTCTGGCTCATTCGTGTTGTCGTGCATTCTGGTGCAGCCCAACATAGAGGTTCCTTGAAGGTTTGATGATACCAAACTGCTTCCTTGCAGGCGTTTTGATTGCCTTTTCACTTAGATATCCGCGGCGAAAAACCCACGTCTGTGACCTTGGCGTTCGCAAAATCCGTTGGTGTGCTGCAAACGTTCATGGAAGAGCCTTTTTGGAACCCATACCAAGATGGCAAATGATTCAGACATAAATCCCGAAAACAAACAACCTGGCACCTTCATACCATCTGGAGCTCATTCGTCCAGTTGGAAACAAAGCATGAGAGGATGAATTCAGAACTCGTTGGAAGAAATACTCTAGAAGCGTGTCACTTGCTTCGAGAAAACCTGCTAAAGTTTACCAAGTTGCAGTTTGCAGAGACTAATGTTACAGTGTTGCTGATATTGATGAGGATGATAGGGCCTTTAGGTGTTCATAAGAAATAATGTTGCCAAATTAGACGCTGCTGAGCATTACTTAACGTGCCAAATGTTACCCTTATTTTGGGCGGTATATCAAACGGTGATTATCAGGTTGAAACTTTTTAGATTTCGAGGTTGGGCCTAAAACCTAAAAACACCTGAGCTAAATAAGAGTACACAAAAATAAATACTCCGCCACTGCAAATGAACTTTGTTTTTTTTGTTTAAAATCATTGGTGGAAAATATGGTATGATTCAAATTTTTTCCAGCTCTTCTTACCCCAGAGAAAGTGGTCAAGATTCCAACCGGGGAGTTAGGCAGATAAATAATAGTCGTAATTAATCAGAGATACTAATCCCGTGCGTAAACGCAAGTGGCATTTGGGGTTGGGGCTGGAAGTTGTTTCTGAAAAAACAAAGTCGTCAGATTAATATTAACCACGTTCAGTATCCGGCGTTGCCGGTATAAGTCTGATGAAAAAATCTTAAAGTTTGTCACTTAAGTCGGTCAGAGATTTGGTTGTCATTCTGAGGAAAGAACAATGAACGTACTGATTTGTAGACATTTACAGTAACAGTTACATTGATGAATTTTCCAAGTTGCATATAAACGTTAAAATTTTGTTACAAAAAGTGCAAGTTCATCTTAATTGAAGCACCTTTTCTCTATGGTTGTCGTTTTGTTTCAATGTTCTTATTTAAGTTAAAAAATAAAAAAAGTAAAAAAAAAAAAAATTAAAAAAGTTAAAAAATGCAAAAAAAAAAAAAAAAAAAAAAAAAAATTCAAGTTCCTGGCTTTCTTGCATTATTTTATCAAAAATGAGATCAATTTTATCTTATAATTCTAGTTATGTAAAATTTGCTTACCAAAAAAGGTTGCAAACGTGAATTTTAAATATTTCATGAAAAAAAACGCTGTATAAATTTTATAACAGAGCAAAAAATTAACCCGAGATTAAAGCTTCCGGAGTGTAAAACAGGAACTACCGAATCGCGTCTTTCTAATTTTCCATTTTATTGGAACTAGCCAATTTATAAAAAGATTTGGGAGGGGTTCGTTTAGTTGCCAAACTAGGTACTGGACGGAATTCTTTTAACAAGCGAAAAATCGTGCCCAAAGAAATGCGTTGTTTTACCCACTCTGATCTTGAGGCCTGGACTGGGGCTGGGCGGTTTCTCTTTCGGAGATCGCCATTAATAATTTTAGAATAAGACTGCGCCCTCCAACTAAATAAGCTTGGAAGTAAGTAACTTGTATTGATTGATCAATTCCATTTTGTAATTTACTGGTCGATTCAAATTCAAATTTGTTATTTCTGTTTTGATTGGTTTTGTTGTAATATACTTATTATTGTTTTTTGTAAGTTGTAATGTAAGTGTAATTTAATTTTAATTTAGGTCTGTTGACATTTTCTCTGTAAAGTAGGATAAAAATATTATTGTAATTATTTAATTTGCAGAATGAAATGTCTGTAACGACTTCAACGTCGTGACGTTACATGCCTCGTTCGTATGGTTGATTGGGCAGGCGCAAGCCCCCTGCAGTTGCGCTACAATAAGGAGAGTGTTTTTTCGTTCATATCAAATAGGTGATGTTTTTCCAAAACCACATCACCTAATTTTATAATAATTTTCAAATGGTAAATTGTAAGAGTCAGGGCTTTGTAATAGTGAATAGGAGTAATCACACGAGCCAACAAGTGTTGGAGTTGATTTTTATGCAAAAGAGACCTTTTCTGTCAGCTATAACTGTCTCTCGGTTTTATTCTCAAGCGAAATTGAACGATACAGGCAGATTCCCTCGGAGCCTTTCTCTCTCTCTTTCTCTCTCTCTCTCTCTCTCTCTCTCTTAATTTTAGCCTCTGCTACTGATCTTAGATGGGTATAATGAAAGAGGCGGAGAGCGATAGAGAGCGAGCAAAATTACTATCGCATATTTGAAAAAGAAATAAATTATGTGGATAACCGCCACACCGGAGTGCAACAAATCAATTGCTCTCTCTCTCTCTCTCTCTCTCTCTCTCTCTCTCTCTCGTTCCAGCTCAGTCTCCTCCAGTCTCCATGCTGTTAGCCCTTGGCAATGGTGGATCTAAGATTGCAAATTTCCCTTTGGTCAAGAGTTATTTGACTCTGCGCTGCATTTCATCCTTTTCAGCTTTCATTTGCTTCTTTGTGTCCAGTTTCCTACCGAATCATCAACGAATATACCATCTGTGACACATGACCTCAGGCAGAAGGAATTATATATATATATATATATATATATATATATATATATATATATATATATATATATATCTATATATACGTGTATATATTATCTATATATATATATATATATATATATATATATATATATAATATAATATATATATATATATCTATATATATATACGTGTATATATATATCTATCTATCTATCTCTATCATATATATATATATATATATATATATATATATATATATATATATATATTATATATATATGTGTGTGTGTCGTGTGTGCGTGTGTATCCCCGGTAGAAGGGTGAGTAAAAAAAGCTGGAGACTTGGAACAAGCACTTTCGTAGTATATTCTACATTTTTCAAGTTCACACTGTTTTATATATATACTATATATATATTTTATATATATATATATATATATATTATATATATATATTATACTAAAAAATATTATATATTATTATATTACTGTATATATATATATATATATCTATAAATATATATATATATATATATATATATATATATATATATATATATATTTATATATATATATCGAACTACAAATGTCCTTTAATCTCTAATTCGCTCTACCCCGGAATTTATATATTTTCATATATGTTTAACCGAGGGGGAATTTATTAAGCGATAATAGAATTGCCGGCTATCTTTACAATAGGCCTTCTATTCCTTACGACATTTTTGAAGGATTCTCGCTGACCATAAGAAGGTGCATTGGAAGCACAGAGAGGGGGAGAAGATAGAGTGAGAGATACATACTTGGTATTATCATCCAATCCATTTTGTTCATTGCCTATATTAATTATGAATTGCTTGAAAGCTACGATATTTCAAGGATTAGTACATTTAAAAGCAGTGAAGTGACTACTTGAATTGAATATTCATATCGAGTAGTCACTCCTTTACAGAGATGAAACGCATAACAATAACTGTGGGTGCTACGTCGATTTCATCTTAGGTGGCGTTGCAGGCGTCCTCTATCGGAATACACAGTATCCACTTGGAAATGACTCCTATGAGAAAACCTATCAAATAAAATAGTACATGATGAATAAGTAAATGAACAAATCTTTTTCACTATGCGAATTTGCCTCAAGTTCCACATGGAGTTCTATTTTGTCCATGGTTACAGTAAATCAAAGTCAAGACCATCATTAGAGCAGCGATTCAGTGCTTCAAGTAGCAATGCAATAATGCAGTGAAATTTGTGTCGATGAGACTGGGAAGACCAGAAGATGAAGGATCCATTGGTTGTCTTTACGCAGTTCATACCTAGCTTGGTAAAAGTACATATTAGCTCCATACTAATAATGACAATGTTCTGAATCGAAAAGCATAGTCCTAGAATTGATATCCAACGCTTCAGCACATGGAGGCACAAATGATCCCGATGTCCTTTACAACACATCATAAGCAAAATAAATCGTTATCATCCATGAAGAAACTCTACTTCCATTCAAACCACAACATTATTTCATAATCACAAGGCTGCTTCTTATAATCTCCTAAACCAAAGGAATCCTGGAATTCAGAATCAATTTTCGGCCCCTTCATTCGCAGACAAGTTCACAGGTGATCATAAGTTTAGAGATCACAGATCTTTATGAAACTCAGCCATAGCCAAGAAATAAAAACTTGGTTGCCTACGTGACGTTGTCCAAAAACTCTAAATCATCCAACAACTACTACCTTTCTCAAAAAATTGAGCTAGCTGAACGATGTAAAACAGCTGATGACTAAACCTAGGAAACCGATGTAGAAGTTATTTCTATTGTAACACTGAATCAAATAACAATTGATTCTGGTTCCAAACACTAGTGGATGACATACAAACCCCTACCCCATGAAGCCAATATAATTTAAGGCTGGCAATATACCTGTAAAATTTATATTCACGTTTTGAGCGAGGAGTCAGTTTAAGAACGTGGGCGAAACTCAAGCCATAGTATTTCACTTTTACTCTTTCTAACATGAAAAACACTGCGATCGTGTTGAATCAGTTATATAATATTTTGTAAGTTAATGATAGGTTGGTCATATGCCAATAGTATGTTTTCATTTATTATCAGAAAATCAGTGAAGTTGACTCGAGAGATGTATATTCAATGCAAGGATGTTCTGGGATGGATTTCCTATGAACATCACCGGCGAGAAAGGACATTTCCTAATTTCAAAGCTCTATATTTTCTAGAAAAGATGCTTGAAAATACTAGGGATACGATAAGGTAAAAATTCATTGTACACCTGTTTAGTGTCCTCTGAGCCGCATGATGAATTCCTTTCACTTTTAGAATTGAGCAGAATCCACCCCAAAAATTTCCTGCCAAAACATCTTTCTGTTACGAAATTCTATATGTATGGAATTGGGAACAGCCCACCGAATAGGGGATTTCTTTTCGATTATACGATTTATTCGGTGGAAAGATGAGACACTCGTTATTTTTCCTCCCATTATATAGATGTAACCTTTAAAAATGTCTCTGAGTATACAGGCGTGTGCCTGAGTGGGCGTAGGAAAGAGACACTAAGCTGCTTTTCACGATTAACAGAACCTCAATGATTACTCGCCTCAGAAAAGTATAACGTGGAAATTTTAAGTCAAATAAACCACTCTCTCTCTCTCTCTCTCTCTCTCTCTCTCTCTCTCTCTCTCTCTCTCTCTCTCTCTCTCTGTTAAAATCGTGCATGGAAATTTTATGTGCCTATTTCACGCCTTTTATGTTCGTCTTTCACGGAAAATCGTTGGTCTTGCAACATTTTCCTTGATTAATGTTCTTTTATGCATTATCCTGTCTATTGTTGGGAGGAAAGAAAGAAAAAGGGGAAAATACGAAATCAATGACATGACTCAAAGAACTTGCAGCGAATTCCTCTGCAACTTGTGATAATGAAGACGTCCAGGTCCTCCATTGTGAAAATAGGCGTGAAGAAAAGAGAACGAAAGAATAGGAAGAGGAGAAAGAAGGAGAGAATAGGCAAAGATTGAAGAAAATGGAGAAAGGAGGAGGGGAGGACCGAACAGGGGGAGGGGCTTCAGGTGAGGCGGCTGGTACTAGTTGCATAGCTGAGGTAAGACTGATGAAGAAAGGGTTTGCTTGACTCTGTTAAGACTTCCACTTTTTACATTTCTCAGATGAGCAAACCTTGAGGTTTAATGTTTCATGAACGTAGAGCATAGCCTGTCTCTCTAACGTGACCTCAATTTAGAGAGCTTTTGAATTTTGAAATATTCACCTAAATGAGAATAATTGTTTGTGGTAAGAGGGTACAAACGCTATGAAAATTGTCCCATAATAGCCATTCTTTAAAATAAATCCAACAGCTTTAACAACAAACCTATGTTTGTTCTTCAGGCACAAACATAGGTTTGCTGCTAAAGTTGTTGGATTTATTTCAAAGAATGGCTATTATCTTTAAAATCATCTTTGAAGGACAAGGTTAGGTATTACAGATATAAACAAAGTACTTTGAATTAGTTTTGTCAGAAGGAATTAGAGTGCAAACAAGCAGACTGATGATCGGTCATGATAAACCATGAAAGTAGTGAAATGACTGACTAAATTTCCAAGTTTTCATCTTCGTAGGTAAAGAGTTGACGAATTTTGCTTTCCTAAAAGGACTGTGCGATAAGGGGATCCAGATGCGAGATGCACTTTTTTCGTTGACTTGCACGTGGCATTTGAATAATTAGATTTTAATGATTGTTTCTCATGGCGGCTTTCGTCCAACAAGCGCTTCCAAGGCCTCATGAATCTACGCATTACCAAATGTTAAATGCTAGACGGGCTATGAAGATATCTATGTTTGTCAACGACATGGACTCATGGCTATTTAGGATGGACTACACCACAAACTGAAACATAGCATATATATATATATATATATATATATATATATATATATATATATATATATATCTGTGTATATAGAAAGGTAGGTGGTTGTTAAAAATATTTAAGAAAGGTAGGTGTAAGCATGGTAATTGCATCTGAACAGGGCAAAAGTGTCATCTACATAGCGCCTATAAAAGTAGCCGGATATTAGGGGGACATACCCCCTCATTATGGGATCACCTTGACGTCGAACCTCAGGAATTTCTTCCCAGGTTCGAACCCAAGAGTCCCATATGACATGGATTTTTCCACTTTTGTCAAAATTTTCAATAGCTAATAAATAAGAAAACATATCATAACTTGGATTTGAGTCAAATCCGAAGCTAAACAGTGAGAAATGTGGTAGATCATCATCTACTCGAGAATGTTCGGACCTCGTTTTCCAGGCGGAACTATTCTGTTGAGCTGGACTTCTAGGGTTTGGAACTCTCGGCATTCTGTCCGGTTTGCCCATGACGTGGTTAGTATGGGGATAATTGTATTTCGTAATACTCTTAGTCCAACCAAGCGGGTATTGCTTACACTTGGGGCATACTAATCATGTTATGCCACCCCCTTTTTGGGGTAGGGTAGGGATACGGACATTTGGGAGTCATTTCTCACTGTGCGATTGGCGGAAGATTTAACTTCACGAAAAGCCAATGATATAATTTCATAATGTATTATTATATATTTCTATTTTTTTCCCTCCTTTTTTTTTCTTCGACTAATTTTTCATGAAAAATACGTATAAAGTTATTAGTACCCCTGGGCCCCTTGATGGACAAAATTCGGCACAGTTGATGACCACTGGAAATTTATCCCTGAATCTCCCTCAGTCACTTCAAAATAATAATGCAGCAAAGGAACATCCAGTTCCAAATAAATTATATGATCCTAAGCTCCCAGCAGGGCCCATGGAACTTAAACAAAAAAAGTAAAAATGAATCAGAAGATACAAACATAAAAACAATGGAACCATACGTACCAGAGAGAGGAAACAAATCTAATACACAGATAACACACACAAGGCAAGGTCCAAAGAGAAACAGAAATCATCGTCTTAATCCAACACTGGTGCATTTCGATCGTCTTTTTGGACCAGATAACTGGTCAAGATTTCTAGTACTTAAAGCTGAAAATAAAATATCAATAGCAATGCTAGAAAACAAATTATTGAATATATATCCAACACAAGAAATGGAATGCCGATATATTAAAGAAAAGGAATGGTTACTTCAGGTAACCACGAAAAACAGTCCACCACCTTATAAATATAAAAGAAATAAGGGCCACAAAAATAACAACAATAAGTCATAAAACATTAAATTATATACAGGGCACAGTTATCTTGCCCAACACTGAAGAAGAAGGACTACCCTCAAAACAATTGATTCTTGACCTTGACTACCTTAAGTTAAGATACAATAATATACATGATTTAGAAATCTATTCAATTCCAAGTAGGAAAGATAAAAATAAACAAAATAACATTACAAAAATAAAATTTACAGGCCAAGATCTCCCACTGAAAATCAAAATCCTTGGACAAAATAGAGAAGTGCGTCCACTAATACCTAAACCACTTCAGTGCACTCGATGTTCAAAGTATGGGCACGCATACAAAAAATGCCATAATAAGGCACTATGCGCAGTGTGTGCATCAGACACACACACTGCAATTTGGAAGTGTAAATCTCCAAAATGTATTAACAGAGGACAATCCCATCACGCAAAATCTAAGGAATGCTCCTTTTATCAATACAACACACAGCTCCAGTTGTTGATGAATAGAACAGGAATGTCAGTCAAAGAAGCTAGACTCGAGCTAAAAGTAAAAGGAGTCAGTAATCCATCTAAAAACCACTCTTTCGCAAATGTAACGAAAAATCTAAATATCAATCACATTAATAACAAACAACAAGATAATATAAAGGTACAAACTAATTCTCATATCAATAATCCTGAACCCCAAAACAAGCATGTTGATACATCCACCAGTACCACTACTAACATAGAAGATTCAAATATCCATGGGAAAGAACTTCCAATGGAAGAGGAGTTAAATAATAATAATAATAATTGAACTGACAAAAAGAAAAGAATACTAGAACGAATCCCACCTAAGGGGAAAAAAGTGAACATTGAAAATTACAATCAATCCAAAGATACTCCAACTACACCAGGAGAACATTTTAAAAAAGATATTGTACTAACCTCAATCCCAGTCAAACAGCCAACATCTGGACAGTAAAGAATCAATTAATCACTCTTTACAGTTCCCATGAAATAATGCTAATGGAAATCATACCATTAAACCAAACCAAAAGGTAACTATCACTCCCCAACCATCCACAAGACCCAAATATTCAATTAACAACAACAAAACAAACAACCCCTCAAACCAACAGTCCTTATCACTACAGAAAAGGACCAATAGAATAATAAAACCAGAAATTTCTAAAGCTAGATCAAATACTTCTGAACCAATAATTAACATTACCAAACATGCTTCGTCTTGTGGTTGTAATGAGTGCTTTGTAAGTATATATAACCAACTAACTACCAAGACAGAGGATACGGTACGAAATTGTATAGACAATTTTACTAAATTAAGGAAATGCCCTTTAACACACCTACATGAAAACGAATTATGTTCTGAATCCTTAAAATACAAAAAGGAAATTATAAAAAAATAGACTTATTAATATTCAATTATGAAAAACAAACAACTGCAGAATCTAATAATCAAAATACAAATACAACGATTAAAAAACCAACAATAAATTCAAATGCATATAAACTACGAGGCAAAGTAAAATCAGCAATCAATTTACTGAATTTAACACCAATTCCTCCCAGTAATGGAATATAAAATTATTCAATGGAATATAAATGGTCTCTTAACCCGACTACGTCTGGGTGAATTACAACGAATCATACGAGACCACAACCCAATGTGCATATGTCTACAACATATAGGAAGTAACCCTACAGATATCCAACACTATAAAATTGCCTGTTATTCACCAACTGACGGTGGAAAATTGGGCACAGCCATATACGTTCATAATAGCATAACATATGAACCTTTCGACATACCATCTATGCCATATCAAATAACATCAATTAAACTGTATATGGCTGACAAAAGTAAAATCATTATTTGTAATTTTTATAACCAACCAAATTTCAATGCAAATTTTAGTGATTTTTCTTAACTTATTAGCAAAAGTATACAGGAACCCCTACTTATAGTAGGAGATTTTAATGCACATAATCCATTATGGGATACTAATAACCCCACTGACATATCCGGAATCAACATAGAAAAAACTATAATGAAACACAACCTATGTTTTCTCAGTGAAAGTGAAGTTCCAACATATTTTTCAAATACACACCTAACCTTTTCCTCAATTGACATTTCATTATGTTCAAATGATGTAGCCGAGAAATTTGAATGGAATGTCATAGACGATTCATACACAAGTGACCATTTCCCAATCATTCTGAACTACTTAAGTAATATCAAAATATTGCCACCTACCAGATATAATATCCAAAAAGCTAATTGGGATAAATATTTCCTATACACTCGAAACATACCACCATTCCCACATAACGAAGATCACATTACTACTTGTGAATCCTTCTTAAACTTCATAATAAATGCTGCAGATAAAAGCATTCCAAAAACCAAATCACATTCCACAAAATCCCCTGTCCCATGGTGGAATCCAACCTTAACAACCTTAAGTAAAATAAAACATATATTGGGTCGCAATCTTAACAGACTCAAAACTCGCCTTAAATCTCTCAACTAAATGCCCTATAATATAAACATATTAAACAAAATAGTTATAACAAACATAACAATTAACCACATTAAACCACTATATAGCAAATATACAGCCAAATTTAGAAAAAACAGTAATAGTTGAAAAAATCGCATCATGGAAAGAATATGTCTCAAACTTATCTTCAAACAAATCCACAAGGGATATCTGGCAAAAGATAAGGAAAACCAATGGAAAATATATAAGACCTCAAAGAATAGCAATACATTTCAACATGGGTGAACTAGATAATGCCATCAACTCATGTCATCCCTCCGCCCCAGGATATTATGATAAAATATAATTTCAAATTATAGAAAAATTAGCTCCTATAGCTAAATCATATTTATTAAAATTTTATAATAGTATCTAGCTAAAACGTGTCATTCCTGACAAATGGAAACATGCCATAATAATTCCAATAAACAAACCAGGAAAGGATGCAAGTAATCCATCCAATTATAGACCGATATCCCTAACAAGCTGCCTATACAAAATCTTAGAAAAAATGGTTAATGCACGATTAACACCAACACAATCAGGTTCAATAGCGGGCAGATCAACCCTAGATCCCTTAACACATTTAAAGGATCATATAAAAAAAGGCTTTGAACAAATAAAATTAACAGTAGCCATATTTTTTATATAGAAAAAGCAAATGACACAACATGGAAACATAACACCATGAAAAAACTCCATTCCAAGGGACTAAGAGGCCACTTACCAATATTTACTAAGAATTTTTTAACAAACAGAACTTTTCAAGTAAGAGTAGAAAATTCCTACTCAGTAACCTATAAACTGGAATAATGAATCCCTCAAGGTAGTGTCTTGAGTTGTACATTGTTTGCTTTAGCAATCAATGACATTACTATAAATATACCAAGTGGTGTAAAAAAATAGTTAATATGTTGATGACTGTTATTTACTTATACTAGTAGGGAATTTTAAAGACATGCTCAGAGTTCTCAGTACTGCCATTTCAAATATATGCAGTTGGACAAACAAATTCCCCTTTGTTGGATTTAAATTTTAAACAACTGATAAAACAAAAGCAATCATCTACAAAGACAAAAGATGGCTGAAGAACCAAACAATCAAAGTTCACCTTTATAGCACTGAGATAAAATTTTGTACAAAAATCAAATATCTAGGGGTGATATTTGATCAACATTTAATTGGAAAGAGCACATCAAATACATTAAAGATAAGGTGTTAGGAACAATCGTTTGCCGATTGTTCCCTTGGTGGATTGTTGCCTCCTTTGTTTTTGTTTTTAATTGCTGGCGAGTTGACGTCTGTTGGATGGCGTCAAACTTCGTCAGTCAGGTTCTGGAGGGCAGAACAACGAGTCAGGTTCTGGAGGGCAGAACAACCAGTCAGGTTCTGGAGGGCAGAATGACCAGTCAGGTTCTGGAGGGCAGAACAACGAGTCAGGTTCTGGAGGACAGAACAACGAGTCAGGTTCTGGAGGGCAGAATGACCAGTCAGGTTCTGGAGGGGCAGAATGGACCAGTCAGGTTCTGGAGGCAGAACGACCAGTCAGGTTCAGAGCGGCAGAGAGGAGGACCTCCATACTGTATCTGAGGACGAGATGGTTGTTGTATCAACTCTGTCTTGATCGTCCAGCATTCGAGGAGGATGTCCATATTGTCTCCAAGGACGAGGTGGTTGTCGTATCGGCTCTGTCTTGATCGTCCGGCATTGACTGTTGTCCTCATTGTTTGACGAAGTGTTCCCGTTTTGCTCTGAGTATCATTATGCCGCTTCAGTGTTAATTCTCATTTATTATTATGCTGCTGTTTTTACATTTATTGTAATCGATATTTCACTGCTTTTTCAATGTGTTTGTGTATTATGCTGCCTGATTTTGTATATGTATTTATGTACTGCACTGCTTTTTCATTTATACCGTGGTCCTTTTGTATATATGATGTTGCTTTTGTTATATTAGTTATGCTGCTTATGAAATTGTTTGTTGAATTGTACAAGAATCACTTAATTGGATTATTACTGTTGCTGCCTTTATTATTTAATTCATTGTGTATGTTTATTTTCTTTATCACTGGACCTGACTCACTTGTACATTTTGTATATTTTGTATAATAAACTAATTTTAAAGGTAACTTTTTTTGGTTGTTATGCTCCTCCCTCCTTTGTTTGTCAGCTGTCGTCAGTCACTACGGCCCAATTGCTTATTTTTAAGAACCTGTCGATCTCGAGAGTCGAGATCGTAATACAAGGGTATCAAAGCCCTTGCCATATTGAAAAAGTTGTCTTGCACTAATTGGGGAACAAAGCGAGACATTTTATTAATGATATATAAGGCAACAGTCTTATCCATAATAGATTACTGCTGCCCAATATATTCATCCGCCTCAGAATCTGCATTAAAAACACTCGATGCAGTGCACCATGAAGGCGTGCGATTGTTCACAGGAGCATTCCGATCGTCCCCAACAAGCTCGCTTCTGGTAGAGGCAGGTGTGTTGCCCTTGAAACATCACCGTAAGTTGATAGCAATACGAAGAGGTTTCACTGCAAGCAGGATCATCTCCTGCAGCTGACTGCTTTCAAAATTGTAATCCGGAAACAGAGGTTCATGGTACTGGCTCTTTTCCAAAAAGAGCTAAATACCTAATGAACTTACATAACATAAATCCAACTTTTCAGCCACCTGGGGAATTGTCACCAAATAACAAGTACAGAAATGTACCGCCAACTTGCTTTAGAGCACATAAGAAGAAAAGGAGACAAATTCATGGTATATACAGATGGTTCCAAAAATAATGTTGGAGTGGGGGCATCTGCATATTCGAAAAATATGCTAATGAAAAGAAGCCTACCTTTAATATCATCAATATTTACTGCCGAAGTCACGGCCATACAAATGGCTCTTGATATGATATCTGAGGCAAGAGCAAGTGTCTTTATTATTTTCAGCGACTCACGTAGTGCTATAGAAGCTATAAGACAATATAAATCAGTAAACTAAATAGTACAAGAAATACAAATAAAAATTCATCAACTCCTCCAATCAGGATTATCAATAGAAATATGTTGGAATTCAGCACACGTGGGAATAAAAGGAAATGAAAATGCAGACTCAGCTGCCAAATTAGCCTGCACTATCCCTCCAAAAATTAATTACACATGCCCTAGTGTCAGACTGGGTAACATCTATTAAACCGTTGATATACCAAGATTGGAAAAGAGAATGAGCCTTAGTGCCAACCACAAATAAACTTACAAATATAAAAGCTGAATTGTGTGCATGGAGGACATCCTCACAAAAGAAAGATCAAAAGAGGTGATCCTAAGATTGGATTGAAGGCAATAATTATTCTGATCAATAACCTTGCCGTTAACGCTTTCCTCGATATTCTTACTTTCAACCGAGTATGCTTGCACCAGGGAACATGACTGCGTGTTGCTGTATGAGCGTGTGTGCGTGTGTTAGTGCGAGAAATAGATCCCATGTGGCACCTTGTTCCTTTGCATCGTAAAACTTCGGGTCATGTAAACGTATGCAACAAAACGAAGAGAGTTCCGAGCGCTATTCTTCTCGAGGCACCGTCTTTCCAAACGGAAAATTCGGCCCATTTTGTCAAAGGTTCAATTTGGGACTTCTCCAGCTGTTTGATGGCTTTTGTCCCTTGGAAGCAGAGAAAGAGTGAAAGAGAAATGAGATGATATTCCGTGGAACGTATTGGTTTCTTTCTTTCCATTTTCAAGTTTGTATTCTAAAGGCGGTTTACTTTTGCTTTCGGTGTTAAATCATACTTTTCTAGAATATCTTTATTATATTCTATTTCAAAACATTGTTTCTTCTTATCCCGCCCGCTTTATGCTTTGAAGAAAGGAATGCCTTTTAGCATCTTTTCCATCTCGGTTTTTTGGCTTCAAGTCTTTGCTTTCGTCAACTTACTTTCTTAAAACGTGAATTCCAACACGCCCACTCGGCCTCTTACCACACCAGTCTCTCTCTCTCTCTCTCTCTCTCTCTCTCTCTCTCTCTCTCTCTCTCTAAAAATTTAGAACTATGTAGGTGTTTCGATACTGTCATATTTCATACTGCAATTAAATACTTATTATTATTATTATTATTATTATTATTATTATTATTATTATTATTATTATTATTATTATTATTATTATTAGTAGTAGTAGTGTAGTAGTTGTAGAGGTTCTCGTTGGACGAGTGGTTTTCGCGCTCGGCTGCCAATCCGGTGGTCCGAAGTTCGATTCTCGGCTCGGCCAACGTGGAATTAGAGAGGAATTTATTTCTGGTGATAGAAATACATTTCTTGATATAATGTGATTCGGTTCCCACAATAAGCTGTAGGTCCCGTTGCGAAGTGACTAATTGGTTCTTAGCCACGTAAAAATATCTAATCCTTAGGGCCAGCCCTAGGAGAGCTGTTAATCAGCTCAGTGGTCTGGTAAAACTAAGATACTTAACATTATTATTATTACTTATATTATTATTATTATTATTATTATTATTATTATTTATTATTATTATTATTATTATTATTATTCAAAAAGATGATACCATATCAAATGGAACAATCCCACAGGAACCATTGCCTTGTAATTCTAGCTTGCAGAGAATACGGTGTAGTAGGAAGAGGAAGAGGTGGTAAAGGGAAATATATAAAGAAGCGATCCAACTTATTAAAAAAGAAAAAAATAATAATAAATAGATAAAAATGTATTAAAATGAAGGAGAATAGTATTAGGGCAAAAGGGCATTGCATTTTCGCTTAAACTTCTGGAGTCCCAATTGCACGACATCCTCTGGGAGGCTGGAAGTTCCACAGTCCAACGTTGAGAGGAATAAAGGACCTCTGGAACTGAGAAGTTCGGCAGTGAGGCAAATTTAACGCTTATTGGTGCTTTAGATCAGCGAATCTGGTTGCTCTCTGCAGATGAAGGGGATCAGGATGTAATTGCTAATGTGAAAGTTGGTCGATGGTCCAAGTCATAACTGCTACATTTTTTCTTTCTTTAAGTTTTTATTCAATTAATTATTTACGAAAGATTACAACAAATCTCGAACTACATGCATTTACATCTAGAATACATTACTTTCAATCTTACAGAAATTCTTTGTAAAATGCCTAATTATATCTTGGTTACGCATCATAGTAGCTTTTGTCTTACTTAAAATCAAACGTTCATGCACATTCTTGTCTTTGAATATTCATATTGTAATATAAATAAGTAAATCTGTTTTGAATAGTTCGGGAAAGAGATTGTTTAGACAATTGTCCAAATGCCAGTTAACTACTTGTTCCCCATTTATCGATCAGGAACGAAGGTTTCGGAGGTCACGTCACAGCAACGAGAGTTATGGTCGGCAGTGAGAAGGTGTCTGTCTTCAAGGAAGGTCACTGATGCGTTTAGAAGATACATTGTTGGATCCGGTGTTTCGCTGTTGAGTTGGAGCAATCAATTCCGTTCCTAATCTGATGGTTGTGGCTGTATGAGAAGCAGCGTTGGCGTCTCGAGTTACGTTGGTGTGGCCTGTTTTAGATGTGGGAATTTCAGGAGTGTGGCTTCCTTCCTGGATTGTGATTTCCAGGCGTATCTTCGTATCGGTGGCTGAAGAGGAACCTCTCGCTCAAGAAATTTTTTTCGATACTCCCTATTTCACTCGGCAGACCTCTAGAACTGCTTGTTTTGAACGTCAGCTAAGTTTTGTTTTATTATATTTATTAATTATTTTTCCTTTAGTATTACCTGAGCTCATACCGGTCGTATCTAAAATTGTTTTATTTAAGCATAAAAGTGCTTTGAAGTGTTGTTTTGTGTGTAATTCTCCTCCTCATAATTAAACCTGTTTTTAAATGTGTTATGGTAGTTCATGATGTGGACATCGTAACAATATATTTATAACATAACTTCACAAAATTAAAGTTTGCTTCTCTTTCTTCGATGCCTCTGTAAAATCTTAATACACAATTCAAATAAAATTACAGTTCAGAAAATTGCAAAACGCTTCAGAACTCCTTCAACCTGGTTATTATGTTTGCAATTTTCTTGCAGAAATATATATGGATATTTGAGACTTGAGTTGTTTTCATTTCTCTTAATCTTTTATTTTTTATTTGGTAAGATTTCGTGAATATATTTACATATTATTTCCCTATCCGCAGTAGAAAGAAATTTTATATTGACGTTTTCCCAGATCAAGGACCAATTACAAAGGGATATTTGCTCTTAACAGTTGGCTGTACTTTTTTCTAGCAACGATTATAGCTCATGCTTAATATCTTCCCAAAATACCTTATAAAATTCTTTAGGGATCCCGCCTATACCAGGGCATTTATTATTAGCAATGGAACGAATAATATCAAACATCTCTTTGAAAGAAATAGTCTTATATTAAGAAATGTCTCATTATCAGAATTAATAATTTTTT
>NC_061092.1:51429956-51448944 GCF_015104395.2 Macrobrachium nipponense | reverse complement strand
CGATATAATTACCAAGAACTACATATGTAGCATACCGACTTACTGCAAAATTATCAATAACTGAAACTAATATATTATTAGTAACTTTTTTGTTGCGTTACACTATCAGTGTAACAATATGGTTATTTGATAAAGAGTAAATTCATACCACGACATATCAGATATACTTCCGAAGCCCATTTTGAGACCAAATGTAAAAAGGGTATAATATTCACCAAAAATACCATGCCTATCCATTGAGAGAGGGGTATTTCTGAGCAGTAAGGTGTATTAACTTATGTAAAACTAAAACCTTAGCTCAGACATTATACCCTTTCTCTACCTTGAGCTTTTTACAGTGTAGCACATGTAAATATAAACCTTGGTGCGTTATCAACGCCTTTATATCTTCCCTGACTTCTAGTGTTCTTCACTCAACTCACTGTACCGTATCTGGAAAGAATGTAATTCAACATGAAGTCAGTCATTCCAAAAGGCACATTCTGTAAGCAGACAAATCTTCAACTCGGATTCTTAAGTCGTCTCATATTTCTCTCTCGAGCTTAATTTAACAATTAGCCTGGTTTTCCTTAATTCTGTAAGGCCCTCAATTTCATCACCTTCTATTCGTAAATACTATCATGAATTACAAGAATATCGGCTCCATAAATAGCATCCACTAAGTATCTAATTCCTATGGTATTAATTCCTTTCAACCTTGCCGCATCCATTATGGAGTCACAGAAAACAGAAGAGTCACTGTCTCTGTTTTCACCGGGAACTAAAGACTGTGCGTCGTTGTCAACTTTACTAACCTCTAAAGTTGGTTATTGAGATACTCCGAGAGTGCCCGAGGCATGATATTTTTCCGGCCAGGAAACCGAAGCTGAGAATCCTGCGTTTTTACATCTAAATAATTAATAAGTGTACATTCCTACTTTACAAGGTCAAAATAGTCACTGCATATTCACACTGCATGTTCAAAAAGCCTCCGGTGACCGAGATGTCATATAAAACAAGCCACAACGCAACCTTTACCTCTGCCGAGCGTTCTGTGATTTTAGAAAACAGAAACCTACCACCATTAACCACTGTATCTAAAAGAGATAAATCTCTGGTAGAAACAGATGCTTAGAATTAATGATATTCTATATCTGTTCACGTAGTAGAAGAAAGGTAATGAATTCATTGTGATATTAATATAACAATAAAAACCTGATAACTCTTGGACTGTATCAATAGTCTGGCTCAGACCTAGAGTTGGATTCTCATTGGTCCGGCCGGTCTTGGGCGAAGTCGTGGATCTCGCATTGATGGTCGTGGAGATTCTGTCGTGCGAGCGCCATCGTAGTGTGTCTGGGGATGAACGTCAGGAATTCTGTCTGTAGCAGGAGTCCTATTATCCTGTGGGAGCTCCTGATTATCTGGCATTGTCGGG
The DNA here is from genome assembly GCF_015104395.2 of Macrobrachium nipponense. Taxonomy (NCBI): domain Eukaryota; kingdom Metazoa; phylum Arthropoda; class Malacostraca; order Decapoda; family Palaemonidae; genus Macrobrachium; species Macrobrachium nipponense. The sequence continues at coordinate 51,447,527 of NC_061092.1, read as the reverse complement.
GGGTCGTTCGCTGCTCTCCAGGCGGCGGTGGGAAGGAGAGACGTTTCCTGAGTGATATTTAAATTTGGTTTCTCCTTTCCTATATGGAGGGCTTCTATGAGGCGCAGACGTCAGGGATCCATTGTCTGGTCTATTATCTCAATATTAGGGATAATATAATTTCTCTTTATTCGTTTCTTATGAGCGGTCCTGGCGTGGTTAAATATGTCTCCTTCTTGGGCGTGGCAGGAGATTCGCTTGGAGAAACGATTGTAGGTCATACCAACGTATTTCCTTACTGAGGCCCTCACCGACCGTGTAGACTACCACTGTGGTATCATCAGCCGTGACCTGAGGGAAGCAGTGAAGCAGTTAAGGAAACGTGAGGACGTTACTGTACGCAGGCAGGGCCGATAAAACTGCTGCTTTCTTCCTTATCCAGACTGAGGAATACCGCCGGAAGATTGAAGAAATCCTGGCGAAATCCACGAAATTTCGCACAATTACAAGAACCCCGTCGACGACATCCAGCACTCTAGGATCCTAATACCTTGAGGGTCCGCCTTTGCGAAGAATGACCTCCTTCAGCCGATTAGGGACCGATGAAAGCAGATTTTGAATGACGTCTGGGCGGATCTCAGCCCAGGCCTTGTGCAGTTCAGCGTCCAACTTTGGAAGGGTCGAGAATGTCTGTCTAAACAAAACAAAACTTTCATATATAAGTATTTTTGGATATCATATGATCACATATCGTTGGTTTGCATTAAAAAAAAAAAAAAGTTGAAATCTTATTATTTACTATGAAGAAAAATTTTTTGAAATTTTTTTTATTTTTTGTTTTTCACTTTCGAGTGCTATAAATTTTTTTTTTTTTAATTATGAAAACGAGTTGAATCTTTTATTTTCCCCATAATCTACAGCATGTTAAATGATAACTCCACAGATATTCAGAAAATAAGGCGCCCGAGTGAACAGGACCTAAAAACGCAAAACTAGTAGTTACCCCTTTCAGCCCTAAAATATTTTTTTTTTCATCTCCCAAACACGTTTTTCTAATAAACTGATTAATTCTTATCAAAAACTTGAACTCGTTTTCATATTTTCATGCCGAGAAATTTAATGTAATTAATTTTTTTTCCTTTTTTTTTTGGCATAGCTGTACTTTTTTGGTTTATGATCTCGACCTCATTTTTATTAGTGCATGCTATTGTATGGAAACCCTCCCAAAGCCTCTTCATGCTAAGGCAGCAAGGACCAGGAGGCTAAAAGAAAAAAAAAAAAAAAAAAAAAAAAAAAAAAAAAGTTACAATTTGTATGGGAATGAACTCGACTAAATTTGTTTTTTTTAAATGCAAATATCTCAGATCATAGGTTATGAACATTCGAAGTCTTATTTCATTCCAGGTTCGTTTCGATACCCTGCTGTCTTCACAATTTTTGTTTTCTAATGGTACTCTTTTCCTAATTTTTCGAATGATATGAACTTAAGGGCGACCATCACTGTAAGCTGTGCTTTTAAAAAGATATCAGTTGATATCAGTTCTTTTTTTTATATTAAGCAACCTTCGTTAATCACTTGAATAACAGGTCTCTCTGTTTGAACACCAAAAGGAAAATTTGTACACAAATGGTCTGAGCCTTTTGATGGGTTCATATTGACCTGAATCCGACAGGTGTGGGCAGCAGAGACCACGTCAATTTATATTTTTCATGATAGCTGAGTTGCTTAAGTCACTATCTTTTTTTTTTTTTAATATATTTATGAATATAAAAATATCGTGCGTGTATAGCGAAAAAAATCATAGTAGTATATATATATATATATATATATATATACTATATTATATATATATATATATATATTAAATCATGAAAAAGTACTAGGGAAAGGCATCCTCGTCCTTGACAGTTTATTTCAATGCTGACGTTTCGCGACGAATTCTAAGTCGAATTTTCAAGACTTAAAACATATTTTGCAAACATTTAAACTCAAATTTTAATTTATGGCAATAATGATACAGGTAACAGCTCTCAAAGTAAAAACAGTTAAATATAAACAGTACATTCAAAGCCAAACAAATTATAAGTAAAGGACTTCACCAAAATCTTAAAACATCTACCTCCTATATGAAAGAAGGAGCAAGAATAACAACAATAAATAAAAGCAGAATGAAGGGGGCAAAACCAATTGCCCAAACTATGCTATAAACAATTTTACAGAGGAAGATTTGGTGTTTAACGGACAGTACAGGTCTTTTTGATGATTATAGATTCTAGGATAGTTAGGTCGTTGTTGTTCTGCAGTTGGCCTTGGATGGAAAAATTCTTGCAGTCAACATAGGTTTTAGTTGATTTTGAATGACTCCGATATTTGATTCTTCAGGATTAGATACTCTGCTACCTGTTTTGTGACTTATGCCACTGTGGGAATCTATTCGAACCTTCAAACAGCCTTTTCGTGCATCCCACGCATGTTCCGTGATCACTCTCCCGGCAAGCGTATTTGACTCTAAACAGAGACCAAAGTATTAAAGATTTTTTTGGGGATAATTTCAAATCCAAAACAAAGCGGAAACCTCTTTTGCATAATGGAGGAGAGCATGCTCTCCTGAAAGTATCCTCAGGCAACGAAAGGAAAACTTGCTATATTCTTCAGTTTCGGCACTGTAGATACAGGTGCTGAATGCACCACTTTTTCTATTAGCAATTTAGATGTTTAAAGATCTGTAAAAAAAAAGTCGTGAAGGAAAACAGTTATTACTAAAATATCTCTCGAAAGGATATTTCATCGTGAAAGCTCATCCAGTTTGATGAGTGAATATAAGCTCTATGGAGGAGGGTTAAAATGGAATTCCGTTTAAAATTAAAGAAATAGGAAATGTGAAAATTTATTCCCAAACCAGTAAATGCGTTTTATTCATATACACCTGTGTAAAAACCTGAGTCACGTATGGAAACAATAATATGAAGGAAGGGAAGCCTGCTATTGGCTTCTTTCTCCACAGTAAACCTCCATTGCCCCATAGCCAGTTGATAGACTTTTACTTGACAGTTCCTATCCACCAAGTAACAGAAGTCCTTTACTTTCGTTAGAGCATTCCATACCTTGTAGTACGGACAGTCTTCTTATTATTCCCCATTGTGTTACTGATTTAATCATTAACGTATTTCTATGCGACAAGACATTCTTGAACCTTTATCCTTTATGGGAACAGATAATATTTATCATGTCATGTAACATAAGATTTTTATAATGTGAGTGATTTATACAAACCTGTTTTACGGTAGTCCAATGTATTGTTGTACGTAGTATGCTCAACAAAAGACATACTTGTAGAAACAGAAATCCCTATCAGACGTGTTGACAAGTTATGAAAACAAAACGGAGATCTCGAGTTCCTCTAATCTCGAGGCGATGACAAGTTGCGGAACAATTTCTAGATTTGAAAGGACAATGTTAATCTCTCTCTTTTCACATTGTACATTATACCACTTTTAAATTACGTTATGCGAAATCTGAACATAAATTTTAAGACATCATATAACTCTAAGCTAAATAAAAAGAATCTGAAAATGTTTGCAAAACTCTTTATTTTCTAACATTTTATACAGTCAAAGAGAAGATATATACCTTATGAAAGTAGCAGCAATATTAATATTATATATATATAATTTTAATATATATATTATAATATTATATAATATATATATATAGTATAATAAATATATATATAAATATATATTAAATATATATATATATATATATATATATATTATATATATATATATATCAGTAAGGGTCTAAATGGAGACATCTGTTTCATATAGGCGTTTATTAAACAAAACAACGTTTTCAGGGACCAGCCCCATTTTAAAGCTGAAAAAAAACGAAGGCATCTCTTTTGTTTACGCCAGGTGTAGATGGGTGGAGGCAGTTTGGTTGTTCAGTTTCGGAACAATCGTTTTATAAAGATCGATTCGAAGACCGCTAGCTTCTGCGGAGAAGACGCTTTGTAATGATCTTAAAGTTTTAATATTGAATAATGCCTTTGGATTTCTTTGGCGTGGTCACAGATGCTGAAAAATTCAGGAGATGATAATTTGACTCCAGTACGGAACGCACCCACCAATGGCAATCTATTTGGACCTTAAGAAGTTTTCCTTGATGCTCCGATATTATTTTCCTACATCACATTAAGAACAAAGTATATAAATAGACATATATAAGAGTCATAAGAGGGTTTAACTTGTCTTTAGAATCAAAAAATAGATCCAATTGTTAATGGGGGTTTGTTGGAAGCAGCTGATATTTTATGATCTAGGAAAATATATCGGAGCCTCAAGAAGACTTCTTAAGGTCCGAATAGATTGCCATAGGGGGGTGAATTTTCCAGCATCCGTGACTACACAAAGAAATGCAGAGTCAATGTTGAATATAAAAACTTTAGATCCGTACAAAAAGCGTCCTCTCCGCAGCAGCTAGCTGTCTTCGAATCGCTCTTTATAAAAACGATTGTTCTGAAACTTAACAACCAAACTGCCTCCACCCATCTATACCTGGCGTAAAGAACAGCGATGCCTTGGTTTTTTGTTTTTGTTTTTTAGTCACTCGTCTTCCTTCCTTTACAGGATATGTTACTTGAGTTTCGTTGGTGTTCTTTTAATTAGCATATACATAAACATATACGCATACACATACACATACACACACACCTATATATATATATAGTATATATATATATATTATATATATAGTATATATATATATACATATGATATATATATATATATATATAATATATATATATATATATATATATATATATATATATATATGAATAACTTGATCACGAAGTATATAAAACGTGATGCTATGTATAAATAAAGGTTTTTTGCCACGAAGGAAAAAATGAAAAAGCGAGATAGCCAAGTACTTTCGGTCCTGTTCGGACCCTTTACTGAGGCAGTAAAGGGTCCGAACAGGACCGAAAAGTACTCGGCTATCTCGCTTTTTCATTCCTTCGTGGCAAAAAACCTTTATATATAATTAAAATATATTTATATATATATATATAATTATATATTATATATATATATATATATAATATATGTAAGGAAGGAGAAAGCAAGCGAATCAGCCAGAGTGCTACATATCAATATATGTATTACCCGAAGTCCTAAGGGTTAAATATTGTACATTGGGACGTAAAGCTGTAAGACACAGAGTGAGTAAGATTTCTTAACCCTTCATGCTTACCTAGACATTCACGCCTGAAAAAGGCGTAAAATATCTTTTTTCTGTGGGTAGCTGTAACATACATACATGCGATGTATGTGTCAGACCCTCAGTTTTAAGAAATCTTAAAAGCAACGTACTAAATTTGAGTTAAGGAAGCCATAGACCACCCACATATACGTAGAGAAGCTGCATTTCCCCAATCTTTAGTCATTAAAGATTTGTCTCGGCAGCTTTTGGCTGACTTCACTTCTTCCCATAACTCCACCTCTTCCTACAGCTAATGGCCCTCCAATTGTCACATCTTTCCAAACCTGTGCTGTCGTCTCAAATTTCCATTCCAGCACCGACACCTGAATGTGATAAACAAAGAATAGACGAGGAGAGTGAGATTAAAACACGGCGAAACCAGCCAGTGACAGCATTCGATAAGAAGTCAGCTTACTGTCAAACACCGGGGTATCTCCCGGTGCCTTCCTGCCTCACTCTGTATTCTTGTGTGGGATCGAAGCTTTTCCCTATATATATATATATAATATATATATATATATATATATATATATATATATATATATATATATGTGTGTGTGTGTGTGTGTGTCTGTGTGTGTGTGTGTGGGTGCGTGTGTGTGTGTGTGTGTGTACACATGATACTCATGTATATTTTATTTAGAGTGTGAGTTGTGTGCGGGTTTGTGTGAAAGACGAATTATTGGCAGATTTTCACTTCAAAGTAGTAATACAATGGTTTAGCCCCTCAATTTTCCGGATCGCATTAGATTTATATTCCTACTTAAAGCGTCATTTTCTGTCAACTACGTTTCTCTTTAGAGCGGGAAATTAATTTCACCAGAACAAACGGCTGAATGTATCTTGCTTCAAACGGCGAAAGAGGCCTCCATAGAGAGAGTCCAATCGATTTTTTCTGCTGAAGAGCTGGGCAGCTCCTAGATAATCTGTTCTTGTGTACTTCGTTAGCTCTTTTTCCCCTGTATACCTTCATATGATTGCACGCACTATTTTGCCTTTAAACATCTTTCATTGCTTTATGATGATTTGTTTTTTGTTTGAATTATTGTTTCTGATACTCATGTGATTAAAAGGATAAAAGAAAACTATTAAAAGTCTAGCAGCGAGCTACTCTGGAGAGCAGGGTGTGCGCTAACCTTTGGGTCAACTCTAAATGTGGCAACGTTTTCTCCGATGTGTTTCGACTGGTCCTTGCGGTCCTTAGTTCTCTTCAAACATCTCTATTCCTGTCTTCTCATTTACTAATTTTTACTTTTATTATTATTTTTATTTTGGTACATATTCATTTTCTGTGTTACTGTGTGGATTATTCTCCTTTTGCTATATGCTGACACCTACACACTTTCCTAACCAAGGTAACCTTATGTCGTGCAAAAACCAGTATAGTCTCCTAATAATATTTCGGTATAATATTTTGTATCTAAATTTCTTAAATCGCTTATATTGAAGGAACCATCATTTTACTCTTTTCTGTCTCAGTATTATTGGTCCTAGCCTCTCAAAATATCGGTCACAGCGTTTTTTCATGTCTCAATTGTTACTACACCACCTCTGTCATTCTTGATTAGCATTTGTGTTACATCTCAACAAGTATTTTTTATCCATATTTTACAAACTTATTATAAACTTCGCTCTGTGTTCTTTCTCTAAAGCTGCCAAAGCTCCCAGAACTGAAGTGGCCAAGTTTACATATTGGCCCCCCCCCCCCCCCCCCCCCCCCCCCGGCCCCCCCCCCCCCCCCCCCCCCCCCACCTCTCCCTCTCTCTTTTCAGAATAGAAAGGTGAAACTTTCAGTAAAAAGCAACAAAATGAATTCCCTCAATTTCCCTTTCATAAAAGAGAATCAAATAGAGGAAATCTTTAAATTAATGGGTTAAGGCTGAAGAATTTGAGTTTCCTTTATATTCATGTTATGGTAAGTTATTAGTGCTAAGTTCTTTAAGCTACTGAATGTAATAAGATTGTACAGTATGATTTCTGGTTATTTAAAATTCCTATGAAGTTGCCATATTTTTTCTATATTCTTTATGGCATTAGGAAATTCATTCTTCTTAAATGTTTCCTTCTATTAGTATGAATGAGTTTATGTACTCTGCTTGTTCCATTATATTTTTCATTTGGTAATAATGGCGAAATGTTACACACTGATTATTATTATTATTATTATTATTATTATTATTATTATTATTATTATTATTATTATTATTATTTTTTTTTTTGTTTTTGCTCTATCACAGTCCTCCAATTCGACTGGGTGGTATTTATAGTGTGGGGTTCCGGGTTGCATCCTGCCTCCTTAGGAGTCCATCACTCTTCTTACTATGTGTGCCGTTTTCTAGGATCACACTCTTCTGCATGAGTCCTGGAGCTACTTCAGACTCTAGTTTTTCTAGATTCCTTTTCAAGGATCTTGGGATCGTGCCTAGTGCTCCTATGATTATGGGTACGATTTCCACTGGCATATCCCATATCCTTCTTATTTCTATTTTCAGATCTTGATACTTATCCAATTTTTCCCTCTCTTCTCTTCAACTCTGGTGTCTCATGGTATTGCGACATCAATGAGTGATACTTTCTTCTTGACTTTGTCAATCAACGTCACGTCTGGTCTGTTTGCACGTATCACCCTATCCGTTCTGATACCATAGTCCCAGAGGATCTTTGCCTGATCGTTTTCTATCACTCCTTCAGGTTGGTGCTCGTACCACTTATTACTGCAAGGTAGCTGATGTTTCTTGCACAGGCTCCAGTGGAGGGCTTTTGCCACTGAAATCATGCCTCTTTTGTACTGGTTGTGTGCAAGTGCCGGGCATTCACTTGCTATGTGGTTTATGGTTTCACTTTTCGTATTGCACTTCCTAACATAGGGAGAGATGTTATTTCCGTCTATCGTACTTTGAACATATCTGGTTCTTAGGGCCTGATCTTTGTGCCGCTGTTATCATTCCTTCAGTTTCCTTCTTTAGCTCTCCCCTCTGTAGCCATTTGCCAATTGTTCATCGCTGGCTAGTTCTTTAGTCTGTCTCATGTATTGTCCGTGCATTGGTTTTGTTATGCCAGTCCTCCGTTCTTTCTGTCTTTTCTCCTGTCTCTGTATATTTCTGGGTCTTCGTCTGCTTTTATTAGTCCTTCTTCCCATGCACTCTTTAGCCACTCGTCTTCACTGGTTTTTCAGATATTGCCCCAGTGCTCTGTTTTCGATGTTGACGCAGTCCTCTATACTTAGTAGTCCTCTCCCTCCTTCCTTTCGTGTTATGTATTATAGTCTGTCCGTATTTGCTCTTGGGTGTAGTGCTTTGTGTATTGTGATATGTTTTCCTGGTTTTCTGATCTATGGTGCGGAGTTCTGCCTTCGTCCATTCCACTATTCCTGCGCTGTATCTGATTACTGGCACTGCCCATGTGTTTATGGCTTTTATCATATTTCCGGCGTTGAGTTTTGATTTTGAGTATCGCCTTGAGTCTCTGCATATATTCTTTCCTGATCGTGTCCTTCATCTCTTGGTATTTTATATCTCCTCCTTCCATTATTCCCAGGTATTTGTATCCTGTCTCATCTATGTGTTTGATGTTGCTCCCATCTGGTAGCTTTATCCCTTCAGTTCTCGTTACTTTGCCTTTTTGTATGTTGACTAAGGCGCATTTTTCTATTCCAAACTCCATCCTGATGTCCCCAGATACAATCCTTACAGACTGGATTAGGGTATCTATTTCCTTGATGCTCTTACCATACAACTTGATGTCGTCCATGAACATCAAGATGGTTGATTCTGTTACCTCTTTTCTTGAGTTGGTACCCGGCATCCATCTTCTGTAGTACTTTTGTCATGGAATCATGGCTACTACGAAGAGTAGTGGGACAGTGAGTCACCCTGGAAGATCCCTCTCCATGATATTAACCTCTGCTAGTCTTATTCCAGAGCTTGTAAGTATTGTATTCCAGTTGCGCATTGTATTTTTGAGGAAGCTGATGGTGTTTTCCTCTGCCCCATATATTTTCAGGCATTCTATTAGCCATGTGTGTGGTATCATGTCGAAGGCTTTCTTATAGTCTATCCATGCCATGCTTAGGTTGGTTTCCTTCTCCTACTGTTCTTCATTACCATTTTGTCTATCAGGAGCTGGTCTTTTTGTGCCCCTACACTTCCTTCTGCAGCCTTTCTGTTGGTGGGGATGGTGTTTTTGTCTCCTCTAGGAGTGTTGTAGCCTTTCACTAATGATACCTGTTAGTAACTTCCACATTATTTTGGTAGCAGGTGATAGGCCTGTAGTTACTGGCTATATTTCCCTTACTCTTGTCTTTTTGTACTAAGGATGTTCTTCCTGTGGTCATCCATTGGGTTGCTTGGGTGATTTGAGATACAATGCTGGAGTTGTTTTCTGCTATTCGTGGGTGTAGGGCCTTGAAGTTTTTGAGCCAGTATCCATGGACTTCATCGGGACCTGGGGCTTTCCAGTTTTGGCATTTTCTTTAGTTGGTGTCTGACTGTGTCTGTCGTGATGTCTGTGAATCTTTGTTTTATTCTCCCTGTTTCTTCTCCTTGACTTCCTGGAGCCACGTTGCATGTTTGTTGTGTGATACCGGATTGCTCCATATGTTTTCCAGAGTCTCTTACTTGGTTCGGCTTCAGAATTTCTGGGTGGTTGGTGGGGGGTTGTCATTATATATATTATATATTATTATTATTATTATTATTATTATTATTATTATTATTATTAAAAAGTAATGGCTATTTCAGCAGCGTTCCACTTGTAAAGATTCTTCTCTATTTTGCGAATAGCGGCTTTTTCTGTGCTATAAATTTAGGAGAATCATTCAAAGGAAACAAGTCTTTTGTCAACGAAGACCCATTTGTTAACTTTTGTATTACTAATATGTTTTTAAAAGATTTTAACTGTTGGGCAGGCTCTGTTTTTCCCTCTCCTGATGCTGCATCCGCCTTGCCTCTCCCTGTCCAGGTAACCGCTGCCCCAGGGGAGTCTGGTTACGGTGCCTAATCTACGTCCTCGGATGAAGGACTTCCTACAACGTTGCAACAACCATTGCGGAGATCCAACAGAATTGCAGCCAGAAGGATTGATAGGGGATAGGAAATCATCTTGTTGGAGTTAACTGCCGTCCTTCTTCATCACCTGGTCCATAAACGAGCTAACGACCGATGTCAACAATCTTCAACAACTCTTGTTTGTTTTTTAAATTCACCTCAGTACCTGGTGTACCTAATTGTTCATTTGGACTGAAGATGAACCCAGGGAAGGGATCGAAACCTTTGTGTAAAGGTAAGTAAAAAAATTGTAAACGGATAGTAACATTTTTTATTATTGTGGACCCCATAGAATATTAAATATACTCTCGAGATAGAGTTTTTCCTAATTATTATTATTATTATCAATCCTTAAGTTTCGAAAGAATTCAATCCATGAACTTGACAAACAAAACATTCGTAAAAAATAAATGTATGAGAACTAAGTGAATAGAAATAAAAGGGAAAATAAAATATGCACATACAAGATTTGGTAACAAGAATTGTATTTATAGCATAAAACAAAACTGTTCTGAATATGAAAAAAATTAAATAGTTTCTTAAGGAGACTGTTGCAAATGATACCAAGTGCAATAATTGTTCTGATCTCGTTTTTATTCTCTATCAAATAGCAGTGCTATAATTTCCCAGTAAACTCAACCGTTTCTATTATTTCACGCAGAATTTGGTATATAGTTCTTGACATCTCAATTTAGAGACTGTTAAAAATGGGGATTGACCTTTTGTTTGCTTTTGCTTTATTCTAGAATGTACCGTTGTAAAATACAGCATTCATTCTATTTCAAAAGGTATAACTCAGAGTTCTCTCGTATAATCACCGTTTTAATTGGTCATTCAATCTTTATAAGTATACACGTGCAGTACACCTCTCTCTCGTTCTCTCTCTGCTTCTCTCTCTCTCTCTCTCTCTCTCTCTCTATATATATATATATATATATTATATATATATATATATATATATATATATATATATATGTATATATATATATATATATATAATATATATATATATATATATATATATATAATATATATATATATATATATATATATATATATATATATATATATATATATATATATATATATATATATATATATATATATTATATGAATAATTATCACATCGAACCGTGATTCATTTATATATCATTCGAGCTACAAATGTCCTTTAATATCTAAATTCGCTCTTCCTCGGAATTGATATATTTTCATATATGTACCGAAGGGGAATTGTTTAGTTGATAATAATTTCGTCCCCCCATGGGATCGAACCCCCGTCTAAGTGGACGGGAATGAAATCAGGACAGACAGTGACGCTATCCAATCAGTTAACAGAGACGCTATAAGTTTATATCGATTCTGATCTTACAAATCAACCTCGAACTCGGTGCTTTCGTAATTAGAATCGATATGAAACCCCGTCTACCATGTTAGCCAATTCGAGCGTTTGACCCACCTAGCCTTTTAGCATCTCTGTTAGCTGATTGGATAGCGTCACTGTCTGTCCTGATTTCGTTCCCGTCCATTTGGACGGTGGTTCAATCCCATGGGGGGACGAAATTACTATCAACTAAACAATTCCCCTATGGTACATATATGAAAATATATCAATTCTGAGGTAGAGCGAATTTAGATATTAAAGGACATTTGTAGCTCGAATGATATATAAATGAATCACGGTTCGATGCGATAATTATTCATAACAAAAGGCTACGTGGGTTAAATGCTCGAATTGGCTAACAGGTAGACGGGGTTTCATAACTATTCTAATTACGAAAGCACCGAGTTCGAGGGTGATTTGTAAGATCAGAATCGATATAAACTTATAGCGTCTCTGTTAACTGATTGGATAGCGTCACTGTCTGTCCTGATTTTGTTCCCGTCCACTTGGACGGTGGTTTGATCCCATGGGGGGACGAAATTATTATCAACTAAACAATTCCCCTTCGGTACATATATGAAAATATATCAATTCCGGGGTAGAGCGAATTTAGATATCAAATGACATTTGTAGCTCGAATGATATATATATATATATAATATATATATATATATATATATATATATATATATACTATACATAGATATATATATATATATATATATATATATATATATATATATATAACAACTCAGAGTTCTTTCGTATAATCACCGTGTCCATGCTACAAAGAGTAAAAGGAATCAAGTTTATTACCAACGGAACGTTTCGCACATGAAACCTCTGTGCATCATCAGTCTGTGAAAGGGCAAAGAGACACATAAATAACATTCAATGATAAAACAAAAAAGGAACTCATACGTATTAAAATAGTCTTAAAAATTAAAAGGAACAAAGTAAAAACAAACAACAGGTAAAGAGAGAGAGAACAACCCAAACACCTACCGTTCATAATGTAGAGAGAAGATGGAATGACCAAAAATCATTTGACGGTGACGACGTCAACTATGCCAGGTACAGAGTTGCTGAGGATCATTAAACAAGAGATTCCTTGTCTCAAAGTCAAACTTGTACCAAGTAATTCATGTACAATTGGCTCCTTTAACTTTAAAGACCGCCTTAACCTCTTTACAACATTGTTAACAGTCTGAGAATAAAAAGAATTATCTCTCTACAGCTCAAAAGCGAATCTCTTAAAAGATGTAATGGATTGATTTAGAAAAAATGACGTCACTTACTGAAAATTCTTGTCAATATTTTATGCAAAATCGTTTTGAAAGCGAGATACAACAAAGACGTATTCAATCGAGGTATGTTCTAGAAGGTAGCCGATGCAATATTACGAAAAATTGAACAATTAAAGAAAAACGAATCTTACGCATTTAGTACTGCAAAGCACGTTAGGTTTCTCACGTGATGATAGGTTTTCAAACAAAATGAAGTAAGCTAATCTCCTTATCTCTTATGATGACAGCTGGATAAAACACAATGATCGAAGTCATAAGTACAGAACACAAGTTGCTGGGAGACAAAATGCGAAATTAAGGATGTACGTTATTCTTTAGTAACATTAGATTATGCTTTTGTAAAATCTATTACAGACGACGCTTAAATAATTGTCATCATTACATAAAATACACATCCATATATAATATATATATATATATATATATATATATATATATATATATATATATATTATATGTATATATAATAAGATCTCCAGAACACTTTTTGCCAGATTATTTGAAGCTGTGACTAATTTATCCCTAAATTCCAAAGCTGTTATTATTCGTTAGCTGTCCAGTAGTCAAACAACTGGGAGTGATTATTTATAAATAGAAAGCGCAATCCCTTTGGAAAGAGAATGCATTAGTATTGTTATCTTTTCCACATAACAAAATGTAAAATCTTTGACGTAACTCTAGATCTAAATATCGATAAGTGTCTGGATGGTGCAGATGATTTTTCATATATTATGCATACTTATGAGATCCATATACACTAATGTCACTACTAGATTTCTATTATTCAGATGAACTTAGAGACACTTACAACAAACTTAGAATAATTTGAAATAGGTCCAATGACTTACATGTGTTTACCGATTAATATTTATAAACCTTAATAATCATAAATCGTAAATGTTATCCTTCTGTTTTATACCGCAGCTTCATAGTTCTATGACTAGCAATTGTCCGTTGCATGGGTAAAATATCTTGATCTTTATTTCAATATATTGTGTGGAATGTATTTTGTCCCATATCATCAGCCTTTAGGCACGGGCTTTAGAGTAGGCCTTGTGTATTCTTTAATTGTGCTCTCAGTTATTAAACTTTTACAGACTGTCATGAATATACTTCTTGTCTTCTTTGATTTCTTCAGATGCATGTGAGAATAAAGCAACAAGTTCCTCAATTCTAACTAAATTCAAATTGTGTCTTTTTTTTTTTACTTCTTTCTTGGCTTTTTACGGCAGCAAATATAAATGGTTTTGTTCATTGTTTTGGTTTACCTCAGAGCTACTTATGTTTTCTACATCTTTGACTGAAATCCATATAATTTCTGAACTAGGGATTAAAATGTTTGGTATTTTTTCTTAGACTGTAAGTCGAAAAAGGTTTCAAAACTTCTTTGGCGCTCAACCCGTCCCCCGCCACCGCACCATGCCCCCCACCCCCTTCTCTCTCTCTCTCTCTCTCTCTCTCTCTCTCTAAGAAAATATTTTTCTTAACAGTGCCCTTTGATGTATTACCAGTGGAACCACTCTAAAACTCGATGTAACCTTTGACTAGTCCAAGGGTGAACTCAAGTTTTAATTACAATCGGATACTCTCTATCTAAAGATGGTTTTTCTAGCTGGGAAGTGAACTGCATTGCTAGCAACTTAATTATTTTTCTTTTCCAGCAGGGTAACCAGTGAAATAACCGGAATTCTTACCAGCAGTGTAATGCATATGAATGGTGTGCGTATATCCACTGTGTATATATACATACTACTTGTAAGAAACTTGGAGAATAAATTATAAATAATGACATGGATTAAAAGAATTGGAAGATATGAAAACCGTTCAGTCATGCAGAATGTGCAGAGATTTTCAAAATTTTATCAGAAGAAGTTACCCCTCTTTTATGTTTTTTTTCTGGCAAAATAATAATTTAATGCAATAGCTGCTCAGGTATATCTTAGGTTTACCAGACCACTGAGCTGATTAACAGCTGTCCTAGGGCTCGTCCGTAGGATTAATTTACTTGGCTAGGCACCAATTGATTTCTTAGCAACGCGACCTACAGAATATTGTGGGATCCGAACCACATTATACAGAGAAATGAATCTCTAATCACCCGAGATCAATTCGTCTGAACTGAGCGGCCGCGGGAAGCGAACCTGGGCTACCATATTGATAGACGAGCACGGAATCCACTCGTCTAGTGAGGAACTACACTAATTGCTTTCTGATGCCCATCTAGGGTAAGGAGAGTTCTAAGGAAATAGACACTGGCGTGATGCACTGCAGTAGGAATCATATTCAGAGAATGGTGGTTGTATTTGAGTAAGGAGGTTTCTTGCCTGCACAAGCCCTTGACTCAAGGAAGGTACGGCGCGGCGTCGCTACAGAGCTCATATGCTACTATGACAACTGATTTCTTTTTACTTTTGTATATGACGAAATATTCCAGACACATTCCTCTGATGGGAATTCTTTTAAATGTCTTTTACGGGTCTGCTACTTACTGCGACAATGTTTGGAAATAAATTCTAATGTAAATAGTCTTGATGGAATTAACAAGTTGATGTCGATGTTATCTTGTTATTTATTTTCCTGAAATATACTTGTAGTTGAAAATTTAAGAATATATTGAAGGTCACTGCTAATACCAATCTTGATTATGATTGCAGGTCCACAATAATATCGCATGTGAAGAATAGTCTTTAATAATAAGAGCTTTCGAACCTTGTACTAGGTTCATCATCATTCAAGTCACTTGACTGAAGATGAACCCGTACAAGGTTCGAAAGCTCTTATTATTAAAGACTTTATACTTCACATGCGATATTATTGTGGACCTGCAATAATTTTCATCATTTTCAACACTGAGAATTGTGCCCAATCTTGATTATGTTGTGAAAACCTTGCTAAATAAGATTAGTAAAAAAAAATAAAAGCTTTCCTCTAGTTTTACCAGTAGACTCATCCTTTTCATTGTGTGCAGCTATATACTGGGTGTAAGTTTCAATCACATATTAAACTTGTTTTCATATAGTTGGTTATGCGTATAAAAATCTTTGGGAAAATGGACTTTGCATCTTTCTAGTAATTTCATTCTTATGGGGATCACCTCAATTTTATCTTCGTCCGTGAAATGAATTCAATTTTTCATATCCATCAACTTTAAGATGTGAATTGCTAAATCTTTTATCGTAACATAGTGCTAGTGTGACGAGGTTAAAAGAAAAAAAAAAACATTGAAAAGTCAGCTTCCGTCTGTTCAGCTCTGCATGATATATTATGCTTAATTGTACTGGTGCTAAGTTTAATTGCACACAGCATCATTCAGAATGTGCAATTATCTATTAAGGGCAAAGTCCCTATCTTTTGAAACAAGTGGCCCAGTAATAAAAGATATAAAAAGAGAAGCAGGCTAACATATCAATACATATAAATATAAATGTCACAATTTATTATCAAATATAGCAATTCCATCTTCTGTGAGCGATATACCTCCGTTCCGGTATTTATTTACGAGCAAAAACCGATACCACAATTGCCGAACCAAATAGTCCAATTATTTTAGTTGATTCAATTGGTAACGTCTGTATTTGAAATGGAATTTAGGAATTTTTTTTAATCATATATGTTTTGGCGTAGGATGATAATTTTGGGAAAGAATTTGCGTTTTCATAATTCTCCCTCACCCAACTCTATCTCTCTCTCTCTCTCTCTCTCTCTCTCTCTCTCTCTCTCTCTCTCTCTCTCTCTCTCTCTCCATTATATAAGTAAAAATAAAAAAATAGGTATTCTACGTTCTGTAACCTTTTAGGGGAACTGTTATCATAGCCACAATTTCCAAGATGCACATTTCAAATCATCATCCCGTTCAATTGACGCCGAGGAAGGGGAAGGGAAAGAAAATAGTTTCACCTTCGCACCATTGCTTATCAAATTGGTTGAAAGGGATGGAAGGGCTAAACCTTATCTCCTTTGTGAAAGGGAGAAAGGAATAAGGGAGGGAAGAGCTGTAGGAGTAGGACAAATAAGGGAGGGAGAAATTGTTAGGGTAGGATGAAGGGAGGGGTAGGAAAAGGAAGAATTACGGTGGTATGAATAAAAAAGACACAAATGAAGAAAGGAGAAGGAGAATAGTTGCTAACGTAAGGAGGTTTTGAAGAAGAAAGAGGAAAGTGAATGAAGGAGGAAAATTGCGGGTAGGGAGAGAGAGAGAGAAGAGAGAGAGAGAGAGAGAGAGAGGAATGATGGCAAAGAGAAAGCGGCAACAGAAAAATGACGAGGCTGAATTAGGAACTCCGTGACAAGAACGGGCTGGCTACCGCTTTGCAACGACTAAAATGCCTGTGTTCGTCTTTGTGTGCGTGTGTGTGTGTGTGTGTGACCATAATTATACCCATCTCTCCCTCTTTTACAAGGGTAAGCAGACGTACACACGCGCAAACATTTTTGGTTTACACAATTCAAACTGAAGGTGAATAGTTATAATTTTTAGCATCAAACGAAAGCACCAATCATTTCACAGTTATGAAACAACGCTATGAGCATTCAGACTCAGTTTTACTTTGCTAAAGTTAGAAGCTTTGAAATCTGAGAGGCAATAATATG
>NC_061092.1:51427918-51429456 GCF_015104395.2 Macrobrachium nipponense | reverse complement strand
TTCCCAGACTACATCTGGGACAAGAATATTTGTACACCATACAAGAGAACATGAGTGGGCATAAACGATCTTTAAATCTAAACATGGAGCCAATTGTGAATGGATTAACAAGAATAAGTTTTACCTTTAATGCGCCAAAGTATCTTTGTACGATTTTTGTAAATTCGGCCCTAAAGGAATCATTGTGCAAATTTGGGAATAGGGTATAAAAAGGAAACTTTGGAACATTTATTTCATTGGTGTTCATGCAAAATTCTTTATTGGGAACATTGTAAATAATCCTGTTGACGAGCTTGGTGGGATAGGAGTTATTCTTTTAACATATTTTACCGATAAGTGCTTTCCCAAACGTCTTAAAGTGCCTGAAGAGTTTCCCCTCTATATTAGATCTTGCTGCCGACCACAGATGTAGAGTACTGACAAAAGCTGGTAAAGGGCGGAGAACCATACTGCCCGCTGCCACTCTGTGGCTCCGAAATGTAGACTTGTTATATTATTCTTCCGTTTTAGCAAAGAATAAGATACATAACAGAGCTCACTGTAAAAGTTTCTTAATATTTCCCAGAATTAAACACAAGTCGTGGTAAGGAGAGTAGTGACTTGTTGGTGGGTGGGAAATAACTACCGAATGTTAACAAAATAACCTCGAAGAAAATTTTGTTTATTTACTTGAAATTCTTGAATGGTTCAACAGTCGTTAAACAACGAAAATAGCGGGACATTAAATCTCTAATAGCTAGCACACAGCTGCTTACGTTAGCAACAATGACTATTTAAAAGAATTAAACAATGGCGAAGAGATCTTTTTAAATCTAAGAAAATGTATATAAGAATCTGATAAGATATATATATTATATCTTATTTTCTGCAACTATACCAGGTCTTCCTAGAGGTCAGCCCTAACCACTTGGATTGATGGTCAGGTGGCTAAAGCTCTAAAGGGTCTAGAAGCCAGGGAGGAGAGGGAAAGAGCAGAGCGACAGACCAGGGAGGAGAGGGAAAGAGTAGAAAGAGAAGCCAGGGAAGAGAAGGAGAGCCTAGCATTAGAAGGACCGTGTCCAATGAGTTTGCTCTTGAACAAGCTCGCCACGACAGTGCCATGGCACTCGCCCAGCATAGAGCCAATCATCCCTCTCCAGCCACACCCCAGTCTGCTCTAAGCAGGATGAACACACTTATCCAGACGTGGTCAGAAGACGAACCCAAAGCATGGCTCAATCACATAGAGAATGTGTTTGCCAACTGAACGCTAGTGACAATGCTGGCGTAGCCTACCAAAAGAAGCTAGTCATTCTTGGACGGACTGGATGTGTCACAAAGGGAAAAATTACAACCATTGGCTGGATTCCCTTGACGTCAAAACACATAAAGACCAATTGGAGGATTTTTTCCACTGTGCTCCAAACACACTTACCACTTATGTATATGAGAAACGTCCCACTACCATAGCTGAATGCTGCCATTTGGTAGATGATTGGGAAACTCATCACCCCCACCTCAGCCCCCTCAGCAAGAAGATCACACCTCAAAGTTATACG
>NC_061092.1:51410418-51422918 GCF_015104395.2 Macrobrachium nipponense | reverse complement strand
GTTGGTGCCTAATCTACGTCCTCGGATGAAGGACTTCCTACAACGTTGCGACAACCATTGTGGAGATCCAACAGAATTGCAGCCAGAAGGATTGATAGGGGAGAGGAAATCACCTTGTTGGAGTTAACTGCCGTCTTTCTTCATCACCTGGTCCATAAACGAGCTAACGACCGGTGTCAACAATTTTCAACAACTCTTGTTTGTTTTTTAAATTCACCTCAGTACCTGGTGTACCTAATTGTTCATTTGGACTGAAGATGAACCCAGGGAAGGGTTCTAAACCTTTGTGTAAAGGTTAAAAAATTGTAAACGCACTAGTAACATTTTTTATTATTGTGGACCCCTTAGAATATTATATATACTCTCGAGATAGAGTTTTTCCTAATTGTTATTATTATTATTAATCCCTAAGTTTCGAAAGAATTCAATCCATGAACTTGACAACAAAACAATTCGTAAAAATAAATGTATGACGAACTAAGTGAATAGAAATAAAAGGGAAAATAAAATATGCACATACAAGATTTGGTAACAAGAATTGTATTTATAGCATAAAACAAAACTGTTCTGAATATGAAAAAAATTAAATAGTTTCTTAAGGAGACTGTTGCAAATGATACCAAGTGCAATAATTGTTCTGATCTCGTTTTTATTCTCTATCAAATAGCAGTGCTATAATTTCCCAGTAAACTCAACCGTTTCTATTATTTCACGCAGAATTTGGTATATAGTTCTTGACATCTCAATTTAGAGACTGTTAAAAATGGGGATTGACCTTTTGTTTGCTTTTGCTTTATTCTAGAATGTACCGTTGTAAAATACAGCATTCATTTCTATTCAAAAAGGTATAACTCAGAGTTCTCTCGTATCAATCACCGTTTTAATTGGTCATTCAATCTTTATAAGTATAAACACGTGCAGTACACCTCTCTCCTCTCTCTCTCTCTCTCTCTCTCTCTCTCTCTTCTCTCTCTATATATATATATATATATATATATATATATATATATATATATATATATATATATGTATATATATATATAAATATATATATATATATATATTATATGATATATATATATATATATATATATATATATAGATATTATATATATATTATATATATATATTATATGAATAATTATCACATCGAACCGTGATTCATTTATATATCATTCGAGCTACAAATGTCCTTTAATATCTAAATTCGCTCTTCCTCGGAATTGATATATTTTCATATATGTACCGAAGGGGAATTGTTTAGTTGATAATAATTTCGTCCCCCCATGGGATCGAACCCCCGTCTAAGTGGACGGGAATGAAATCAGGACAGACAGTGACGCTATCCAATCAGTTAACAGAGACGCTATAAGTTTATATCGATTCTGATCTTACAAATCACCCTCGAACTCGGTGCTTTCGTAATTAGAATCGATATGAAACCCCGTCTACCATGTTAGCCAATTCGAGCGTTTGACCCACATAGCCTTTTATTATGAATAATTATCACATTGAACCGTGATTCATTTATATATCATTCGAGCTACAAATGTCCTTTAATATCTAAATTCGCTCTACCTCAGAATTGATATATTTTCATATATGTACCATAGGGGAATTGTTTAGTTGATAGTAATTTCGTCCCCCCATGGGATTGAACCACCGTCCAAATGGACGGGAACGAAATCAGGACAGACAGTGACGCTATCCAATCAGCTAACAGAGATGCTAAAAGGCTAGGTGGGTCAAAAACGCTCGAATTGGCTAACATGGTAGACGGGGTTTCATATCGATTCTAATTACGAAAGCACCGAGTTCGAGGTTGATTTGTAAAGTCAGAATCGATATAAACTTATAAAGTCTCTATTAGCTGATTGGATAGCGTCATTGTCTGTCCTGATTTCGTTCCCGTCCATTTGGACGGTGGTTTGATCCCATGGGGTACGAAATTATTATTAACTAAACAATTCCCCTTCGGTGCATATATGAAAATATATCAATTCCGAGGTAGAGCAAATTTAGATATTAAAGGACATTTGTAGCTCGAATGATATATAAATGAATCACGGTTCGATGCGATAATTATTCATAACAAAAGGCTACGTGGGTTAAATGCTCGAATTGGCTAACAGGTAGACGGGGTTTCATAACTATTCTAATTACGAAAGCACCGAGTTCGAGGGTGATTTGTAAGATCAGAATCGATATAAACTTATAGCGTCTCTGTTAACTGATTGGATAGCGTCACTGTCTGTCCTGATTTTGTTCCCGTCCACTTGGACGGTGGTGATCCATGGGGGGACGAAATTATTATCAAACTAAACAATTCCCCTTCGGTACATATATGAAATATATCAATTCCGGGGTAGAGCGAATTTAGATATCAAATGACATTTGTAGCTCGAATGATATATATATATATATATATGTAAGTGTTTACATAATAAAAATATGGAATGTTAGTCCATATATATAAAAGTCTAAAACTAAAGAGGTCAACCAGATTGCTTGCAGGAATGTGATCAGACTAGAGACGCTAAAGATGACGTATACAAATAAGTATGTAAGCTAAGATAACATGCGTCACCTGTAGTCATTCAATTGTTTATAAACATTAGTCCCAAGCTCCCTGCTTGAGACAACTACCCCGACCTATTATTCAAACGGCCTACGTGATCTGTAGCGTGCTCATTGATTGTGTGTTCGTATGAAAACTATGTCATTTGTAAGTATGTCATATGTTCGAACTACTGTCTGTTCCTTCATAACTTGTAACAGAGATGTAGACCAGGGAGAACGAGTTAGCTATCGTCCATTAGAAGACCTGTACCTCTTTACCTAAGCTTTATCATGTAGAGGAATAGGATTAGCCATCATCATTAGGCAGAAGCGATCAAGCTATCGTCATAGAAGACTTGTACGATCATACCTGATCTTCATCATGTAAAACTTCAGAAGAATATACTATTTTTATACCTTGTGTTTTCTACAAGAACCTCACCGAACCATGAGTTTAACACATCGTCGTAAAGATAATACCGATCGTAAGTGATCTACAAAACCCCAGACACTCCATTGAAGATGGAAGTGCAATACCAACCGACTTAGCGTATAGATTATCGCTAGTCTAACATTACCTCATAGGGCGCCTTATCATACAAGGCACGAGCCCTAATATTTGGTGGCAGCGGACCAGAAGAACTCTACAACGTCCTACGAAGAAAAAACAGAATAATAAATCATGAAGTCAACGACGACGAAAGCAGCAGATTCTTCAAGCAAACATAGTATCAGTGAGCGACTTCAGAAAACAACCAAGAACTCTTTACGACGACGAAAGCAAGAGATTCTTCAAGCAATTAGTATCATCATTAGTGAATAACTTCAAGAAACAAAAACCGACGTGTCTTTTTCCTACGGCAACGGAAGCTTCGTCTCTCATTAGAATCATTCAAGAAAACATCGTTAGTGAGCGTTTCCGGCACTGCAAGAAACAAACCGAACGCGTCTGCAGCAATCGGATTTTCAAGGGCTCGAATCATCGAAACAACGCGCACGGGGGTGGAAACTGAAGCCAAACCAGGTCGTCCGCTAAATAGAGGAGGACCCAAGGCCGTGTGTCGTTATCGGAACACCGTGACTTCCACAAAAGCAAGCTAAGTACAATTTTTTATTCATTTGGAGTAACTTTGAGTGTTTCCTTTGCAGGTCGAATTTCGTTATTCCTGTCGGCTGAAGTTACGAGACATTCTTAATCTTACTTTTTTTACAGAAATTATCATATCATGAGATTTTCGCGTACTGCGAGTTTTTATCTTTGAGTGTCTGTTTCCAGAAGTTCTACTGAAATATCATAATCATATACTATGTTAATTTTATCATTTTAGGTGATTATTAATCCCTTACGTAACAAATCATATTAAACAGTGAATATGCGTTTACGCAGTGGACGTCTGTATTTATACAGATGCATGGATAGGGTCGTTAAGCACCGTAGTGATTAGAAAAACACACAAAAAACAAGTGGAAACACCCGTACAAATCTATATAAATTAGAGGTAACACTATTTCGGGTCATGACAATAAATGCTCCTTTGCAAGTCCCGATCGCAGTTTTAGCCTTGAGTTTTTTTGAGTTTATATAAAAATATCGAACCTCAATGACTCAAACTTAAACTTTAAAAATACGGCTGGATTGCAAGGAATAACATGTCTGTAAAAAAACTTTCATCAGGCTAAAATGCGCTGACCAGGATCCCTCACTATTTCAAATTTTAGCAAAGAATGAAGTACAAACAGTTAAAATTGTATGCAGTAGTGATAACTTGTCTTATAGTAATCGCTCAGTTCCTAATAGTTCGTCATTCATTGCTGTATACGTAACCAGCAACATAATGCTAAAAAAAACAACAATACGTTGCCGATGGTAATAAAGAGAAGGATCTAATTATTCAAAAAGAATAGAAACAGTAGCCTTTCAGAATCAAACAAGCAAACTCGGTTACTGTGTCACCTAGTCAAGCGGTCAAGGTTAGTCAAAAACTGCCGAAGTGTTCAAAAACATAGCAAATTCCACACAATAAGCGACTCTAGCAGAGTGGGAAAAGCGATGTTGGTTCATACCAATATCTTTTTGAATTAAAAAGGATTTTTTCCTATGAAACACACGACCGTATAAGTAATCAGAGCAGGTTTTCGTTTTAATTTTAATACATTAAGTTATAATAAATACTGGTGGATTAAGCCCAACTGTACGCGCCGTAAAAATTAGAATATCTTGTTTTATTTCTTTAGTACACGCAAATATCTTGTATTTACGGACTCACCGTCTGTTGTTCGAACTTCCCTAATGAGAAGTCCGGATAAGCGAGCGCTTACAGATACCTCTATAGTTATAAAAAACATTGATCTGTATCTAGTGTAATTGTAAGATTCATCTAGGGGTATACAAAATATTATCTTAACATCCTGCAAAATAAGGCGTGTTTATCAAAGAAAAATCCTATAAACCTTCAAACATATTAAAATCCGTTTTGAACAAAAATGAGACAGTTAATCAAATAATAACTTATATAAAGGAACTATACATTTGTCTCATAAATCGTAACATGTTCAATGACCCAACAGAATTCTCCCACAACCGCAGTCGCAATTTGCACGCAAAATCTCGAGAAGCATGCACCCTCGAATGTCTTAGTGCGTGTAAAAAGACTTTGCTGGGAAATGAAATTTTAATCCTTCCGACACTCTGAAATATAACGATTTCCGCGAACAAAGCCCTAAAAGTATACATAATCGTGGATACGGAAACGTTATAAATATCGCATTTTTGTTTATTGCTAATTTTTAATCACGCCCAACCAGTCGTGGATGAATCTCTCTGGATAATCTATCTAAAGTAATATCCGTAAAGTCATTCAAGCAGAGGTGATTCAGCAGAAATTTTTTTTATCTTTCACCCGAATACCAGGAAGTTTTGCTCCACTAGCGAGTGATCTCTGGTGAGAAAAACGGATGTCATTGAAAACAAAATACGGTCTAAGGACAAACATAAAGCTATATACGTACCTTCGTGGTAGAACCCCAATGAAATTTCAAAATAGAAATAAATGACGAAGTTGAAAAATGTTAGTAATAGGAGTCATTAGGAAATCAAATAGCCCATATAATTTTTCCCTCAAAAACGTCATGCCATAAAAGATCGGACTTGGCGTATCTGCGTAGATTTCTGTCGCTTAAACAAGGGAGGAAACGACTCCCGATAGTTCCAGTGCTATGTACCGACGACATCTTATCTCTGTTAGGTTAGAATAAATTTTTTTCACCAACTTGGACTTACTTAAATGCTTTTACCAGATACCATTACTAATGATTTGTACCTCAATACACCGTTTTCAGCACACTCAGGGGATTAATCAATTTTTACGTATGCCTCCGGCTTACGTTGCACCCCAATTACAATATAGTGTTTGGAGATTTTTAGGGGATACCCTACATGCCTATATGATGATCTTGTAATCTTTTCTAATACCTTAGAAGTCATTCACATAAATTAGAGCTAGTGCTACAGAGACAAAGACAAATAATCTCAGAGTAAAATATCTAAATGTGAGTTTTTAAAACCGAACATGTTTATCTAGGTTTATGTGTCTGGTCAAGGTCTTAAAAGTAGTCCATGGTAAGGTCTGTCGGCTATTCATAACTTTCCGGTACTTATTAACGTAAAAGGGGATACAGCACTTTTGCGCGTGTGTAGTGGGTATTACAATCGTATGTAAATATGTGACTCTTCAATGATGACAGCTCCTTTAACAGATCTTACGAAGAAGAGCGTAGATTATTATGGTCTGAAAAGCATCAACAGGCGTTCGATATCTTAAAAGCGAAATAATGCAGCTCACCTAACTTAAAAAATCCCTGATTTAAATAAGGAATTTTTTTTTATTGCAACAGACGCCTCAGACCAAGGGGTAAGAGGGATACTACTTCAGTAATATGATAAAACAGTTCTTCCCTATAGCTTTTTATTCACGTAAACTAAAGCCCTTTGAAAGTAAATATGCAATAATAGGCAAGGAAGGGCTAGGTATCTTTAACTCACTTAGTATATTTTAAGTTCATAATCTATGGGCTATCCTGATAAAGTCCTTACTGAACATGAGTCCTTTACCGAGTTTTTTCAAAGGCTTTAATCACAGTCCAAAAGGAAACTCCGTGACAAATGATCATTCAGGTCTTTGGAGCCAAGATAAGATATCTACCCTGGGGAAAGCAAATATCATAGCTGAGCATATCCCGCAATCCGCACCATACCGCAAAGAACCATTAAAGATAATACCGACTTCGTAAGATGATCTACAAAACCCCAGACACTCCATTGAAGATGGAAGTGCAATACCAACCGACTTAGCGTATAGATTATCGCTAGTCTAACATTACCTCATAGGGCGCCTTATCATACAAGGCACGAGCCCTAATATATATATATATATATTATATATATATATATATATATATATATACATATATATATATATATATATATATATGATATATATATATATATATATATATATATAATAATAACAACTCAAAGTTCTTTCGTATAATCACCGTGTCCATGCTACAAAGAGTAAAAGGAATCAAGTTATTACCAACGGAACGTTTCGCACATGAAACCTCTGTGTATCATCAGTCTGTGAAAGGGCAAAGAGACACCTAAATAACATTCAATGATAAAACAAAAAAGGAACTCATACGTATTAAAATAGTCTTAAAAATTAAAAGGAACAAAGTAAAAACAAACAGCAGGTAAAGAGAGAGAGAACAACCCAAACACCTACCGTTCATAATGTAGAGAGAAGATGGAATGACCAAAAATCATTTGACGGTGACGACGTCAACTATGCAGGTACAGAGTTGCTGAGGATCATTAAACAAGAGATTCCTTGTCTCAGAGTCAAATTGTACCAAGTAATTCATGTACAATGGCTCCTTTAACTTTAAAGACCGCCTTAAACCTCTTACAACATTGTTAACAGTCTGAAAGAATTAAAAAAGAATTATCTCTCTAACAGTCAAAGCGAATCTCTTAAAGATGTAATGGATTGATTTAGAAAAAATGACGTCACTTACTGAAAATTCTTGTCAATATTTTGTTATGACAAAATCGTTTTGAAAGCGAGATACAACAAAGACGTATTCAATCGAGTATGTTCTAGAAGGTAGCCGATGCAATATTACGAAAAATTGAACAATTAAAGAAAAACGAATCTTACGCATTTAGTACTGCAAAGCACGTTAGGTTTCTCACGTGATGATAGGTTTCAAACAAAATGAAGTAAGCTAATCTCCTTATCTCTTATGATGACACCTGGATAAAACACAATGATCGAAGTCATAAGTACAGAACACAAGTTGCTGGGAGACAAAATGCGAAATTAAGGATGTACGTTATTCTTTAGTAACATTAGATTATGCTTTTGTAAAATCTATTACAGACGACGCTTAAATAATTGTCATCATTACATAAAATACACATCCATATATATAGTATATATATATATATAGATATATATATATATATATATATACTATTATATATATATATATGTATATATAATAAGATCTCCAGAACACTTTTTGCCAGATTATTTGAAGCTGTGACTAATTTATCCCTAAATTCCATAGCTGTTATTATTCGTTAGCTGTCCAGTAGTCAAACAACTGGGAGTGATTATTTATAAATAGAAAGAGCAATCACTTTGGAAAGAGAATGCATTAGTATCGTTATCTTTTCTACATAACAAAATGTAAAATCTTTGACGTAACTCTAGATCTAAATATCGATAAGTGTCTGGATGGTGCAGATGATTTTTCATATATCATGCATACTTATGAGATCCATATACACTAATATCACTACTAGATTTCTATTATTCAGATGAACTTAGAGACACTTACAACAAACTTAGAATAATTTGAAATAGGTCCAATGAACTTACCTGTGTTTACGATTAATATTTATAAACCTTAATAATCATAAATCGTAAATGTTATCCTTCTGTTTTATACCGCAGCTTCATAGTTCTATGACTAGCAATGTCCGTTGCATGGGTAAAATATCTTGATCTTTATTTCAATATATTGTGTGGAATGTATTTTGTCCCATATCATCAGCCTTTAGGCACGGGCTTTAGAGTAGGCCTTGTGTATTCTTTAATTGTGCTCTCAGTTATTAAACTTTTACAGACTGTCATGAATATACTTCTTGTCTTCTTTGATTTCTTCAGATGTATTTGTGAATAAAGCAACAAGTTCCTCAATTTTAACTAAATTCAAATTGTGTCTTTTTTTTTTTTTTTACTTCTTTCTTGGCTTTTTACGGCAGCAAATATAAATGGTTTTGTTCATTGTTTTGGTTTACCTCAGAGCTACGTTATGTTTTCTACATCTTTGACTGAAATCCATATAATTTCTGAACTAGGGATTAAAATGTTTGGTATTTTTTCTTAGACTGTAAGTCGAAAAAGGTTTCAAAACTTCTTGGCGCAACCCCGTCCCCCGCCACCGCACCACGCCCCCACCCCCTTCTCTCCTCTCTCTCTCTCTCTCTCTCTCTCTAAGAATATTTCTTAACAGTGCCCTTTGATGTATTACCAGTGGAACCACTCTAAAAAACTCGATGTAACCTTTGACTAGTCCAAGGGTGAACTCAAAGTTTTAATTACAAGGATACTCTCTATCTAAAGATGGTTTTTCTAGCTGGGAAGTGAACTGCATTGCTAGCAACTTAATTATTTTTCTTTTCCAGCAGGGTAACCAGTGAAATAACCGGAATTCTTACCAGCAGTAATGTCAATGCATATGAATGGTGTGCGTATATCCACTGTGTATATATACATACTACTTGTAAGAAACTTGGAGAATAAATTTAAATAATGACATGGATTAAAGAATTGGAAGATATGAAAACCGTTCAGTCATGCAGAATGTGCAGAGATTTTCAAAATTTTATCAGAAGAAGTTACCCCTCTTTTATGTTTTTTTTCTGGCAAAATAATAATTTAATGCAATAGCTGCTCAGGTATATCTTAGGTTTACCAGACCACTGAGCTGGATTAACAGCTGTCCTAGGGCTCGTCCGTAGGATTAATTTACTGGCTAGGCACCAATTGATTTCTTAGCAACGCGACCTACAGAATATTGTGGGATCCGAACCACATTATACAGAGAAAATGAATCTCTAATCACCCGAGATCAATTCGTCTGAACTGAGCGGCCGCGGGAAGCGAACCTGGGCTACCATATTGATAGACGAGCACGGAATCCACTCGTCTAGTGGAGGAACTACACTAATTGCTTTCTGATGCCCATCTTAGGGTAAGGGTAGAGTTCTAAGGAAACAGACACTGGCGTGATGCACTGCAGTAGGAATCATATTCAGAGAATGGGGTGGTTGTATTTGAGTAAGGAGGTTTCTTGCCTGCACAAGCCCTTGACTCAAGGAAGGTACGGCGCGGCGTCGCTACAGAGCTCATATGCTACTATGACAACTGATTTCTTTTTACTTTTGTATATGACGAAATATTCCAGACACATTCCTCTGATGGGAATTCTTTTAAATGTCTTTTACGGGTCTGCTAATTACTGCGACAATGTTTGGAAATAAAATTCTAATTGTAAATAGTCTTGATGGAATTAACAAGTTGATGTCTGTGTTATCTTGTTATTTATTTTCCTGAAATATACTTGTAGTTGAAAATTTAAGAATATATTGAAGGTCACTGCTAATACCAATCTTGATTATGATTGCAGGTCCACAATAATATCGCATGTGAAGAATAGTCTTTAATAATAAGAGCTTTCGAACCTTGTACTAGGTTCATCATCATTCAAGTCACTTGACTGAAGATGAACCCGTACAAGGTTCGAAAGCTCTTATTATTAAAGACTTTATACTTCACATGCGCTATTATTGTGGACCTGCAATAATTTTCATCATTTTCCAACACTGAGAATTGTGCCCAATCTTGATTATGTTGTGAAAACCTTGCTAAATAAAGATTAGTAAAAAAATAAAAGCTTTCTCTAGTTTTACCAGTAGACTCATCCTTTTCATTGTGTGCAGCTATATACTGAGTGTAAGTTTCATCATTATTAAACTTGTTTTCATATATTTGGTTTTGGCGTATAAAATCTTTGGAAAATGGACTTTGCAATCTTTCTAGTAATTTCATTCTTATGGGGATCACCTCAATTTTATCTTCGTCCGTGAATGAATTCAATTTTTCATATCCCATCAACTTTAAGATGTGAATTGCTAAATCTTTTATCGTAACATAGTGCTAGTGTGACGAGGTTAAAAGAAAAAAAAAAAAACATTGAAAAGTCAGCTTCCGTCTGTTCAGCTCTGCATGATATATTATGCTTAATTGTACTGGTGCTAAGTTTAATTGCACACAGCATCATTCAGAATGTGCAATTATCTATTAAGGGCAAAGTCCCTATCTTTTGAAACAAGTGGCCGCCCATTGTAATAAAAGATATAAAAAGAAGAAGCATGGCTAACATATCAATACATATAAATATAAATGTCACAATTTATTATCAAATATGCAATTCCACTTCTGTGAGCGATATACCTCCGTTCCGGTATTTATTTACGAGCAAAAACCGATACCACAATTGCCGAACCAAATAGTCCAATTATTTTAGTTGATTCAATTGGTAACGTCTGTATTTGAAATGGAATTTAGGAATTTTTTTTAATCATATATGTTTTGGCGTAGGATGATAATTTTGGGAAAGAATTTGCGTTTTCATAATTCTCCTCACCCACTCTCTCTCTCTCTCTCTCTCTCTCTCTCTCTCTCTCTCTCTCTCCTTATATAAAGTAAAAATAAAAAAATAGGTATTCTACGTTCTGTAACCTTTTAGGGGAACTGTTATCATAGCCACAATTTCCAAGATGCACATTTCAAATCATCATCCCGTTCAATGACGCCGAGGAAGGGGAAGGGAAAGAAAATAGTTTCACCTTCGCACCATTGCTTATCAAATTGGTTGAAAGGGAGGAAGGGCTAAAACCTTATCTCCTTTGTGAAAGGGAGAAAGGAATAAGGGAGGGAAGAGCTGTAGGAGTAGGACAAATAAGGGAGGGAGAAATGTAGGGTAGGATTGGTGCTTTCGTTTGATGCTAAAAAAATTATAACTATACACCTTCAGTTTTGAATTGTGTAAACCAAAATGTTTGAGCGTGTGTACGTCTGCTTACCCTTGTAAAAAGAGGTTGAGATGGGTATAATTATGGTCACACACACACACACACGCACACAAAGACGAACACAGGTATTTTAGTCGTTGCAAAGCGGTAGCCAGCCCGTTCTTGTCACGGAGTTCCTAATTCAGCCTCGTCATTTTTCTGTTGCCGCTTTCTCTTTGCCATCATTCCTCTCTCATACGGTGGTATGAATAAAAAAGACACAAAGAAGAAAGGAGAGAAGGAGAATAGTTGCTAACGTAAGGAGGTTTTGAAGAAGAAAGAGGAGGGTGAATGAAGGAGGAAAATTGCGGGTAGGGAGAGAGAGAGAGAGAGAGAGAGATAGAGAGAGAGAGAGAGAGAGAGAGAGGAAAGCCGAATGATGGCAAAGAGAAAGCGGCAACAGAAAAATGACGAGGCTGAATTAGGAACTCCGTGACAAGAACGGGCTGGCTACGCTTTGCAACGACTAAAATACCTGTGTTCGTCTTTGTGTGCGTGTGTGTGTGTGTGACCATAATTTATACCCATCTCAACCTCTTTTACAAGGGTAAGCAGACGTACACACGCTCAAACATTTTTGGTTTACACAATTCAAACTGAAGGTGTATAGTTATAATTTTTTTAGCATCAAACGAAAGCACCAATCATTCACAGTTATGAACAACTCTATGAGCATTCAGACTCAGTTTTACTTTGCTAAAGTTAGAAGCTTTGAAATCTGAGAGGCAATAATATG
>NC_061092.1:51366414-51409918 GCF_015104395.2 Macrobrachium nipponense | reverse complement strand
GACGAAAATCATGTTATAAGCATGATTTAGTCAAATGTAAGCATAGCAACAATAATAATAATAATAATAATAATAATAATAATAATAATAATAACTAATAATAATAATAATAATAATAATAATAATAATAATAATATTCTTTCAATTCTCCTTATGATTTTTCTTTCTGGCACGCTGGTATTATAAAGCAGCTGTCCAATGTTCATCGTGCTGTAGGTCGTCAACGGAAATTTCGGGCGGGCTGGTGTTATCAAAAGCAAAACTGGTTATCAGGGACAGGCTGGGGTCGTCAACAGGTATACAGGTGGGTTTCGTAGGTCGGGAAACAGGCCGTAGTCGTCAGGGGTCTATCCGGTATTTCTTGTTATTTCTTCGTTTTCTGGTTTTCAAGGCGTCTACATGTTTCGGCCACCTCGTTTGGCCATCTTCGGGACGGGATCGCTGAGTGCAATGGTCTGTGTCAGATGTATTATTCACGCTATTTATTGCATTCGGTTGGCTTGAAGAAACGGGTACCTCACTTTTCATTGGGCAATACCTGTGACGTCACGAGCGATGTCATCAGGGGGCCCGTTGCTGGTTGGCTGTCCTCTTCGTGGGCGGAGCCTCATCCTTATTGGTGATGGTGGAGGTCCCCTCGAAGGGCGTGCTACCCAGGTCGTCCTCTAGGCGAGAGCTTGAGCTGCGATCACCCTCAGGGTTACTAGGGACGTCCTCAGGATGAGAGCTAATGCTTCTATCATCCTCAGGATCCCTCTGGTGCGATGGTCGTTGTGGGCGGTGTCTGCTGCTCTCCTGACTGGCGGTGGTGGGGGGAGGAGGAAGGTCTCCTGTGTGAGTTTAAACTGGGCTTTCTCCCTCCCGATGTGCAGCGCTTCTAAGATTCGCAAACGACGTAGATCGGGTGCCTGGTCGATAACCTCGAAGTTGTACCGACGATGTCGCTGCGTCGGATTCTTTTATTATGGGCAGTCCTTGCATGATTAAATACCGCTCCTTCCTGCGCGTGACAGGAGATCCTCTTGGAGAGGCGCATTGACGTCATCCCGATGTAAGTTCCGAGGCATCCTCGGATTGGGCACGTGTATCTGTAAATGACGTTCGTCCTCTTCAAGGGATCCTGCAACGGTGCGGGGTTATTTTTCATAATAAGACTGCATGTTTTTTACTTGTATAAAATATGATCAAGTTGATCTGCTTGTTGGTGTCGGTCGGAGAAACGTGATTCCTGATTATTTCCCGTAGGGCTCGCTCGTCTTCTTTATACCGCCGATGGAAGGTGCCCTTGTAGAAAAAATTAATTTTCTGCTGGGGGTCTGGGCGGGGTTCCTGTAGGTACCATTCTTCCATGCTCTCCTGAAGACGTTCTGGATGCTTCGGTGGTGTGTCCGTTGTTTACTAGGACCTGGGCTGCACGTTCCATCTCCTTATGGGTGTCTGCCCATGTTGAACAATGGGAAAGAGCTCTCCTGACGTAGGCGCTGATGGTGGTGTCCTTATAGCGTTCAGGGCATTCACTCTCGCCGTTCAGACACATTTCCAGGTTCGTGGGCTTCGTGTAAACTCGTGTAGCGAACGCACCCTCCTTCTGTTCAACCAGGACGTCCAGGAAGGGAAGACGGCCATCACGGCTATATTCGATGGTAAATCGTAAACGGCTGTTGGTGTGGAAGGCTTGACGTATTTCCTCGATCTCCTCCCTCGTTCCTGCTTGGATGAAAGTGTCATCTATATATCTTACGTATATAGATGGCTTCCTAATGCTCCTAAAGACACGCTCCTCCACCATGCCCATGTAAAAGTTCGCAAACAGGACCCCGAGGGGGGATCCCATCGCTACACCATCGATTTGTAAGTACATATGGCCATGGTGGTTAATGAAGGGAGCCTTCTTGGTGCATATTTCCAGCAGAGAGCGAAGGGCGTGTTCGGGGATATTCAGCGGGTCGGTGGATGGTCCTCTGTAGACACGTTCAAGGATCATTCGATGGTTTCATCTACAGGAACGTTAGTAAACAGCGACTCTACATCCATCGATGCAATACTGCCTCCAGGGGGCGCGGATCTTAAGGTTTGCAGAAACTCCGCAGACGACTTCAAACTATGTGTGCTGGGGATGTAGGGGGTGAGAATAGTATTTAGTTGTTTAGCAAGGTGGTATGTGGGTGCTGGTATTTGGCTAATGATAGGTCTTAAAGGGTTTCCATGTTTATGAGTTTTCACATTACCGTAGATGTACCGTAGATGTACCCTTTAAGACCTATCATACGGACACACCAACCGAAGCATCCAGAACGTCTTCAGGAAGAGCATGGAAGAATGGTACCTACAGGAACCCCGCCCAGACCCCCAGCAGAAAATTAATTTTTTCTACAAGGGCACCTTCCATCGGCGGTATAAAGAAGACGAGCGAGCCCTACGGGAAATAATCAGGAATCACGTTTCTCCGACCGACACCAACAAGCAGATCAACTTGATCATATTTTATACAAGTAAAAAAACATGCAGTCTTATTATGAAAAATAACCCCGCACCGTTGCAGGATCCCTTGAAGAGGACGAACGTCATTTACAGATACACGTGCCCAATCCGAGGATGCCTCGGAACTTACATCGGGATGACGTCAATGCGCCTCTCCAAGAGGATCTCCTGTCACGCGCAGGAAGGAGCGGTATTTAATCATGCAAGGACTGCCCATAATAAAAGAATCCGACGCAGCGACATCGTCGGTAACTTCGAGGTTATCGACCAGGCACCCGATCTACGTCGTTTGCGAATCTTAGAAGCGCTGCACATCGGGAGGGAGAAGCCCAGTTTAAACATCACACAGGAGACCTTCCTCCTCCCCACCGCGTCAGGAGAGCAGCAGACACCGCCCACAACGACCATCGCACCAGAGGGATCCTGAGGATGATAGAAGCATTAGCTCTCATCCTGAGGACTCCCTAGTAACCCTGAGGGTGATTCGCAGCTCAAGCTCTCGCCCTGAGGAACGACCTGGTAGCACGCCCTTCGAGGGGACCTCCACCATCACCAATAAGGATGAGGCTCCGCCACGAAGAGGACAGCCAACCAGCAACGAGCCCCCTGATGACATCGCTCGTGACGTCACAGGTATTGCCCAATGAAAAGTGAGGTACCCGTTTCTTCAAGCCAACCGAATGCAATAAATAGCGTGAATACATCTGACACAGACCATTGCACTCAGCGATCCCGTCCCGAAGATGGCCAAACGAGGTGGCCGAAACATGTAGACGCCTTGAAAACCAGAAAAGAAGAAATAACAAGAAATACCGGATAGACCCCTGACGACTACGGCCTGTTCCCGACCTACGAAACCCACCTGTATACCTGTTGACGACCCCAGCCTGTCCCTGATAACCAGTTTTGCTTTTGATAACACCAGCCGCCCGAAATTTCCGTTGACGACCTACAGCACGATGAACATTGGACAGCTGCTTTATAATACCAGCGTGCCAGAAAAAGAAAAATCATAAGGAGAATTGAAAGAATATTGTACAAAATCAATTCTGTGAATTCTGCCATTATTTTCAATAAAACTTGTTTGAAAGAAGGTCTGTTTCCAGCGTACAATAATAATAATAATAATAATAGAGGCAGGACTTCTCGATAAAAGAGAGAGAGAGAGAGAGAGAGAGAGAGAGAGAGAGGAGAGAGAGAGAGAGAGAGACTGTTTGAAACTGGAGCTTTGATAAACTAAATATAAGCTTATGTTTTAAATAAACCCAGTTAAAAAAAAGGGGGGGGGGGGCGCACAAACACGCTCAGTGAGAATCTGCGTTATATGAAAAGACACCACCAACTCAAACGAAACTTTCTCATAATACCAACAGAAATCCTCCAATAATGTGATACAGAAATGAGAATGAACACAGCGAAATATTTCCCCTCACAGGGACCGTTATCTTGAAGAGCTCGTTTGACTTCCCCTTCCGCCTGATAAGGTTACAATGGTCCTGAGATGCCTCCCTTTTTCTGGTTGCAAAATGACTCGCGGAAATGCTGTGCTGCGGCTCTTTCAAGCTGCTTCGTGTTTGGTTTGGAACAACTGGTGGAAGAAGAAATCATAATTGCATAAGAGTAAAATGTATCAAGTCTAACTACACCAAAGTTCTGAAATACTTCACAGTGGGGAGAGGAAGGTGAAGAAATCCATTATTAATGTTTGGAAATAATGATGAATGATTCCTGAGAGAAAAGGAAAAAAAGAAAGAAAAAAATGAAAATAATTCATGGAAAATTAGACATGAAAATCTTTAAAATGGATTTAAAAATAAAAACTCCAAAGATATTCAAACATAAAAATATCACATTTTACTGAAGTGTTTTCAAAGAAATTAAAGACTTTCAGCAATAAATATAAAGGAAGTTAATTAACCGTTACACATATTGGCATTACACTCCCTCCTTAATTTCTTTCATTGCAACTGAATTACTTTAATTACGGTTGCTATGCTCCACTGGTCATTCCTTTCCTTTTAATCTTTCAGATCCGCTGTTTCATCAACATCAAAAAGAATGACAGTCTCTGATGGCAACAGACCGACTGATGCATTCATAATTACCAAAATGAACATTGAGGTTCTTGATGATTTATTCTTGCATTCTCTATTACTTGTTAAGTCTGTTTGTATAAAATTAATCATTATCCTTTTATGGAAAAGGAAGATGAAAAATGGAAAATTTAACTCACTATTGATATTTTAAAGGCACCACAAAAATCACCAACAACTACGATCATTGCAATAATAATTGATATTTTGATAATCACTGCGAATACTCAATATATCCCTTTGTTATCATTGATATTTTCATTCACGTTCGCCGGTTTCAACTTACACATCTCTTGATTGCTGGGCTGTTGAGGCGCATCACTGAACGTGTCAGCGGTTTCTGCCCTTGATATGACGGAACACTTATCGATTATAATTCCCTTCGAAATATACATATGCAAATATATTATTTCCGACCCTTGTAGCCTAATGTTTGTATATATATACTCATGTACTAGCTGACCAAATCGGAGCTGCCCAGAAAACTCTGAATGGCATAATCTCTCTCTCTCTCTCTCTCTCTAACAACTTTTCTTTCTCACTTACTTGCTCTCCTCTCTCTCTCTTTCTCTCTCACTCTCTCCCTTTCATGTCAATTACATTACCCAGCAGGGTAGTGGTTGGACTTTAAGGGCATCGGGAATATTACTGTTCATCTCAGCAGTCACGAAAACTAGGGATTAGACATTAATATTTGTCATTTTTTACATTTCATTTTTCACCACTTTGCACGTGTCCTCCCACCCTCTTCCTATCGGGGCTGAGCTTGGACTTAAAGGGCATTGGGAGTATCGCTATTGATCTCAACGACCTCGTTCTTGGTTATTTTTATGTCTCACTCTAGCCACCCTCGCCCTCCTTGGTGTCCATGATTTTATTCTTCTCCAGATAATAAGTCATATGCATGCCGAAATGAGGTATGATAAACTTAATCGTTTATCTAGTTACTAAGTCGACAGGCAGTAACAACATCTTTCAGGGAAGCCCCCCCACCCTCACAGTATTCTTTTCTAGATAGTAACAAGTTTGGTTGAAATTGTTTAATGTATTTCAGTCATTTACATATATATATATATATATATATATATATATATATATATATATATATATTAATAAGGTAATGAGGGACACTTTATAGTTAATTTACACAAGAAATGATTGTGTAGTGAATTTATCAAGCAAACAAATAAGTGATAATGCAGTGCGTGCATTAGGCTTTTGGCTGTCTTTCTTTATTTGTAACAAACCCTCAGCTTTATCAATAGCGACATCTCTATATAAGTTTAAAAAGTACTGTGACCTACCACAAAATCATTTAGACATTATCAAAGGCATGACATATATGTAGTGCTACGCATACCTATCATGAAAATAACTTCTCCGCTCGTTACAGAAAAAGTTTAAAAGAATTGAAGAATGATAATAGCTTACACATTAATAAGGCTGATAAATCCAATAGCTTAGTAGTTCTGGACAAAACTGACTACATATCACGCATGCATACTTTATTAGAGGATAAAACAACTTACAAAAAACTAAAAAAAATCCGTTGGCCCAAGTAATAAAACCCTTTAATAGCAATATGAAACAAATTCTTAAAGATAAAAAAGAACTCTTGTGTAAATTAACTGTAAAGTGTCCCTCATTACTTTATTTATATAGCCTAGTTAAAACTCATAAGGAAAACAAACCTATGCGTCCAATTATTGGTACTGTAGGATCAATTGCTTATAAACTATCTAAATATATTACTAAATTGTTATCCCCGCTACTTGGAACTGTATCTAATTCACACATTCGGAATTCTCTTGATCTTGTGGAAAAATTAAGTAACATTGTACTAAACCCTAGTCATATCTCTGTCAGTTTTGATGTATGTTCCTTGTTTACAAAAGTCCCTATTGACTCTAGAATATTTAAGCAATGAACTTTTATTGCAAGAATTACAAATGTCCGTTAGTCACATAATTCATTGATAAAGTTGTGTATTTGTGATTGCAGATTTATTTCAAACTTATATATGGAATTTTTTAAAAGACAACACCTCCCGAATATCACACTTGTCCCCTTAAAATGGTACGATTATGTAGATGACATCTTAGTAGTCTTACCTGTTGGTATTGATGTAAATGATTTATTGTCTAAATTGAATAATTTAGTGCCATCCATAAAATTCACTGTTGAAATTGAAAATAACAATGTCATCCCTTTCCTAGATGTATTAATACATAGAGAATCTTTCCAATGCAAATTCAGTATTTATAGAAAACCCACAAATAATTTAACACATGTACACTTTTATACTGGCTACCATCTTAATAATAAAATTTCAATTTTTTCTTCTGTTCTTACGTGCTTTGCGTATCACGAGTCCACAATATCTTGACCAAGAAACAGAATACATAAAAAAGATACGAGACGATCTCTGCTACCCACCTCATTTAATTGATTTATGTTATCAAAAAGCTCACAAAAAGTTTTATAGTCTTGCTAGTAATGAAAAAGAAACCCCTAAAAATGTACTTAGCTTGCCTTACTTTCGTGGATTTAGAACCATAAAATCAATATTTAAATCGTTTAATGTTAATGTAGTGTTCTCTTATAACAATACCATTAAAGATATGCTAATTAAGAATATTCCCGAAACAAATAACAACATCATTTACAAAATTCCTTGTAAGGATTGCCCATCTTTTTACGTCGGTCAGTCAAGTAAAAATTTATGTTTGTACGTATTAAGCAGCATATGTATTCAGTTAGAACAGCCCAGACTTCAAATGCACTGTTTATCCATCTGAGCGAAAAATCTCGTGTATAAATTGGGGCGATACCTTTGTAATTACTAGGTCTAATTATTATGTTTCAAGAAATTTACTGAATCGGCAATTATACAAATCAATAATAAAAACAACCCAAATCTTAGTCTGGGATTGTACCATTTGGACCCATATATTTGTAAAATGTTTATGAAGGACATTAAAATAAATGAACTACTAATTAATTAGTACCACATGTATATAGTTATTCTCTCTCTCTCTCTCTCTCTCTCTCTCTCTCTCTCTCTCTATATATATATATATATATATATATATACACATACACACACACACATACATATATATATATATATATATATATATATATATATATATATATATATATATATTGTGACGAAGTGCCAAGTATCTGGTTAGTACACTTACCAATCATTAATTGTTATATCACAACAGCCAGACACCTGAACTTTCATCACAGGTAAAATATGACTGAATACTCTCAAAGCAACAGTGATACCTTAAACAACTTACCAGTATTGCAGAAAATCAGACTAAGTTCAATAAAACAGGTGAGAGGCAATCCTATATGTAATTGAATTAAATAAAGGGCATCACTTCATTAACAACTTTAAAAGTCTAAGTATTTCTCTGATTTCAAAAGTCTCAGTACTTCCCTGGTTCTAACTCACTTCAATTAAATTGAAGGAAAACAGCTCAGTTACCACTCTATGTTTCTACCTAAACAAATACTGGTGAAAAAGAAAACCCTTATACAAATTTTAAATACAAAAATTTATTAGCAAATTCAAAAATTTATAAGTGAAATCACAATCTAAGGGAAATTTACTGTTACTTGAAGACAGCATAAAGTTTAATTAAATCTTGAATTAATTAAGTAAAATTAAATCAAAATTAATTTATCACAAAAATCAAGAAAATTAATTAATTCAATCAAAATTGAAAAGTGTTATAACTAAAATTTGGAATTTAATTCGCAAGTGCTAAACAACACTAAAACTTGAATCAAATTCTAAGTAAACGCAAACTAATTCACAAGTGTTAAATTCAATTAAATGTGC
The DNA here is from genome assembly GCF_015104395.2 of Macrobrachium nipponense. Taxonomy (NCBI): domain Eukaryota; kingdom Metazoa; phylum Arthropoda; class Malacostraca; order Decapoda; family Palaemonidae; genus Macrobrachium; species Macrobrachium nipponense. The sequence continues at coordinate 51,401,488 of NC_061092.1, read as the reverse complement.
AGCAATTGATTAATGAAAACAATTAAGTCAATCAAATTGTGAATGTAAATGAAAACACAGAAAAATGTGGAAAATAGCAAAATTGCAAAAAGCATTAATCACACAGAATAAAAAAAACTCACTCCAATAAGAAAATGGCTAAGTGCACAAAAATTTACTTCAAATGAAACAAACGCAAAACATAAAAATTTGCAGTGTAAAAATTGAAACTTTCAACAAACCACTGTAACTATTAGTTGCAACTAATAAACCTTTTAATAACACATTACCTTGGTACAAATTGTTTCTGCTGCAGCAGGTTCCAAAATTTCACCACACATTCACAATATCTAAAAAAAGAAAAGGCGCCGTTACACACTTGTACAATGTTTGCTCAGATTCCACAATAAGCATTATGTGATTTTTTACAATAAAAGTATTTTAATATGAAAGGAATAATCACTTATAACGAAAGCAAAACTAAATTACGTCACTTCCCAAAGATGACATATGCTTAAACAGAAGGTTCTACAACGATCTCACGAAAAGATGATGCAATACTTCCATGTGATTACTTGACAAAGATGTACACGTTTGAAACAGACTTGACTTCGTTGTATGCTCAAAAAAAAAAAAAAAAAAAAAAAAAAAAACAAAAAAAAAAAAAAAAAAAAAAGAACTCCCTTATCAGAAGTGTTGACAGGATTCCAAACAAAATGAAGACTTAAGTTCCCCTTATCTCATGTGATGACAAGTTATGAAAACAAAACGGAAACTTGATGACACGCATGCCTCGCGGCTAATGTACAATGCAAAAATTTATCTCTTTTTCACAGTCTACGTTATTTTAACTTTTAAACTATATTATGCGAAATCTGAACATACATATTTAGAACAACCTTTAGATTATTGACACTCCGAGTCCGAACAAATTTAGCTTTGGGACTAGTTAAGTCTGTCAAGGGAGCTACTACGGCTGAGAAATTTGGGCAGAAACGACGATAGAATCCAGCCATGCCCAAAAATCTCTGTAGCTGTTTCCTGGTAGTAGGTGGGGTACCTTTACGGATACATTCTACACTAGCATTTACTGGAGCGAGAGGGCCTTTCCTAACTTCAAACCCAAGGGATTGAATAGTTGCCCCTCCAAACTCCCTCTTCTCTAGGTTCACTGTTAGTCCTGCTTCTTGTAGCTTCTTAAAAACCTCCCTCAGAATCTTCAGGTTCTTCCCATGTTGTAGAGTAAATCACTATGTTATCCAGGTATACACCTACTCCTTCTATCGATCCTAGCAGTTGATCCATCACTTGTTGGAATGTTGCAGGTGCATTCATCAGACCAAACAGCAGAACAGTATATTGATATAGTCCAATAGGAGTAATAAAAGCTGACAGCAACTTAGTATTCTCATCTAAGGGAATTTGATAATATCCTTTCAACAAGTCTATCTTGGAAACAAACTTGGCTTGCCCAATATTATTAAGAGGCAAAGGATAATTGTCAGCCACACTGATGGAATTCATTTTCCTATAATCAGTAAACATCCTAAATGAACCATCTGGTTTCTTAACTAACACACATGGAGAACTGAAGTGACTTGAACTGGGTTCTGCTAATCCATGTTGCAGCAAATACTCAACTTCTTTTTTCAAAACATCTCGATGATAAGGTGATAAGCGTACGCTCTTTGCTTGAATGGTTTTCCATCTTCTTGAATCTTGATCTCATGCTTGTTCAAGTCAGTATGCCTAGGTACATCTGCAAAAATTTCTGGGAAGCTTCTAATCACTTTACTTAAGTCTTCACCTTGGTTAACATTCAGATGTTTCAGTTTATCCTCCAGATTTTCCAAACTTGAAGAATTATTCATCTTGCTTTCAGCTCCCAATTCATAGTCATCATCGTCTTCTGTAGATGAAGTTGTTTGTGTTATTGACACAGTTTCAGTTTTAGTTTCTGAGAAATAAGGTTTCAAGAGGTTCACATGTATCTTCCTTTGTCGTCTTCTTCTTTCTGGTGTTTCAATCACATAAGTTCTATCACTTAACTTCTCAATTATCTTGTAAGGACCTTGAAATTTATTAGTGAGGGGAAATCTCTTGACAGGTAAGAACACTAACACTTGTTGACCAACACTAAAATTTCTTAGCTTAGTCTTAACATCATATCTCTTTTCATTTTCTCTTGACTCACTTTCAAATTTTCTAAAGAGAATTTTCTAATCTCTTTCAACCTTTTCCTTAAGTTCTTCATGTATTCTCCATGGATTTCCTCTTGATTTTCTTCTCAATTTTCTGCAAGAATCTCCAACACACCTCTCAGTTCTCAACTAAAAATCATTTCATTAGGTGAACATCCCATACTTTCTTGATAGGCATTCCTCACTTCATACAACATTAAATGGTAAACCAACATCGTATTCTCTTCCTGACTCAGAACAATACATTGTCAGCATACTTTTCAATGTCTGGTGGAACCTTTCCAAGGCACCTTGAGTTTCTGGATGATAAGCAGTGGATAACTGTTGTTTCACTCGTAAGAAATTCATCACATGCTGGAATAACTTGGAAGTAAAGTTTGTTCCTCTGTCACTTTGCACTATTTCTGGTATACCAAACTTTGCGAAAAACTCCACAAGTTTTTCAGCAACTATCTTGGCAGATATGTTTCTAACAGGAATTGCCTCTGGATATCTTGTCACAGGACACATTAATATTAACAAACACTCATTTTCCTTCTATGTCTTCGGCAGCAGTCCAACCATATCTATAATCACTTTGCTAAAGGGTTCTCCTCTAACTTCTATAGGTTGTAGGGGGGCTTTCTGGATGGTTTCATTCGGTTTTCCAGCTATCTGGCAGGTATGACACTCACGACAAAACCTGCTAACATCTTTGTGAAGTCCAGGCCAGAAAAAATATTTCATGATCTTCTCCACAGTCTTCCTGATTCCTATGAGCTACTGCTACCACTTGCTTCCTCAATGGATACGGAATCAAAATTTGATGATATTCGCCCCATACAGCATCTCCTGGTATATCTGTAGGTCTATACTTCCTCATCAGCAAACCTTCCTTCAGATAATAACTGAGAGGAGTTTGTTGCATCTCCTCTCGATCAACAACTCTGAAGAAAAATCAGCTAACGATGCATCCTTCTTCTGCAAGTCCATTAGCTTCTCTCTTGTCACTTGACCAACTTCAAGGGTTGAATTCTCAATATCTGTTAACTCAGCTACTGTAGTTTTACTACTGTCTTCAGGAACACTTTGACTACTCGGAGTGTCTTCAGGAACAACAGGTTCTTCTTCGTAGTCGCCATCTTCTTCTTCATGGGAAATCTCTTCTTGGTCAGCACTAGGGGAAACATCACTTCCCTGGAACAATTCTTCTAAGCACAAAGATCCTTCACTTGATCATTCTTGGGTGTGTAAATCCTCAGTTTCTTCACTTGCAGTCGTAGTCCTCTTCATACTTCTGGTAGTTACACAACTAAGAAACAGGTGGGGGTTATTCTTCTCCAACTCTACTGTAGGACTAATCCTCAACGGTTTGTCTGTCACTACAGGGCAAGGAATAAATGGCACACCACCAACTTCATTCCCCAACAGAACATGTACATCTTCCACAGCCAGTGAGTCCTTTATAGTAAAATCAACATTCCCTGTCACCAATTCACACGATAACATTCTTGACTGCAGTGTTCTGCTCTTCCACTCTTGAAGCAGATAACATTAGGTTTCTGTAACTGTCTTGAAAAATTGGATGAGGATTTCACATTAGTTTGCTGAGGTGTATTACCTTGTGTACTCTTGGTAGTATCACCTGTTGGTTTCCCATTAAATTTGTTCTTGAAACTTGGATGAGACTTAAAACCTGGGCTTTGTTGATTCTGGTTCTTGACATTGTAATTGCGTTTTCTACTAATTATATTGTAATTTTCACTCAGTGTAGCAGCTTTGTCAAGTTTTTTAACCTTTCTCTCTCTCTCTCTCTCAAATATGCTCTTATATGTTCAGGAATTCCCCTAAGATTTTGTTCATGGACAAGTAATTCTTCTAACTCATCAAAAGTTTTAACTTTAACAGCTTCTAACTAAAGTTTAAAACACCTCACTTTGTAAGGATAATCTAAGAAGGTTGCCATTTCATCTTTTCTTAAATTTCTGAATCTTTCATTGTAGTACTCTGGGGTCATCTGGTAAACTTGTAGCACACTCTGTTTAAGAACCTTGTAGTCTTTATACTGATCAGCTGTTAAGACTAGATAAGCATTTATCCCTTTACCAATTAAGACACTTTGTAGCAAAACTGACCATTTATCTTCTGGCCATCCCATACCTGAAGCCACTTTCTCAGTGATCAAAAAACTCATCTGGAGTTTCTTCAGTAAACTTAGGGATTAACTTTTGTACTATTACTACATCAAATACAGGGTCTTGATTACCTTGGTCAGGGTTAGACGGTGTTATCAATTCCATCTCCCTTTCAAACCTTGCTCTTTCTCTTTCCTCTTCTGCAGCTTTTTCTTCTCTTTCTCTTTCCTCTTCTGCAGCTTTTTCTTCTTCTCTTTCTCTCCTTTCTTGTTTTTCCCTGTCTATTCTTTCTCTTTCAGCTTGCATTCTTTCTCTTGCATCCTGCAGTCTCTCTCTTTCAGCCTGCATTTTCAGCTTAATCAAATTCTCTTCTGCTTCAATGCGACTAAGCTCTAACTCTGCATCACTTTTCTCCTTCTTTCCTGCTTGCTTATTTATGAGATCAGCACGTGCTACATTCAACAACTCTTGAGCCAATTCTAACTCATCTCCATCAGTTATTCTACCAGAGTCTATCAATGATTCCATAGCAATACATCTTATTTGTGCCTTTACCATACTCGTAAACATACCAATTCCGAGGTAGAGCAAATTAGATATTAAAGGACATTTGTAGCTCGAATAACTTCAATTTAATTAGGAAAGGGATAGCCAGAAGACATGGTAATATTGCAAACATTATCATCTCATAAAACAAGCAAAGGCACAGCTGAGGTTTTAGTAATACATAACTTTTCCATCATTGGGGTCACTTGTCTATAGAAAACAAAAAGAAAATGAAATAAAAAGAAACATTGACTAGGTATAAAAAATTTAAACGAAAGTTAGCTGCCATTCAAAACTTACAAAAGAGCAATGACTAAGTAAAAAGAGATTAGATACTATAAAAGAAACGTCAAATAAAATAACTGAGCAGATAAAAAAAACCAAGAATATTCAAAATAAAAATAATGATAATGCAGTACAAAAACCCGGGTGTATTACATTTGCGCGCATTTAGGGTTTAAGAAGTGTATAACACAGTGATATGACCAGTGTTAGTGTATGGAGCAGAAACATGGACTCTAAGAAGCAGAGAGGAAGTAAAGCTTGAGAGAACAGAGATGAGAATGCTGAGGTGGATTATGGGAATATCGCTGCCTGAGAGACTGGAAAATGATCATATGAGAAGGGCAGGCTTAGTAAAGATTACAGATGTTATAAGAGAGTCACGATTGAGATGGTATCGGGATTACCAGTAGAAACTACTGGAAGAAGAAATTCAGCTTCTCATCCAGATTTCATTGATTTATCTAATTGTATAAATAAAGTCAATACCAATAACAATGAAAAAGTTTCTCATGTGCATGCCTTAAAACTGAAAAATTTAGGTTATTTTGACTCGTCCATCTCCTGATGATGTCATTTTTAATTATTCATCTCGTGTATTGACTGATAAAGAAAAAATGGTTCAATCACGCGGTCTTAATTTTGCTTTTACGTCTAAAAACTTACGTTTTGACTCACTTTTTGAATTGCAAGCGATTGTTTAAGGCTTTACAAAGACATAATTTTTATACCAACAATATCAAAGGCTACTCTTGTGATTATTTCAGATCAACACTTAAACACCTTGCGTTTTTGTCCTTTTATAGTTATAACCATAGACCAATTATTTGCTTAATACTGATGAGTTTAATATCTTACAAAATCTAGCTAAAGACACATCCATTGTGGTTACAACACCCGATAAGGGAAATGGTGTAGTCTTGCTGAATAAAACATAGTATGTTGATAAGATGATGGACATCCTTAATGATCAAACCAAGTTCCACGTAATTAAGAAAGACCCTCTCCAATGTATTGCGCATTTAGAAGATAAAGCCAATAGAATATTAGACAAACAATATCAATGTGGCTGTTTCTCTAAAGTGGTTTTTCAAGGCCTTCAGTCATCTGGGTCTAGAACAGGTCCACAAGGAAGATCACCCATTGACACCTATTCTATGAGCTATTGGAGTTGTCAACTATAATACCGCTAAGTTACTTATTCCCATTCTTGTGCCGTCAACTACAAATGAGTATACCTTACATGACTCCTTTCATTTTATCAATTGCCTAAGATACTGTAATTTTAATCATTGTGTTATGGCTTCACTTGATTTGAAGTCTCTGTTCACTCAAATTCGTATGGATGAGATAACTGACATTTGCCTAAATGAGCTGTTTAAAAATAATAATGATACTATCAATGGGTTTAACAGGTCGCAGCTAAAAGAACTTTTAGTCCTAGCACTAAAGAATGTTATTTTTGTTTAACAGTTTGTTATATAGGCAAATTGATAGTGTAAGCATGGGATCCAGTATAGGAACATCTTTGGCTAATGCTTTTATGTGTTTTACATAGAAGAAATGTTTAGAATTTTGCCTTTTAGATTTAAAGCCCCTACTGTACAGGAGGTATGTCGATGATACATTCTTAATTTTTAGGTGTCGTGACCAGACTCCTCGTTTATTAGAATGCCTTAATAGTAAGCATATTGATATTGAAATTACTTCTGAAGTCGAAGATAATCATATGCTTGCTTTTCTAGATATTCAGGTAAAAAATCTTAATAATACATTTCACATTTCAGCCTTTAGTAAGTCTACTTTCTCAGGTCTATGTCTAAATTTCAATTAGCTACACCTTTGAAATATAAGATGAATTTAATATTTACGCTAGTTACCTGAGCATATGAAATTTGGGAGCTTTTGAAGAATAGCAGTCCCATACAACCCTTTTGAAGAATAGGGGTCCCAGTTTGGGCCTTTTGAAGAATACAGATCCATGGACGGCGGTCGGAGCTCCCGTAGTTCCGCCACGGCCTTACTGTAACCCCTGTGGCTAGCGCGCGCAGCGCAACATTACCTCTTGCCAGAACATGCCGTGCTTGCCAAGAATCTCTAAATATGCGGATAAGGCGTGAAGCGCCGTTCCGCCACGGCCTTACTGACAGCACACGTAAATCGATCATCTGCGGATATGTAGTCGCTCCCCTATGAATATAACATTGGCACTGACAATGAAACAAGCAGTTGTTTGTTTATCTTTAGGTTTGTTCACCACTGACATCCAATCATGTTGTTACTTGTTTTCCTTGGCGGTTGTTCTCCACTAAATACCTTTTTAACAATATGGATCCCAGTTTTATCCTTTTGAAGAATAAAGGTCCCAGGTTCGTATGGGACCGCTATTTTTCAAAAGCTCCGAAATTTGTTCTAGCTATTTGAATTTGCATGAAGAATTGGAAATTCTAAGGTCACGCTTAAAAAACAATGGCTATCCATTGAATTACGTGGATACATATGTTGTAAACAACTTTCAAAGTTAAATGTAAACAAACAACCCGAAACTACCGCTAACCTAAAAAAACCTGTTATTTATATACTTTTAACTTTTACTGGAACTCATAGTTACGGTTTGACAAAGCAATTAATTTATATTTTGTCCATTGGTTACCCTCAGCTAGATATCAAAATATATTTTACTTTTCAAAATAAATTAGGAAATTTCTTTAAAATTAAAGACCCTATACCAACAAGCCTTCGGTCCAATCTGATCTATAAATGACAGTGCAGTGGTTGTGATGCCACTTACCTTGGAAAAACTACCAGATCAGCTTGGCTGAGATGGTTTGAACAACTTGGTAGGTCATTTCGTAGGGGTAATTATCTTTCAAGACCTAGTTACAGGGAAATTAGAAAACTCAGCGAGGAGACTGGTCACCCTTTACATATTGATGATTTTCCTGTTTTAACCTCTGCTCAGTTTGCTACAGACCTCGACATTTTACATGTTCTATATTCTGTCAAGATAAAGCCTTCTTTGGCCAGAAATGCGGCTGTAACCTCACTTTTGTGTTTTTAGCCCGCATTCTGCTGGTTTGTATATTGCCTGAGTTTATTTACTGTTCCTTTGTACCATCCGTTTTTTGTGACTTAAACTTGTATTTTGCTTTATTTTATTTTATATACTCAATTGTTTCAATTAGCCATTTTTAAAAGTTTTTTTAATATTAGCCATTTTTTAATTCTATCATTTTTTTCATTTTTTTACATGTCATTTTTTTGTATTGTGAATTTGATTTCAAGAATTATAATGTCATTCATTTTAATTTGTAGGCTGATAACGAGTGTCCCAATAAAATTGTACAAAATGCTGTTCTGGGTTTTGGCCTCAGTGTCCTTACTGATATGTAGACGGTGCTTCCCTGCTAGCGTTTCAATTGCTATATATATATATATATATATATATATATATATATATATATCATATATATATATATTATATATATATATATATATCACAAGGCCCAGTATTGGCCTTGTCCAAAAAGACAACTTGGTTGCGTCAACCTCCATGAACATCTAGCACCTACCTTAGAAAGAAGGACTGCAACGGCATCCCTGCTACTATTCTCAAACCATTAAATCTGGGGCTAGACCAAAATCCAAGATACTAAAATAGAGTCTTTGTTTCCCCTCCTATGCTGCTGGAACTTGAATATTCCGCGATTCCCATGCAAGTGCTTCCTGCGCCCGCCTCGTAGAAGTATCATAGATCCTGCTGTTTAGCCCCTGAAACCATTCTGAGGCAACTCTGCCCAAGCCATCAAAGATTTTCGTTACTTGTAGTAGAAACAAGTCGGTGACCTCGTCGCCGATGGGAATTCTTCTGGGTCATCGCGTGTCAGTGTTTTGTCATGAGCAAGTTCTAACTTACATCCTGACAAATCTAAGTTCTTTAGAATGAAAATCTTACTTTCACACGAGTATCTGACATTAACTAACACACACCCAACTTCATAGTCAGTTACTGAAAATTAAAATTCCTCACCTAAAATGAATATGGTCTCTATCTACTGACCCCTTAAAAGTATTAGAAAAAGACTTATCACTCACTGGCACCTCAAATGTTATTCTCTTGTCTGACAAGTATATTTTTAAAAAAACCTGTGATATCTATACACCTGATTGCCAGTCAATATGATGTCTGAACTACCATCCATATACTATGCCTTTCCAAAAAAGAATTAATTCTACAACACTCCAAAAACCAACATGTCACCCCGCAAAAAAAATCTAAGCAAAAAAAAATCTAAGTAAAAAAAATACCTCTTAATCCTGGTTACAGATTTCCTCTTATGGAGATTACGATTCTTTCACAACATTAATAAACGTGGTTTGTATTATACAAAAATTACCATCACAACCAAGTTAGTTACAACCCTGCACTCATGACCTCCTTTATTCCTCATAACAGAATGTCCTAAACTAAGATGCTCTAAAGAAGAAAAACTGTATGAGTATCCAAACTCTAAAGGAAAACATCAGTATTTGTCTCATTTAGGGCACCTTTCAACGTTGTCAGTACTAGGAGACCTATTTATTCCAAAATCAACAGACAACTACATTCCCTTGTCTAACTAACCTCATAAACCATCAAAGTCACCGCTAATCTAAAAAATCCTCCTAATACCACAAACCTCTAAAAGCACCAGTACCAGAAAACCCACCTCCGTTATATAACTACCAAAATAAAACACCGATGCCAAGGCTGAATACACAAAGCCACTCTAATACCCCCAAAAGATATAAAACCAAAGAAAACCATCTCTGCGGGATATAATTGCAGAAAACCACTAACTACAAATTAACATCCATAAATCATCAAAGTAACGCCGGTGAATATAACCTCATAAAACCACAAACCGCTGAAAACCACAACAAACCAGTACCACTGACAAAAACCATAATACCACAATCAACCAGCACCACCGCCACTACCTCATTGGTTCCTAAAACCATAAATCTTTGCCACCAGAAAATAAGCAATACCACAACATCAATGACTCATCCCATTAATAATACTTGTAAATTCTGTATGCATTTTTCATTTTATTCAGGTTGGTAAGTAATTACTAGATCCAGGAAACTGTAGTTTGATTGTTTATTTGAGGAAAGCCATTTTCTGTGTGGTATTGGAGCAGTTCACAAGAAGTATTGGTCAGACCTCTCCTGCAAATGAACTTTTGCATTTATTAGGAAGGTGGTCTGGACTAGTTAGTGTGCATCAACTTGGACTGTATAGCTGTGATTTAGCTTAGGTGTTGCACACATTCAACCTGAGGAGTCATAATATCTGTGGCCTAGAGAATTATTGCTCCCATGCTGTTAAAATTTTGGTGGACCCATACACAATGTATTATTGGTTTCATTTATGTAGCAATATGTGATTTAATTAGAATCCCCCTCAGTGCTTATGTTTTTCAGTTTTGACACATTTTCTTATTTAGCTACAGTAATTAAAAGGTATTATTCGCAATGTTATACTAGAATAAATGAATTTAGGTGATAGGTATTTGATATTTTGCTGTCATTTCAATGAATGTAACTTTTTCAGAGACTTCGTTCATGTAACTCCCTATGGAAATAAAATTAAGAAGCCTTACGAGCGTTCTCACTCTCAACCACTGAAACAAGCATACTGTAGTAATAGTCTCACAATGTGGGTGTGAGGCGACAATGACGACGACCTTCTCTGCTGTGCTGCAAATTACAGAAATTTAATATTGAAGAATGTAATGTATAATTGTCTTTCCACTCACAAATTGATTTAGTGTAAGATAGGATTCACGCTAAGCAACACACGTTCGTTTAACGATTGTTGAAACTTTGTGATATATTAGTGTTTTGTGAATATTAGGATGATAATGCTTTGGTTACTCCAAGCTTGGGTTTAGTTGAATATGTGTGCTTTGTAAATGAAAACTGGACTTTAGTGCTGACTATACATTATTCCAGCCATGGCAACTTATGCAGTTTTTTATTCGGGTAGCTCTGCTACATTCTGTGCAGAAAGCTTGTGCAGAAGACTTGGTATAAAACTTGCTGACGAGAAGAGACTCAAACTTGATGTAGCTTTTCTTGGACAACAGAATAAGGTTTCCGACAGTTTTGTTGTTCATGACCTGGTATTGAGTGACCTGGATTGAAATAATTCTGTGAAACTTTCAACAAGTTATGTTGTAAATAAAATTCATGCAAGTACACAGGACATCATTGACGAAAATGGACCTTTCAAATGTGGATTTGCCTCGGTTGGTCTCTGAAGTTGAGATAATGATAAGAAATGACAAGTCGACAATAATGTGACCTTGGGAGGTAATTCATAGCAATGTAAAGAATGGACCTTATGCAGTACGTACTATGCTTCGATGGTATGTATGTGGGTTACCTTGCAAAAAACTTGAATTGTCAGTCAACAGAGTGAATGTTGTAAAACATGACTTGGATGAAATTTTGATTGACATGTATAATAGAGACTTCAAAGACTTGAACTGCACAAGAATTGGTTACTCAGCTGAGGACAGGAAATGGTTAAGTAAAGTTAATGATAGTTGCAAGCTCCTCCAAAATAGACAATATGAAATGTCATTTCCTTTTAGAGATGGCCAAAGACTTCCTAGCAATGAAATGTTGGCTCACTTCTTATGTTGAAAAACAAATTAGATAAAAATGAACAGCTAAGCAGTAATATATTAAGTTTATCTCAAATATATTAAATTTAGGACAGGCAGAAAAGTTTTAAACCCAGCAGACAATAATAAAATTCATTGGTACTATAGTGCACAATAGTTCGTTCCCTCCACTGATCCAGAGAGTGAACACGAATCCGCAACTATGAAACCCCGAAGCAGTTGAACAAGTAACTAATTAAGTACCCAACAGATGTCGCACCGTTGGGGCAAGGAAGGAGGAGTGGGAAGCAGGTATTTTTCTTGAGCATAGTTAAGTCTCCATAACCTAATATCGTTAATTAAGAGAGTGAACATAAAATTTTTGCTGTTGCGATACTGGGTTTGAGTATAAAATGTGCAGCTAAGGAAATATGCGAAATAAATATGAGAATAAAAGTGCTTAGGAAGTCAGTATTCAGAAATAGCATTTCCTACAGATTATTGTATCCTATCAATAGACACGACTGTCCACAAGATTGATACAAAGCTTTCACCAACATTGTTAATGGCTGTGTTCTTTAATCTTAAAGCCGCCTCATATATATATATATATATATATATATATATATATATATATATATATTATATATATATATATGTGTATATGTATATATATATATATATATATATATATATATCTATATATATATATATAAATATATATATTACAGATTTTTAAGGCATCTTTAAAATCTGTAAAAAGGTTGAAAAACTGCTGGTGTGTGCGGGATAACCACCAGATATGCTGAAAGCAGGAGGACGAAGGATGATATAGGCCTTAAGAGTTGGTTTTAGCATAGTTTGGAGAACAGACGTGGTACCAAGTAATTGGAAAAAAAGCAATTATGATACCAATATACAAAAATAAGGGAAGCAAAATGGAGTGTGGTAACTATCGGGGTATAAGTTTACTGTCAGTTGCAGGGAAGATATTCATGAGTGATAATTAACAGAATAAGACCTATAGTAGAGGAGAAACTTGGAGAACAGCAGTGTGGTTTTAGAAGTAAAAGGTCAACAGTGGATCAAATTTTCACCTTAAGACAGACAATTGAGAAGAGATGGGAGTATGCAAAGCCAATATCCTGTGCTTTTAGAGACCTGGAGAAAGCATAAGATTCAGCATGGAGGGATGGAATGTGGGGATTGGCAGAACACTCTGGTATACCACTAAAAGTGATAAGGATACTAAAGAACTGGTAACAAGGTGTGTGCAGCTGTGTACAGTTGGATGGAAAGCAAAGTGACTGGTTTCCAGTTGGAAGTGGGCTAAGACAGGGATGTGTTATGTCACCCACCTTGTTTAATGTATATATTGACCACATAATGAGAAGAGTGATGGAGAATGAAAACAGAGGGGCTACTATTGGTGTAGAAGTTTTTTGGATTTGGACTTTGCTAATGATGTTCCATTGGTTGCAGATACATTGCTGGTGCTGGTAGTGATAATAATGAGGATGGAGACAGAGACACAGAATTTTGGCTTGAACATCAGCACAAAGAAGAGTGAGATCATGGTTGTGAGTAGGGATGACGGCTGGGTGCACATGGTAAATCTGTCAATCAGAGGACAGGAACTAATGCAAGTTGAGAAGCTTGTATACTTGGGAAGTGTGGTAACAGCAGACAGGAGGCAAATTGAGGATATACAAAGAAGAAAACTAGGAGCAGCAAGAGCTTTCGAAGTTCTGAGAAGAAATGTGTGGTCGAGGCATGAAATCAGCTTGAAAACTAAGATGAGAATATTTAATGCAGTAGTACTGCCAGTCCTGATGTATGGTTCGTCCACCTGGGCACTGACCAGAACAGAGGAGAGAAGGTTGGAGGATTTTGAGATGAAGCTGCTGAGGAGGATACTTGGTATTAAATGGGACGATTTTGTTAGGAATGAAGACATCAGGATGAGATTAAGGCAAAGGCCAGTCAGTATCAGGCTGAAGAGGGGAAGGCTGTAATGGTTTGGACATGTTGAGAGAATGGATGGGAATAGAGACCCAAGGTGAGCACTGAGAGCAGTACAAATAGGAAGAAGACCGATGGGAAAGCCAAGAACGAGGTGGATAGACATAATTGTCATAGATCTTGAAGAATAAATCCAGAACCTTGAGGAAGCGAAGGAAATGGTTCATGATAGAGACATATGGAGAGGAACTGTATCAGCCTTATGACACTGGCCAGTGGCGGGAAGATAAAGTAAAGCAAAGCAATATATATATATATATATATATATATATATATATATATATATATATATATATATATATATATATATATATATATATATATATATATATATATATATATATATATATATATATATAACATCTATAGCAACAAATTAGCACAATTTTCAGTTCACTTGCAAATTAAGGCTATATGTAATTTTCTTGAAATATTAACACAATATGAAATATTAAGATATTTTCACCAAGGTAACAAGTTCGTATTTAGTAGAAAGATGAGAAGATGAGGCTGAGAAATAAATATCAATAATAGGACAGAGATAAAGACAACAAAAATCATATGCGAAGGAGAGAGAGAGAGAGAGAGAGAGAGAGAGAGAGAGAGAGAGAGAGAGAGAGAGAGAGAGAGAGAGAACCTTTCAAGTTCTTTTCTAGATTAACACCATAGTGAACAAGCCTCATCTTATTGGTTTCGTATTATCACCAGGGCAATCGCAAAATATCAGATATTATCAATTTAACTATATATATATAATTATATATTATATATATATATATATATATATATATATATATATATATAAATCAGTTTTGTGGTTGCTACATCAATAACGTAAGTCGTAAGTGAACTGAAGATTATGGTAATTAGCTACATGGATTTTAGTGTTTTTTCTTTTCCTTTTTCTTTTTTTTATAAGAGGTGTCTTGCAGATTACAGAACACCGCCGTTAACACTTCGTGAAAGTTTTTTATCGATCTTGTGAACAGTCGTGTCTCTTGATAAGATCCGATAATCTATAGAAAATATTAATTCATGAATACTGACTTAGTAAGCACTTTTATCTTATTTATTTCGCATATTTCCTTAACTACACATTTTACACTCAATCCCAGTATCGTCAACAACAAAACTTTACGCTAACTATCTTAATTAACGATATTAGGTTATGGAGACTTGTCTCTATGCTCAAGAAAAATACTTGCTTCCCACTCCTCCTTCCTTCCCCCAACGGTGCGACATCTATTGGTTGTGTAATTAGTTACCTGTTCAACTCCTTCGGGGTTTCAGTCTCGGATTCGTGTTCACTCTCTGCATCAACTGAGGGAACGAACTACGTATTGTGCACGGTAGTACATACCCCACTTTGCAGTTTTTCATCCCCTAAACCAAAAGGTATGTGTGGTTTTTGACTGTGCAGCAAAAGTTCATGGTACCCCACAAAATGACCAATTGATTTCTGGACCTGATATGACAAGTAGTTTATTGGAACTTTTACTTAGGTTCCGTTTGGGAAAATTTGCATTTATGGCTGATATTGCACAAATGTTTTATCAGGTGTATGTTCCTGTTGAGGACAGAGACTGCCTTCGATTTCTTTGGTGGGAAGACGGGAACACATTTAGCCAACCTGTAACTTATAGAATGACTGTTCACTTATTTGGAGCCACTTCATCTCCTAGTGTTGCCAGTTATGCGTTGAGACGAATTGCAATTGACAACAAAGATGGATATGATCAGACAGTAATTGATGGGATCCTTGACCATATTCATGTTGATGACTGCTTAAAGGCATCAAATGATGAGGTACGTTTGGCCCAAGGATCAAGAGAGACTAAAGACATCTGCCAAGGGTGGATTCAATCTCGAAAAATTTGTCAGTACTAGTAAAATTTTACTTGATGGCCTTCCAGTTAATTCAGTTGATAATGATATCCTTTATGCAATAAATAATGGATCTACTCTCCCTTGTCATATAGTATTAGGATTAGAATGGGATCTTAACTGTGACAAATTTAAGTTATGTTTTGCTCTTGTCAGTATTCCCCAGACTAAAAGGGAACTACTGAAGTTCGTTGCTTTGCTATATGATCCTTTAGGAATGGATGCCCCTTTTGTTCTTTGAGGAAAGTTAATTTTGCAGGATGCATATCGCCAAAGGTTATCCTGGGATGATAGGTTACCTGCTGAATTGATTCAACGGCTGACATTGTGGTTTGATAAAACAAAAGGTCTATTTAATGTGATACTTGACAGGAATATCCTTGCTTCTGCTGACAATGTGGGTGAAACGGAGCTTCACTTATTTAGTGACGCAAGTTTGCAAGGCTATGGTGTAGTTACTTACCTTCGTATTAACACTGGTGAAGTAATTTCTTTTCATTTTCTGTATGAAAAGGCACGAGTTACCCCTCTGAGGGCAGTTTCTATTCCCAAGTTAGAATTAACTGCAGCTTGCTTGCCTGTTAAAGAGCACAATGCACTGATTGATCCCTTTAAAACTACTCCTTTTAGAGTAAACTTTTGGCCAGACAGTACAACTGTATTATGGTACACCCAGTTACAAAAGCGGTGTCGCCCCGCCAGGCCTGGGTCGGTGAGATCATGCCCTTCTTGCCCTGAGAGTGGCCCACTTCAAAACAACCAGTATATAGTTAGAATGGTTTGAAAGGGAGGAGGAGGGAAATTACAGTAATCACGCAAAGAAATGCAATATTGAATTAAATATATATGGACAGAGAGAGAGAGAGAGAAAGCTTGTATTCCTGTTTAGTTATTAAACTTGAGACTTTCTGCTTTAAGAAACATGTTATCATATATTTTTTGGAAAATAATTATTATGAAATCTTATCACATCATATTGTTTATATCGTTATCACATTTTCTAAATAAAAATGCCTTAAATGTTGTTGGAATTGATTATTCATATTAATATTATTCAGACGAAAATATACTTTTTAATTATCCTATAAGCAGCTGTATTCTCTCTCTCTCTCTCTCTCTCTCTCTCTCTCGTGTCCATATATTTAATTCAACTTATATCGACTGGATTGACTTTTTAAATCATGGTTGATGTTTGATATGTTATTTGGATGTGGCCAAGGATCACAAAACCATAAATGGCTACTCTACCAACTTGTGCTAGGCTGTATCTATTTTTGCCCTAGATTGACTGGACTATAATTACCTGTTCTACCAATAATATACGAATCTGGTCAAATAGATGTTACACACCAGGTTTGCAATACATGACTGGATATGCTAATCTAGTACTACAGGATGTGTATTTTTGGCATAACTTAGTTGATTTACCAGTATTTGAGTGTGATGGGCCACTTGGCTCCACCCCTAACAATCATCTAGGCTACTTATAGAAAGTATTTCAATTTGTTATATTTCTTATATTATAGAATATTTATTAATATTATTTCCGAAACTCTTTGTGAAAATAAATTATGTGAAATGAAATGCAGTGAATGTGTGCATCGGTGCATTAATATAATGATAGTGGGGCATAAATTATGTAGGTGTTGGGAAACTGTACACTATTAACATATTTAGTCTCAAATTACTTGGGGACAGTGTTTAGACTTGGTCAGATCGGTCAAGTCTTAGCTAACTCACACCCCCCATTCCCTGCTTTCCGGCTCACGCAGTCACGCTTGCTCGCTCACTCCACATTGAAATCCCGAACATGAGGAGGTGCGGGGATGAAGGATATTTATAACGAGGTGGGGGTTAAAGGTGATGGGGGGACAGGTGACATTGGGTGACCTTAATTTAAGTCTTGACGGGTTCGCTTATCAACATTTATAAGGTAATGATAGTAATACCTTTACTGATAGCAGTTAATAGCAATGATCGTAAGTCGCCATTACGACTGGAACATGGCGTTATAGGGTTAGTGAAATCATCTGTGTATATCCTCTTAATGTCAGTAACTATCGTTTACGTTATGAATCCTGGTTTTCACACGAGGTAATATGCCTCACAGCCATGGACAAGCTGTATATAACGCCAGTAGTCTTTATCATTGTGATTTTTGTTGACGGTTTTCTGTATTTTGTTTAGGTGAGGATTAAAAGGGAGTGCAAAACAATTCGTACACTTTTTGTCATTTACTTTAGTTTAGAGGAATTTATGTAGAATATTGGTTTTAACTTCATTATTGTGCCAGGAGAAAAAATTAATGTATGTTTCTGCATTGGTTTCTTTACGATATACGGTAAATTTAAAAGTGAAAGTTACTGGGTCATGGTAGATCAGTATCTCCAAAAACGGCAACTTATCATCTGTTTCGTGTTCTACTGTGAACTTGATAGAGGGCAAGATTCCACTAATGTACCGAAGAAAATTGTCAAAATTTAAAATAAGTCTTCATCATCAGAATTACCATATGTAGGAAGGGGAGCAACTGGGCTCCTGAGCAAAAAAAAAGCTTGTTTTCATAATTATGACACATCTGTAACTCTTGCTCAGACTTTGTTTCCGCCTCTTCTGTACTCCACTGTTCAAATTTCAGTGATAATAGCTGTTTATTTAAATCCACTAACCTGTGCATCGAATTCTCAAACTGCAACTTTAATTTACCCTTCTCTGCTAAATACAGAGAATGAAACATAAAAATATCACAATGATTCTGAATAATACACTTTTGTATACACTTACAAGAATTAACAAGAATTTTAAGTGCACCTGACATTGGGAAAGGAATTCTAGAAAGCAAAATAATCAGAAATAAAGGTTTAATACCAAAAATATCTCGACACGGAAAACAACCTAAGCCAAAACTGTCAAGAAATGTAAACTGCTAAGAAATATTGAAATATTCACTGTCATCCCTAACTTCTGAAAAAACATTTAGGTGGAAAAATTGAATAAATTCTTCAATCCTATCATGGTCGCCATACTAAAAAAATATTAGAGATAAAAAAATATGATATATAAAAAGTCCAAGCATCTATTAGGTGAATCTGAAGCAAAATGGAGCCCAGGAGACATCGATGCCACCTAGATGTTTGGTATCCTAGGCACTGGCTACTAAATACCCCTATCCTTTGAATGCCTCAAATCCTAAAATATAGAAGAAAACTATCAGTCAACAAGACAAAAAAAAAAAAAATAGCTGTGACAAGATAGACATGAATATTTTCATTAATACAGTTAATTGGATATCTCACAAACATTAAAAATTGATTGACAAAGAGTTCAGGAAACGAGTTTATTTTTAAGGCTTGATGAAAAGGCACTAAAATAATATGGCAACTTCAAAGCCTTGTTCGGTGTGCCAAACGGAACAAGACCTACCTCAAAGAATGCCTCGCGCTGGTTTGTTCAGTCAAGTAATGCATTCAACAGTCACCAAATTGATACCATCTTGATCAGCAGTTTCCTTGGACATAGCAAAGGATCCCATGTCCAGCATATCATTAATTACGAAAGTAAGGATTATTAACGTTAAGTCTCACATGAATCTCACGATCAAATAAGCCTTACTTTAAAAGAGCAGACGACTTCATGCAGTACTGAAAGTAAGATTCACGTTAAAAATGAAGATTGGTGTCTTGTGCTCTTCGTGAAGGGTAAAAGGAATTTCTCTTATCTTGGATAACCCTCACTCAGGTAAACAGTAGTTTCAAACAGTGGTGGCGATGAAACACACAACTAGCACTGAAGGTAGTTACGCTCAAATAGGTATATAGCACACAGCAAGGCATAATCAAGAATTTTAATAAATAAGATCCTTTAATTTTACTGCATTCCTACGTATTAAAATTCAAAGAAGCTAGAATAACATAAAAATAAAATAAAAAAATGTGCAACAAGTGGAGTTTTTCGTTTACCATCTGGGAAAGATTACTGTGGAAGTAATACATCACTTGCACCAAAGGTGGGATGGGTGGGGGTGGGATAGAGTGGTTGTGTGGGAAGCAGTGGGAAAAGGGTGAAACAAAAAATACTGAAAACGAGTGATATTGGGTGTCTAATCCATAGTTTTCGAGGTCGCTGAGATGAATAATGGTTATTTTGGGGTCTTTTAAATCCATGTTAAGCATGATAGGAAGGTGGTGTGTGATAAGGGATTGAAAGAATAAAGATCAAGCTGATAAGTTTCTCGAATATGCCAATAGTAAGCACACTAATATTAAGTTTATAATTGAGTATGAAAAGGAAAACAAACTTCCTTTCCTAGATGTAATGGTTTTTAGACACGATGATCATTTTAATACTACGATTTTTAGAAAGAAAACTTTCACTGGCCTGGGTTCTAATTTTTATAGTCATTGTTTGTTCCGATACGTAATGCAAACCATCGGTCCTTTAACAATAGGAAGGTAACTAGCGGCAGCTGGGACGGTCGTAAGCTTCGAACAAGGGGGAGGAACGGTAGTTAACTGCTTGTCCGATCGTGCGCGCGCCCGCGCGCCCGCGCGCCCGGGAGGTGAAGAATCTATTTTGCTTTCGGCCGCGGGTGTGAAGGACGTGTTCGTCATCGCTCTCTGCCCGCTTCATCGTCGTATGCTTTGTTTATATTGTGTTTTCTACTAATGGTTTGTTTGACTTGAAAATGAAACTGTAAGTACACTGTTTTCATTTTCATTACTTAATTATGAATCAACATGGAGCTATCGCCGTAGAGACGGCGATTTCCGCTCTTTTCATGAAATTGACTTGAATTATGTCTCGGTGCCAAGGGCGGGCGCACTCGCGCCGAGTCATGTATTTTGGGCGAAAGTGTATAATTGAAAAATGTAAGTACTTTTTTCATTATATTTTTGGCCCTGTGCGTTCGTTGCCGAGAGCGTGATTGCGCTCGGCACGAGCCTCTTATTTTGTATGAATAGAAGGCAATGAAAGTGGATTCGCAATGCAGTTTCTTTTCATTTTCATTTATTAATTGCATCATATTTAATTTTGGATCAATTTCCGCTCTTACCCGGGAATTAATCCTTACGATTTATTGCTGTGAAATTGAAAATCGCAAGTGCAGTATTCTGTTTCATTTTCATATATATTTTATGAAAGCATCATATTATTATGGATCAAGTTTCCGCTCTTACCCGGGAATTGATCTTTCCCCCTTTAAGTTCTATGAAGTGAATCGCAAGTGCAGTATTCTGTTTCATTTTCATATTACTTTTCACTGCTGTGCGGGGATAGAGGAAGCGAAGGTCTGCCAGGAAGTCGTCGGAAAGCTCTCCCGCGACTCCCTTGGTATCCGATTCTTCGTCTTCTTTCCTGCCCCCTGCTCAGCTTCCTCGTATTTTGTATTTGGGGTCTTCCTTGCGTTCGGGGTGGGGCATGTCTCCCCCCCGTGTGTGAGGGAACCCCTCTTACTAATCTGTCTGTGCTACCGCAGGTGCTACATCCGTGGGAGACGACCTTGGACAGGTATGGGCCACTGCGGCTGCAGGGCGTGCCTAGCATCCACGATCTGCTGCAGCATCTAGCGAGGTCTGGGGCGGTGACCTTGGAGCGGTCTCCACTACAACCTACACGGCCGCTTAGGCAGCTTCCCCCCGCTGGTCTACACTCCCCATGCTGTGTCGGTGACGCCGTCTGTCGCTACTAGGGCCGGTCGCCGCTGTACCGAGGAGGGGTATGCCGCCGCCGCCTGTGTTTTCTTCTTGTTGCCTGCCCCAGACTTCCGCTGTTCCAGCAGCTCGCCCTGGACCGGCCGCCAGTACCCAGGTTCCCGCTGGCTGCCGATGATTCTACGAGGCGATGGCTGGGCCTGCCGTACCTGCCGCTGATGTGGTTCCCGCTACTGGCTTGGCTGTCCCTTCTGTGTTTACCGCTGCCGCTGTTCCTGCCGCTCCTGAGCTGGTTGCTGTTCCTGTCGCTCCTGGTTCCTGCGCCTGTCCATGCTGGTCCTGCCCATGGTGTGTCTTCCCCAGTCCCAGGTCCTTCCGGACGGGTGCAGTCGGGCCGTGTTGCTTCGGCAATAGGCCCGACTCCGGCCTGGATGGAGGACCTGACGACTGTCCTGCGTGAGCTGACGAAGAAGAGGAAGGTGTCATCTTCGTCTTCGTCTGCTGCTGCCTCTTCCCCTTCGACTTCTAAGGCCCATAAGCCGAAGAAGAAGAAGGCTGCCTACCCCCCCCTAAGAAGTCTCCTTCGGGAACTTCTAAGGGCCTGTCCCACCTCGGTGGGACGGGGGGTCCTTCTGCTGGTCCTCCTGCTCCTTCGGGAGCGGGGCCCGTCTCCCCTTCTGTAAGGAAGAGATAGACGGGGACCAGAGGAGTATCGGTTAGCACTGGTACTTCCTCGCCTGGTGCTAGCGGCAATGCCGCTACGCCAGGTTCCGGCTCGGTCTCTCGTTCGCGGGAGATCCCGAGTGTCCGCTCTCCCTCGGGAGACTGTGCAGCCAAAGTTTCGGCGCCAGAGTTCGCTCGGTGCCAAGGACCGCGGCACGGAGCAGAAGCTGGCGAGAACCGCTAAGGTGACTCTTGCCAGGCCAGCGGCCGCTCTCGCAGCGACCAGCTGGTAACCCGGGTTTTTCCCCCTAAGAAGACTCCTTCGGGAACTTCGAAGGGCTCGTCTCACTCCGGTGTGATGGGGGGGTTCTTCTGCTGGTCCTCCTGTTCCTTCGGGAACGGGGCCCGTCTCCTCTTCTGAGAAGAAGAAGAAGACGGGGGCCAAGGGTGTGCTGGCTACCGCTGGTACACCCTCGCCTGGTCTTGGCAGCTCTGCTGCTAAGCCAGGTACCGGCTCGGTTTCTCGTCCGCGAGAAGTTCCAGGTGTACGGTCTCCTTCGGGTGACCTTGCAGCCAAAGTTAAGACGCCTGAGTTCGCTCAGCGTCATGACCGAGGCACGGAGCAGAAGACTGTCGAGAGCCGCTCAGGTGACTCTCGCCAGGCCAGCGGCCGCTCTCGTAGCGACCATCGGTACCTCGGGTGGACGTGACGGTCTCTGACCGGCCACGGGTTGAGGCTGGGAAGAGGTCCCCCAGGTCCCCTCGACCGACGGTACCCAGCCTCGGCTGGTACCAGCGGTTTTGGACGGTGCCGCAAGGAACCGCTCACCGCGGTCTCACCGCGAAAGCGAGCTCTGCAGGTCACCTGACCGCCGCTCCCACAGGGACCGGGCGGATACGGTGACCAGCAGCAGCTCGTCTGACGCACGGGACCGGGGTCGACGTGCTCAGTCGAGCCGCTCGCCACAGGTGAGCAGCACGGCCAGGCCTGCAGATCGATCCCCACCGCGGGTTGGTGATCGGCTGCAGCCCCCCACGTACGCTGGTCCTGCCAGCGAGCGTGGGGGGGGGGGGGGGGGGGGAGCGTCAGGTCTGTCTCTCCACTACCTTCAACTTCCTTGGGGCACGCCGGGAAGAGCGAGGTATATAGGAGTGATCGTGAGAGATGCGCCGCTCACGATCCCGTCACGACGCCGCACGTGCCACTTATGGTCTTAGGACCAACCAGGACGTACGCGCAAGTGATTGGAGGCGACCGTCAGGGGGGGGGAGGAGGTAGCGTCAGTTCTGTCTCTCCGATACCTTCAACTTCCCCGGCATATGCCAGGAAGAGCGAGGTATATAGGAGTGATCGTGAGAGATGCGCCGCTCACGATCCCGTCACGACGCCGCACGTGCCAGGTATGGTCTTAGGACCAGCCAGGACGTACGCGCAAGTGATTGGAGGCAACCGTCAGCGATCTGTTGCTGGTCCTTCTTCTGAAGGAGGAGGGTCTTGGGAGCTGCTCTTGTTGGAGGGACTGGACGGTCCTACTCCCCAAGACGCTGCAACTTCCGAGATTCAGAGTAACTTTGCCCAGGTTATTGCACTGATTCGTCAGCACAACGACCTGGGGGAAGGATCGCCGCTCCCACCAGCAGAGCCCATGTCTCTGCTCGAGTCGTTTTGGGGCCCGAGAGGGAACCCAAACCGACAGTGGGTTTGCCGCGATCGGAGCTTGCCGATTCTGTCTTGAACCAGTCTCTCTCGTCTCCGGACAAGAAGGCTCTCTCAGTTCTGGCCAGTCGATCAAGCTACTTCCACCTCCTCTACTGCGACAGCGGCGTTTCTACGTGTCTTCGGACACCGTATTTAAATACTCCTTCGGTCCTCATGAGAGGTTTCGACCTCGACGAGGACTGGAATGAGTCGGAGGACGGTATCGGCTCTCTCCTGTCAGGTGTCGATCAGCCCCACCCAGACGACGTTCACAGTGGCGGCAGACCCTTACCTACAGTGAGAGTTCGTAACCCTCCTCGGGAAAACGTTTTCTCCTGACGATACGTTTTCCCAGACTCTGAGAGGCCATCGCCGCAAGGCGATGGCTGCTCCTACTCTTCTCCAACTGCTAGTTCCACTGGGAAGGCGAGCGAGTATCCTCCTCCCCCATTCTCTCTCTCCTTACGGCTACGAGGGAAAGGGGAGGGATCCTACAGAGATTTCTCTGTAGGATCCCACGTTGGGGACTGCACTACCGGGGGGACCTTCGGGTCCTACCTGACGTAAGCCCTGGTCGTTGAGGAGGGATCCTGCCCCATTCTCGGTTTCTACGGGAATCGAGAGGACCACCAGCCGATGTCGTTTGACGAATTCGGTGGGGGTTTCGCAGACTGCTTAGAATTCTACGGAATTTCTAGCGCATTCAGAGTGTTCAAGTTTTTTACGATCTCTAAACACTTAGGCGAGACCACGGTCCAAAGTGAGCGAGACGAGAATCCCCGATATGTTACACGATAATCGGGAACCTCGCCTATGCTCGAATTCCTGGAATTTCTAGCATTAGGAAGAAGACTGCTGCTGAAAGAAGACTATCTCACAGTAGGCGACCAACCTGGAATAGAGAAGAACGGACGGGAATATCCAGTTTGGCTTGAACTATCGTCTTAGTATTCTGTTCACCATTGAAGCTTTCCTTCGAGGAAGACTTCTTCACTCTCTTTGATAGAGATCGAAGGTGGTCGATCTCCAATCCTTATTTTGTTTTCTTGAAGGAAAGAATTTAGGATGGAGATCGTTGTTCAGAATCCTACAAATATACTACGTATATTAACCTCGCGACATGATTCTGCTAAGCAGTTGAATTGTCCGAGGGGTAGGCGCATATCCTAGTTATTCTACGGATTGCGACTTAGACGAGAAGTATTCTAATTGAACTGCAACTCGGGGTTGCCTGCAACCTCCCAGGAGTTTCCAGTTTCAATTTTATATACTTATGGTGTTGTCACAGCAACACCATTTAAGCTTTTATATTTACCGAAATTCGTTTCGCATAAATATAACTCGCTCGACATATCTTTTTATGCTCGGTGGTTCTAGCCGAACGCATTCCTTCGTGGAAGGATTACTTGGCAACTCAGGATGACGAGTCAGCGACAGCTACTGCGTATCGAATTGCCCGAGGCATTTCAGTACCAGCTGCCGCTTCGAGATGCACGGTTGGCTATGTCTTTCTCACCTGCTTTGATTGAATACCAACCGTATCTCTGCCCAACAATCACAGACTTAAGTCTCTGATTAACGGGGATTCTCGCATACATGAATGACCATCTACTGCTGTGAAGCTAGTATTCATCGTCTTCGGTATTGCGAGAATTTTAAACAGAGATATCTATTCGACTCTCATCTTTCTGTTTACCGCACGGTAACAGAATTCTGTAATAGTCTCTTGCTGCATCGTATCTCGATAATGCGAATGATTTTTGCGGAATCTGAATTTGTCCTCAAAATATCTTGTATTCGGAGGTGTGCAATTGTTCATTGTTCACCCCGGATTAGCAGATGTATTGAAAGACATCGCCTACTCCCACACCTGCCAGCTCTACTTCCAAACGTTCAGCCCATGAGATGCAGTTCTTCAGGTGGCTCTCCCCTGTGTTTCATTACTGTAGAACGCCCGCTTTCATTGCACACCGGACAGCAATGAAATGGCGGTTAGCGTTTTCAGTCATTTGTAAGCACAGGTTTAGAATCTTGAGATTCCTTCTCTCGATTCAGCTGGAAGACGTAGGTTGCATTCATTGCCTACCTTCGTCTTCAACGTCACATAGTGTTGTTTCTCCTTAAGCTGAGATTCAACGTCTATGAGATTTTCTTGCCATCAGGGACCTCGGTCTTTTGAAGGCAATTGACTTTCGCCTTTTGAGCTTATGCATTATTTGGTCTCTCAGCATAACTCTTTAAAGGGCGAAGGTCACGTCACTTACCCGGATGCTTGGACAACTTGCCTCTACCGATTCCGAACCAGTTAGTCGGCAGCTGTCAGAGCGCTTCCCGCGGTCAGTTACGAACTATGCTGTGGACTTAGTTCGGTTGTTCCAGAGCAATCATTACTTCGTCTTAATAGCTTGTCAGTATGAGTACTGTACATAACCAAAGTCGAGAAGAGGGATAGGTCATACGACTATTCCCTTCTTTTCGTCTTAGGTAACTGCATGACTTCTCTTCAGAAGTCAAGCACAAGGGATGGGGATTTGTGACGCTCGATTTCGTACCGATCTTCGTAGCGAAGACTCAGAACCTTTCGGTAACTGACGATTGGTTCGAGTCCTTCACAATACCCTCCCTAATGGACTTCACCGCCTCCGATACGAAGGCTATGCTGCTTTGTCCTGTGAAGGCGCGACGGAGCTGTTTGAAGAAACTCGACACCCAGGATGAGTGTGGACGCCTCTTCATCATTCTCTCGCGTTCCGCAAGAACTTCTCCGTGGCGCAGGTAGTGAAGGCAGGGGCCTGGTCCAACCGGACCGCATGCACCTCCTTCTACCTTCGGGATATTGCCCACAGTTCCTTGGGATCTTTTTCCTTGGGAACCATGGTGGTTGCTCAACACGTTGTGTAGTTAACCCAGACCCTCGCAGGCTGAACAGCATCGAGTCCTGGTGTGACCGTAAGAATGGATGAGTGAATGAGAGCGATTTGACTAAGCTCATTTCCCTTCCCATCTTTTTGTTTCTTCCTCCTTACCCTCTGGGATATAGGGAGACACGGTCGTCACCCTGCTGGGTAAGGACGAGATGCAGGTGTGAGCTACTCAATAGAGCACCATCCTATCCCTTTCAGTAGGGATAGGAGTAAAATATCCACCACTTCCTCCAACAAGGGGGAGGAAGTGGATGCCAACTTGAGACAAACCCATCATTTTATGATTGTCTCTTGCAAACAGGAACAAGTTCTTGCTTGCTGGTACGAAGAGATACGCTTGCCTCTCTCTTAGTACTTGGCCCAGAGGTCTGACCATTGATCCTGCGGTGCACACCCCGATCAATCGGACAGAGGTTTGGATCCCTCCCTTGCTCTTACGACCAGGGAGGCACTCCAGGGTTGGACGAACACCAGTCTGTTCACCAAAAAGACTCAGATTCCTCCCACCAATAAGTGAGTCTTCCTATTGTTAAAGGACCGATGGTTTGTATTACGTATCGGAACAAATGACAATTTGTCGAAAATTGCATTTTTCCTAACTATACAAACCTGAGGTCCTTTACATATAGTCCCACCTCATGCCACCCCTCACTCTGCAACTTTTTGCATGGGCCTAAGCAAAAGTGATTCTTCACCTCTCGGGCGCGCGGGTGCGCGCACGATCGGACAAGCAAGTAACTACCGTTCTCCCTTGTTCGAAGCTTACGACCGTCCCAGCTGCCGCTAGTTACCTTCCTATTGTTAAAGGACCTCAGGTTTGTATAGTTAGGAAAAATGCAATTTTCGACAAATTGTCATTTTTATTATGTTTAACTAAATTCCTTATCAACCCTCTTCCACAGGGCTTTCAGCATAACATCTGCTGGCACAATTTCCATAATGAAATACTTTACCTCCCTCAGTACTTTATTGACAACTGCTTTCCATCCAGATTGTTTCACAAACATCTTTACAAATTTCTGAATAGTATTTTCCATCCAAAATGTGAAACACCCACAGTATCTAAATTACTACTATATGCAAGCATCCCGCTCATTCATGATAAAAATTTCTATAGAGAATTGCGGCAGATAATAGATAGTTTTTTACCATCAATTGACCCAAAGGTAATACCTTGTAATCCAATGTCCATAAGATATTTTTTCAAATACAAAGAGACCCTTCACCCTCTGATGACCTCGGGAGTCATTTACCTATTTAATTGCCCGAGATGTAACCTGGGAAAATATGTCGGATCCACCCGCAGGTTGTTAAAAGTGAGATTGGAGTCTCATCGAGGCGTTAAATTATCAAATACAGAATTCTCTTGCATACGTGAACATGCAAAAATATGTAAATTCGATGTCAATTACAAGGATTTTAAAATCATAGGCCGAACTCCTAACGACCAACAACTAGTAATTTTAGAATCTCTTTATATTAAACAGCTTGTCCCTCAACTAAATACTCAGACCACCTCAACACCTCTATACCTCTCGTGAGTTTAAGTCGAAGCTGAACCTGGCCCGAACTGTCACTCGGTCTGTACCCTCAGCACCATTTGGTAAACTCTCTTCCTTTTTATTGTACTGATGCTTTTATGTTGTATGTAAAAAACTTTTTATTCTTTTATTTTATTCCGAGTCTGTTTTTTTATGTCTGTTTCTTTTATTATATAGCTTTGAAAATGGGACTAAACGTCTTGAAACACACAGCTACATAAAGTACTTTGAAAGGAATGAAGAATTGTCCTTCCCCTTCACACCAAATTGCTATATATACATACATATATATGTATATATGTAGTGTGATCTATATATATATATATATATATATATATATATATATATATATATATATATATATAGAGAGAGAGAGAGAGAGAGAGAGAGAGAGAGAGAGAGAGAGAGAGAGAGATATATATATATATATATATATATATATATATATATATATATAATGTTTATTTTTTTTTATTTTTTTTTTTTTCATTTAACAGCATGTGGAGCCAGTAATGGTTACCTCTCTGATCCTCAGCAAGGATTTTAAGTAGAGTTTGCTAAACACTGTCTGCAACGTACTATTGTCATTTACTTCTGGATGAATAATTCGCTTTTAGGTTAACAGGGATTTCATGGGATTTACCTGACAGTGTCGGGTAATCTTCTCCTGAATTCCTTCAAGTCTACCCCAAGAGGCACTACTAAATGATAAGCAGATTTAAAGCCTGAAACACTAAAAGAATAAGGAGACATTCACTTTAAGACTTTATGTGCTCACATTAGAGATCTTGAGAGACAGCGCAATTTGGGGACAAAGTATTCATCAATATTGTTAAACAGACTTAGCGAGAAACCGCAGTAAGTTCAAACAGCATGAGACAGGATACATAGAGGAGAGGAGAAGTGCCCAACCCCAACCTTATCCCCGCAAAAGATTGGATTTCTCGTTAGAAATTATACCTTTCCTTTATTGGAACTTTATAATTAAATGCAGAAACAAGCACCGTCTTAAATAAGCTAATCAAAGGAATGAGTGATTATTATCATAGCAATATATATTTGCAAATACCAAGGGAAGCTGTGCAAAACCACAAAGCAATTGCTTATAGAGTTCACGTTTATTGTGAGAAAGCCATTAAATGAGACTACAGTGAACCATAGGTCACAGAGATTTTATCCGAGATCTAAGCTAAAGGGTTGGCTCAGAGACAGGGAAAGGGATATTTCTGTAGAAGAACCACATGAGGCAATAATAACGGTACAAAACTATATAGAGGTTCAGACGAGAACCACACTGTTAAAACATTTTTCTTAGTGAAAATCAATGTTAATTCGCTTTACACACTGCTTCCTGAGGAGAAGTTCACATACCTATCCAAAGACCATTCAACACGAATTTCTCACTGGAAATATAATTCATACACACACACACACACACACGCACACACACACACACACACACACACACACACACACACATATATATATATATATATATATATATATATATATATATACTATATATTATATATAATATATATACATATATATGAATTTCCACGTAAAATTCTTATTTATTCTACCAATGAATAACAACCAAATGATCTTTCCTTAAACTTTTTCCTTTGCACGAAAAATTTTTAATAGTAAAATAAATCCACAAACGGTAAATGGTATTAATCTCAATCGCTGTAAAATAATACAACTGAATAAAATTTTCAAGTAGTCAGTTTACAGTTGACACACAAGTAGAAAAATTTTAGACAACAATAATATTGAAATATCGACTTGAAGATAATCTACAAATCTCACAAAAATTTAAACGCGAAAGCTTCATTTTACTTTCAGCTTCCAATAAACATTGCAAATCATTACATAACTGTTATCAAGAATGACATACATAAATGCAACCGTGAACAGTAATAATGATACTGGTATGTACTATTATGAAGTAGCAAAATATTGATATGTAATTATGTGTGAATTATAAAATAATAAATACTATCATAAAGTAAACCGAGACCAATAATCTTAAATAACTTTATTAAAGCAAAAATGGTTTGCTACGATGTATATGCAAGTCACGCAATAGGTATAAATATACAGTCCGCCCATCCCACCCCCAGTTTTGATAGAATGGCATCTACGGATCTGTGGAGAGGTTTTCCTTTGTCCTCTCAGGTAAGAGCAATTACTAAAAACCCTTAAGAAAGTTTTCCTCCAACGCAAATTACAACCAGACACTTTTAGAACAGGTGTCAATTACGTTACAGATAAAATTATCATTGGAGATAGATATGACACAGCTCAGAAAAGTAATCTGTCCACGTTTTTTTTTAAGTTTTCGCTTACTCGAGGGGTAATCCTAAAAACTACTTAGTTGTTGTTGTTGGGGGGGGGGGGGGGGGGAGGTTAGGAAAGGTCTGTGAAAGAACCGAAAAAGGTCTGAATAAAGGTGTTTTACATTGAGTTAAAGGATAGGATATTTAATATTTATTTATTAGAATAAAAATGTAAAAATAAATAATGTGTACTATGTCACCCCTATAGAAAAAAGATTTTCAGTAAAATATAATGTATTTCTTTTAATAATCTTTGGTGAAACATGGCTCTATTTAACTGTAGATTTTAGCGTGTTTTAATTTACGTTAAAAGTTAGGGATATAATGTTGGACGCCTGCCGAGTACGCTGGAGGTCGGATCACGCCTTGTTTGGTAAACTGATTATCTTTAACGTTTTTGTCATTGGAAATCAGCTCGCATCAGAATCGAATCCAGGACTCTCAAATGATAGCCAGGGATGCTACCATGTATGGGTCAACTGGTAGGCCCCCGGCCTTCATTTGAGAGGCTAGTACTTGATCAAGATGTGCGGTAGTTTTAATCAGCATTTTCATCAATGCCAATAATATTCATGTTGAAAGCAATCAAGCAGTTTCAGGCAAGGGTTATCAAGAATTCTCCCTGTTCTAAAAAAAGTCATCTTCCTTTTCATGTTAGGAGGAATTGCTTTCACTGTACTACTGGTAATATATATGATTATTGTCTGAAGAACTGTGCGCATTTATTGCATGAATAAGCAACACTGGTAATAATCCTTGTCCCCTGCCATCGCGAGAACAAAAATAGAAAGGAATTTGAGAAAAAAAAGATAACAGATTTTACTTACATTCTCGAAAGAGGGAAAAGGCAAACCGGATAAAAAAGAAGAGGAAAAAAAACGAAAAAGAAACCCATTCATTGAAGAGGCAGGTGTCCCAAAGGAAGCTGAGTGAGAAAAGACACAAAACTAAAAACTTTCCAGTTTTCCAGTAAAAACAGCCGATCTGTCGTTACACTGAAAAGTCTGGACAAAAAGAGCAAAATGAAACAAACGAAACGAGCGAAAAAGATTTTCATTTCTACCGATAAAAGTATTTTTATGGCCCATTCCTGTTATTCGTATTAAAAATAATTCGAACCTGGCGTGTTTTACACAACGAAATATTTAACTCATGTTAGAATAAAAAAATAGAATGCCGTTACATGCCTCAGTGACGCTAATTTAGACACCATCTACACTATCGACATATTATCTGAATTTCAATTTAGAATTTTTTTTTTACTAAAACTTTAGCAAATAAAGATGGTAGCTCAGTGCGTCTGTATGCAAGCACGCTCACACACACACACACACACACACAAATATATATATATATATATATATATATATATATATATATATATATATATATATAAAGATAGATAGATAGATATAGATGTAGATATATATTGTTCTGTACATTAATGCAATTACTAAAAGGACCTCACTCAAAATGGATGGTATCAAGTGGAATTATTTATTTTAAAAAAGTTGGAGGCAGGTCATTTTAAGAATATTGCCTAATATTCTTAAAATGACTGGATATGTAAGGCAATATATATAAAAAATGGAGGTAAAGGTTTATACATGAAACTTAGATCATGACGTTTTGATAAAACTGCTCACATTAGCCTTCAGTGTTGATAAGTTTAGGTAAAGTGAAAAACATTAAATAAAAAAAAAAATTGCACGGCTATGGGTCCAGGGCTTTCGCCGGCCTTAGCTAATATCTTTATGGAATGAGTTGAAACAAAAGAAGTGGCAAAATTAAATAAATGGTACCTAAACATCATAAAATGACTAAGCTACGTGGAAGACATTTGATTATTCTTAAGGGAGAAAAGGAAGAACTACACAAGTTACTAAAAAAATAAAAAAAATAAATGTACAAATCAAGTTCACTATAGAAGAAGAGGAGGAGGAAGAAATTCCTTTCTTGTATGTACTGGTGAAGAAGGAAAGGAAAAATTTAAAATTCAAGTTACAAAGGAAGAGGACACAAAAATTCATACACATATATGCTCTACAGTCATTGGGAAGAAATTAAAATGGGAGTAATAACAAGGCGGGTCATCAGTACTTATATATAGGATTTACAGCCCGAATTCTTAGATGAAGAGCTGGAATACGCGAGAGAGTTTTAGGAGTATGGGATGCCATAAGTATTGTTGGGAACAGGCAAACATTAAGACAAGAATAAAACTGTTTTGAGGAGATAGAAAAGGGACATTTTGAATGAGAAGAAAATAATTATAGTCCCGGATAATAACACTATTACACCCATCAACAGGAAGCTAGATAATTTCCAATTGATAGGTAGTTACAAAAACACCATCAGGGATAAAATAGTTTCAACAAAAAATCAGGAGAGGGGGAAGAGCTAAGAGAGTGTTATAGATGGCAGCATGTCTAGACTGCGAAGAACGGTACTACAGCGAGAGCGGCAAATCATACAAAGAGAGAAGCAAGGAAACCATACAATACATAAGGCACTACAATCAGATGTCGGCAGTTGCCAAAATGTGTTGGGAAAAAACCACAAAATAGACTGGGAAAATAAGAATTTCTTTTACAGGATCGTTATTAAAATAGCCACACTGATCGTAGACAATGCCTTCATAACATTTGCTAACAGTGTAATGGCAGGGAATGCTGGAAAAGGATTCAAAGGCAACATATCAAGAAACCGTTTGGATATTGAACACCTGAAAATAGCTTGTAAATTTTATTTATAAATAACTCAGCTAGATACCATCAGTTTGAATGAGGTCATTCTATATATATATATATATATATAGTATATATATATATATATATATATATATATATATATATATATATAAGTAAACAAATTACTATATTCAGTTTTTAAATGTTTTTGGACTATATGGGTTAGTTGTAGTTTTCTGTTAGGGTTAAATCTATGTTTAAGTTTGTGACCGTGAGATATCCGATAATCCTGGATTATCTGTTTGATTTTTACTCTTCTGACAATTAACCATCTGGCATTCTTGATGTTTTTGTTTACCTGATAAGTCTCTTTCCAACTGTATTTCATTCGTTCCTTGACAATGTCTTAGTAAAGACAAAAGCCTTGGATTTCACCTATCATTTTCCTGTGGTATTCGCTTATTAAATGAAGTCACGTGCATCTACTGTGATTTTTTAAGCACACACACACACACACACACACTCACACACACCACACACACACACATATATATATATATATATATATATATATTATATATATATATATATATATATGACTGGTAAAAATGTTCTGTAACAACAGAATTCCATCTAATAAAAGGAGCCCATAAAAACACCAAAATATAGAGAAAAAGTACTATATTTCAGAGACTGCTGTCCCTGAAGAGGGAGACAGCAGTCTCTGAAATATAGTACTTTTCTCTCATATTTTGGTGTTTTTATGGGCTCCTTTTATTAGATATATATATATATATATATATATATATATATATATATATATATATATATATATATATATATATTATATATATATGTTTATATATATATATATATATATATATATATATATATAAGTCATATCACATTTCCGTGATTCATATACATATATCGAGCTACAATGTCCTTTAATATCTAATTCGCTCTACCTCGGAATTAATATATTTTCATATATGCTTAACCGAAGGGGAATTTTTCTCGATAATAGATTTGCCTGGACCAGGGCGCGAACCTATGGATCCTTTCAAAACCCAGGAACGTCAGTGAAGCTTTAGCTACTACACCACCGCGAGAGGTGGTGTAGTAGCTAAAGCTTCACTGACGTTCCTGGGTTTGAAAGGATCCATAGGTTCGCGCCCGGTCCAGGCAAATCTATTATCGAGAAAAAATTCCCCTTCGGTTAAGCATATATTAAAAATATATTAATTCCGAGGTAGAGCGAATTAGATATTAAAGGACATTGTAGCTCGATATATATATATATATATATATATATATATATATATATATATATATATATACTATATATGTTTATACTATATATATATATATATATATACATATTATATATATATATACATATATATATATATATATATATATATATATATATAATATATATATATATGTATATATATATATATATATATATATATATATATATATATATATATATATATATATATATATATATATATATAAGTCATATCACATTTCCGTGATTCATATGCATATATCGAGCTACAATGTCCTTTTAATATCTAATTCGCTCTACCTCGGAATTAATATATTTTCATATATGCTTAACCGAAGGGGAATTTTTTCTCGATAATAGACTTGGCTGGACCAGGGCGCGAACCTATGGATCCTTTCAAACCAGGAACGTCAGTGAAGCTTTACCTACTACACCACCGCGAGAGGTCTAAAAAGTTCATGTCGCCTCTCACCCTCATATACCTTTCGCGCGAGGGTGAGAGGCGACATGAACTTTTTAGCCTCTCGCGGTGGTGTAGTAGGTAAAGCTTCACTGACGTTCCTGGGTTTGAAAGGATCCATAGGTTCGC
>NC_061092.1:51358170-51360914 GCF_015104395.2 Macrobrachium nipponense | reverse complement strand
GACGAAAATCATGTTCTAAGCAATAGATTTAGTCAAATGTAAGCATAGCACACAACAATAATAATAATAATAATAATAATAATAATAATAATAATAATAATAATAATAATAATAATAGAGCAGGACTTCTCGATAAAAGAGAGAGAGAGAGAGAGAGAGAGAGAGAGAGAGAGAGAGAGAGACTGTTTGAAACTGGAGCTTTGATATACTAAATATAAGCTTATGTTTTAAATAAACCCAGTTTAAAAAAAAAGGGG
Organism: Macrobrachium nipponense; assembly: GCF_015104395.2. Classification (NCBI taxonomy): domain Eukaryota; kingdom Metazoa; phylum Arthropoda; class Malacostraca; order Decapoda; family Palaemonidae; genus Macrobrachium; species Macrobrachium nipponense. Next base: position 51,360,657 of record NC_061092.1, on the reverse strand, counting down.
GGGGGGGGCGCACAAACACGCTCGTGAGATCTCCGTTATATGAAAGACACCACCAACCCAAACGAAACTTTCTCATAATACCAACAGAAATCCTCCAATAATGTGATACAGAAATGAGAATGAACACAGCGAAATATTTCCCCTCACAGGGACCGTTATCTTGAAGACCTCGTTTGACTTCCCCTTCCGCCTGATAAGGTTACAATGGTCCTGAGATGCCTCCCTTTTTCTGGTTGCAAAATGACTCGCGGAAATGCTGTGCTGCGGCTCTTTCACGCTGCTTCGTGTGTTTGGAACACTGGTGGAAGAAGAAATCATAATTGCATAAGAGTAAAATGTATCAAGTCTAACTACACCAAAGTTCTGAAATACTTCACAGTGGGGAGAGGAAGGTGAAGAAATCCATTATTAATGTTTGGAAATAATGATGAATGATTCCTGAGAGATTAGGAAAAAAACAAAGAAATGAAAAAAATGAATAATTCATGGAAAATTAGACATGATCTCTTTAAAATATTTAAAAATAAAAACTCCAAAGATATTCAAACATAAAAAATATCACATTTTACTGAAGTGTTTTCAAAGAAATTAAAGACTTTCAGCAATAAATATAAAGGAAGTTAATTAACCGTTACACATATTGGCATTACACTCCCTCCTTAATTTCTTTCATTGCAACTGAATTACTTTAATTACGGTTTGCTATGCTCCACTGGGTCATTCCTTCCTTTTACTCTTTCGATCCGCTGTTTCATCAACATCAAAAGAATGACAGTCTCTGATGGCAACAGACCGACTGATGCATTCATAATTACCAAAATGAACATTGAGGTTCTTGATGATTTATTCTTGCATTCTCTATTACTTGTTAAGTCTGTTTGTATAAAATTAATCATTATCCTTTTATGGAAAAGGAAGATGAAAAATGGAAAATTTAACTCACTATTGATATTTTAAAGGCATCACAAAAATCACCAACAACTACGATCATTGCAATAATAATTGACATTTTGATAATCACTGCGAATACTCAATATATCCCTTTGTTATCATTGATATTTTCATTCACGTTCGCCGGATTCAACTTACACATCTCTTGATTGCTGGGCTGTTGAGGCGCATCACTGAACGTGTTAGCGGTTCCTGCCCTTGATATGACGGAACACTTATCGATTATAATTTCCTTCGATATATACATATGCAAATATATTATTTCTGACCCTTGTAGCCTAATGTTTGTATATATATACTCATGTACTAGCTGACCAAATCGGAGCTGCCCAGAAAACTCTGAATGGCATAATCTCTCTCTCTCTCTCTAACAACTTTTCTTTCTCACTCACTTGCTCTCCTCTCTCTCTCTTTCTCTCTCACTCTCCCCGTTACATGTTAAGATAGTTGCATCAATTACATTACCCAGCAGGGTAGTGGTTGGACTTTAAGGGCATCGAGAATATTACTGTTCATCTCAGCAGTCACGAGAACTAGGGATTAGACATTAATATTTGTCATTTTTTACATTTCATTTTTCACCACTTCGCACGCGTCCACCCGCCCTCTTCCTATTGGGGCTGAGCTTGGACTTAAAGGGCATTGGGAGTATCGCTATTGATCTCAACGACCTCGTTCTTGGTTATTTTTATGTCTCCCCCTCGCCACCCCCGCCATCCTTGGTGTCCGTGATGTTATTCTTCTCCAGATAATAAGTCATATGCATGCCGAAATGAGGTATAATAAACCTTAATCGTTTATTTAGTTACTAAGTCGACAGGCAGTAACAACATCTTTCAGGGAAGCCCCTCCCACCCTCACAGTATTCTTTTCTTGATAGTAACAAGTTTGGTTGAAATTGTTTAATGTATTTCAGTCATTTATATATATATATCATATATATTATATCTATATATATATATATATATATATATATATATATTAATAAGGTAATGAGGGACACTTTATAGTTAATTTACACAAGAAATGATTGTGTAGTGAATTTATCAAGCAAACAAATAAGTGATAATGCAGTGCGTGCATTAGGCTTTTGGTTGTCTTTCTTTATTTGTAACAAACCCTCAGCTTTATCAATAGCGACATCTCTATATAAGTTTAAAAGTACCGTGACCTACCACAAAATCATTTAGACATTTATCAAAGGCATGATATATATGTAATGCTACGCATGCCTATCATGAAAATAACTTCTCCGCTCGTTACAGAAAAAGTTTAAAAGAATTGAAGAATGATAATAGCTTACACATTAATAAGGCTGATAAATCCAATAGCTTAGTAGTCTGGACAAAACTGACTACATATCACGCATGCATAACGTTTATTAGAGGATAAAACAACTTACAAAAAACTCAAAAAAATCCGTTGGCCCAAGTAATAAAACACTTTAATAGCAATATGAAACAAATTCTTAAAGATAAAAAAGAACTCTTGTGTAAATTAACTGTAAAAAGTGTCCCTCATTACCTTATTTATACT
>NC_061092.1:51328170-51353170 GCF_015104395.2 Macrobrachium nipponense | reverse complement strand
AAAGCAAAACTAAATTACGTCACTTCCCAAAGATGACATATGCTTAAACAGAAGGTTCTACAACGATCTCACGAAAAGATGATGCAATACTTCCATGTGATTACTTGACAAAGACGTACACGTTTGAAACAGACTTGACTTCGTTGTATGCTCAAAAAAAAAAAAAAAAAAAAAAAACTCCCTTATCAGAAGTGTTGACAGGATTCCAAAACAAAATGAAGACTTGAGTTCCCCTTATCTCATGTGATGACAAGTTATGAAAACAAAACGGAAACTTGATGACGCGCATGCCTCGCGGCTAATGTACAATGCAAAAATTTATCTCTCTTTTCACAGTCTACGTTATTTTAACTTTTAAATTATATTATGCGAAATCTGAACATACATATTTAGAACAACCTATAACTCTAAGCTAAATAAGGAATCTGAAAATGTTGCAAACACTTTTCCAGCATTTTATGGCTATAGAGAGGAAATATGCGTTACGAAAGCAACAGCATGTAATATACCTCCCCCCAGGAGATTGTCTTTGCCACTAATGTGCTGCACTCTTAAATGTACTTTGATTGTGATTTTTCATTCGCTGGATAAATGATAGGGGATTGTGATCAGACAACACTAAAATTTCCTCATTCCTAGGTCTGTTCACATACACTTCAAACTTTTTCAATGCTGTGATTAAGGCTAAAGTTTCCTTCTCGATTGTCAAGTATACTTTCTGATGTTTTTTCAGTTTTGAAGACATGAAGAACACAAAAGTAGAATAGCTCCAATGCCACAGTCAGAAGCATCAACTTGTATCACAAATTTCTTGTTGAAGTCTGGAGCTTGAAGTACTGGTCTTCAAGTTAAAATGGCTTTTACCTTCTTAAAGGATTATTGACACTCCGAGTCCAAACAAATTTAGCTTTGGGACTAGTTAAGTCTGTCAAGGGAGCTACTACGGCTGAGAAATTTGGGCAGAAACGACGATAGAATCCAGCCATGCCCAAAAATCTCTGTAGCTGTTTCCTGGTAGTAGGTGGGGTACCTTTACGGATACATTCTACACTAGCATTTACTGGAGCGAGAGGGCCTTTCCTAACTTCAAACCCAAGGTATTGAATAGTTGCCCCTCCAAACTCCCTCTTCTCTAGGTTCACTGTTAGTCCTGCTTCTTGTAGCTTCTTAAAAACCTCCCTCAGAATCTTCAGGTTCTTCCCATGTTGTAGAGTAAATCACTATGTTATCCAGGTATACACCTACTCCTTCTATCGATCCTAGCAGTTGATCCATCACAGACCAAACAGCAGAACAGTATACTGATATAGTCCAATAGGAGTAATAAAAGCTGACAGCAACTTAGTATTTTCATCTAAGGGGCAATTTTGATAATATCCTTTCAACAAGTCTATCTTGGAAACAAACTTGGCTTGCCCAATATTATTAAGAGGCAAAGGATAATTGTCAGCCACACTGATGGAATTCATTTTCCTATAATCAGTAAACATCCTAAATGAACCATCTGGTTTCTTAACTAACACATATGGAGAACTGAAGTGACTTGAACTGGGTTTCTGCTAATCCATGTTGCAGCAAATACTCAACTTCTTTTTTTCAAAACATCTCGATGATAAGGTGATAAGCGTAAGCTCTTTGCTTGAATGGTTTTCCATCTTCTTGAATCTTGATCTCATGCTTGTTCAAGTCAGTATGCCTAGGTACATCTGCAAAAATTTCTGGGAAGCTTCTAATCACTTTACTTAAGTCTTCACCTTGGTTAACATTCAGATGTTTCAGTTTATCCTCCAGATTTTCCAAACTTGAAGAATTATTCATCTTGCTTTCAGCTCCCAATTCATAGTCATCATAGTTTTCTGTAGATTGGAAGTTGTTTGTGTTATTGACACAGTTTCAGTTTTAGTTTCTGAGAAATAAGGTTTCAAGAGGTTCACATGTATCTTCCTTTGTCGTCTTCTTTCTTTCTGGTGTTTCAATCACATAAGTTCTATCACTTAACTTCTCAATTATCTTGTAAGGACCTTGAAATTTATTAGTGAGGGGAATCTCTTGACAGGTAAGAACACTAACACTTGTTGACCAACACTAAAATTTCTTAGCTTAGTCTTAACATCATATCTCTTTTTCATTTTCTCTTGACTCACTTTCAAATTTTCTAAAGAGAATTTTCTAATCTCGTTCACCTTTTCCTTAAGTTCTTCATATATTCTCCATGGATTTCCTCTGATTTTCTTCTCAAATTTTTCTGCAAGAATCTTCAACAGACCTCTCAGTTCTCAAAACTAAAAATCATTTCATTAGGTGAACATCCCATACTTTCTTGATAGGCATTCCTCACTTCATACAACATTAAATGGTAAACCAACATCGTATTCTCTTCCTGACTCAGAACAATACTTTGTCAGCATACTTTTCAATGTCTGGTGGAACCTTTCCAAGGCACCTTGAGTTTCTGGATGATAAGCAGTGGATAACTGTTGTTTCACTCATAAGAAATTCATCAAATGCAGGAATAACTTGGAAGTAAAGTTTGTTCCTCTGTCACTTTGCACTATTTCTGGTATACCAAACTTTGCGAAAAACTCCACAAGTTTTTCAGCAACTATCTTGGCAGATATGTTTCTAACAGGAATTGCCTCTGGATATCTTGTCACAGGACACATTAATATTAACAAACACTCATTTCCCTTTTATGTCTTCGGCAGCAGTCCAACCATATCTATAATCACTTTGCTAAAGGGTTCTCCTCTAACTTCTATAGGTTGTAGGGGGGCTTTCTGGATGGTTTCATTCGATTTTTTTCCAGCTATCTGGCAGGTATGACACTCACGACAAAAACCTGCTAACATCTTTGTGAAGTCCAGGCCAGAAAAATATTTCATGATCTTCTCCACAGTCTTCCTGATTCCTATGAGCTACTGCTACCACTTGCTTCCTCAATGGATACGGAATCAAAATTTGATGATATTCGCCCCATACAGCATCTCCTGGTATATCTGTAGGTCTATACTTCCTCATCAGCAAACCTTCCTTCAGATAATAACTGAGAGGAGTTTGTTGCATCTCTTCTCGATCAACAACTCTGAAGAAAAATCAGCTAACGATGCATCCTTCTTCTGCAAGTCCATTAGCTTCTCTCTTGTCACTTGACCAACTTCAAGGGTTGAATTCTCAATATCTGTTAACTCAGCTACTGTAGTTTCACTACTGTCTTCAGGAACACTTTGACTACTCGGAGTGTCTTCAGGAACAACAGGTTCTTCTTCGTCATCGCCGTCTTCTTCTTCATGGGAAATCTCTTCTTGGTCAGCACTAGGGGAAACATCACTTCCCTGAAACAATTCTTCTAAGCACAAAGATCCTTCACTTGATCCTTCTTGGGTGTGTAAATCCTCAGTTTCTTCTTCACTTGCAGTCATAGTCCTCTTCATACTTCTGGTAGTTACACAACTAAGACAGGTGGGGGTTATTCTTCGTCCAACTCTACTGTAAGGACTAATCCTCAACGGTTTGTCTGTCACTACAGGGCAAGGAATAAATGGCACACCACCAACTTCATTCCCCAACAGAACATGTACATCTTCCACAGCCAGTGAGTCCTTTATAGTAAAATCAACATTCCCTGTCACCAATTCACACGATAGGTGTAAGCGGCATATAGGAGTTACTTCCTCTGATTCTGGTAACATTCTTGACTGAAGTGTTCTGCTCTTCCACTCTTGAAGCAGACAACATTAGGTTTCTGTAACTGTCTTGAAAAATTGGATGAGGATTTCACATTAGTTTGCTGAGGTGTATTACCTTGTGTACTCTTGGTAGTATCACCTGTTGGTTTCCCATTAAATTTGTTCTTGAAACTTGGATGAGACTTAAAACCTGGGCTTTGTTGATTCTGGTTTTTGACATTGTAATTGCGTTTTCTACTAATTATATTGTAATCTTCACTCAGTGTAGCAGCTTTGACAAGTTTTTTTAACTTCTCTCTCTCTCTCTCTCTCTCTCTCTCTCTCTCTCTCTCAAATATGCTCTTATATTTGGTTCAGGAATTCCCCTAAGATTTTGTCATGGACAAGTAATTCTTCTAACTCATCAAAGTTTTAACTTTAACAGCTTCTAACTAAAGTTTAAAACACCTCACTTTGTAAGGATAATCTAAGAAGGTTGCCATTTCATCTTTTCTTAAATTTCTGAATCTTTCATTGTAGTACTCTGGGGTCATCTGGTAAACTTGTAGCACACTCTGTTTAAGTACCTTGTAGTCTTTATACTGATCAGCTGTTAAGACTAGATAAGCATTTATCCCTTTACCAATTAAGACACTTTGTAGCAAAACTGACCATTTATCTTCTGGCCATCCCATACCTGAAGCCACTTTCTCAGTGATCAAAAAACTCATCTGGAGTTTCTTCAGTAAACTTAGGGATTAACTTTTGTACTATTACTACATCAAAGACAGGGTCTTGATTACCTTGGTTGGGGTTAGACGGTGTTATCAATTCCATCTCCCTTTCAAACCTTGCTCTTTCTCTTTCCTCTTCTGACAGCTTTTTTCCTTCCTTCTCTTTCCTCTTCTGCAGCTTTTTCTTCTTCTCTTCTCTTTCCTCTTCTGCGAGTCGTTCTCTTTCCTGCTTTGCTTTTTGTTTTTCTCTTTCTCTTTCCTCTTCTGCAGCTTTTTCTTCTTCTCTTTCTCTCCTTTCTTGTTTTTCCCTGTCTATTCTTTCTCTTTCAGCTTGCATTCTTTCTCTTTCATCCTGCAGTCTCTCTCTTTCAGCCTGCATTTTCAGCTTAATCAAATTCTCTTCTGCTTCAATGCGACTAAGCTCTAACTCTGCATCACTTTTCTCCTTCTTTTCTGCTTGCTTATTTATGAGATCAGCACGTGCTACATTCAACAACTCTTGAGCCAATTCTAACTCATCTCCATCAGTTATTCTACCAGAGTCTATCAATGATTCCATAGCAATACATCTTATTTGTGCCTTTACCATACTCGTAAATATACCAATTCCGAGGTAGAGCAAATTAGATATTAAAGGACTTTGTAGCTCGAATAACTTCAATTTAATTAGGAAAGGGATAGCCAGAAGACATGGTAATATTGCAAACATTATCATCATAAACAAGACAAAGCACAGCTGAGCTTTTAGTAATACATAACTTTTCCATCATTGGGGTCACTTGTCTATAGAAAACAAAAAGAAAATGAAATAAAAAGAAACAGTCAGAAAACCATGCTAATTGACTAGGTATAAAAAATATTAACTGCCATTCAAAACTTACAAAAGAGCAATGACTAAGTAAAAAGAGATTAGATACTATAAAAGAAACGTCAAATAAAATAACTGAGCAGATAAAAAAACCAAGAATATTCAAAATAAAAATAATGATAATGCAGTACAAAAACCCGGGTGTATTACATTTGCGCGCATTTAGGGTTTAAGAAGTGTATAACACAGTGATATGACCAGTGTTAATGTATGAAGCAGAAACATGGACTCTAAAAAGCAGAGAGGAAGTAAAGCTTGAGAGAACAGAGATGAGAATGCTGAGGTGGATTATGGGAATATCGCTGCCTGAAAGACTGGAAAATGATCATAAAGATTACAGATGTTATAAGAGAGTCACGATTGAGATGGTATCGGGATTACCAGTAGAAACTACTGGAAGAAGAAATTCAGCTTCTCATCCAGATTTCATTGATTTATCTAATTGTATAAATAAAGTCAATACCAATAACAATGAAAAAGTTTCTCATGTGCATGCCTTAAAACTGAAAAATTTAGGTTATCTTCCATCTCCTGATGATGTCATTTTTAATTATTCGTCTCGTGTATTGACTGATAAAGAAAAAAATTGTTCAATCACGCGGTCTTAATTTTGCTTTTACGTCTAAAAACTCACGTTTTGACTCACTTTTTGAATTGCAAGCGATTGTTTAAGGCTTTACAAAGACATAGTTTTTATACCAACAATATCAAAGGCTACTCTTGAAATTATTTCAGATCAACACTCAAACACCCTGCGTTTTTGTCCTTTTATAGTTATAACCATAGACCAATTATTTGCTTAATACTGATGAGTTTAATATCTTACAAAATCTAGCTAAAGACACATCCATTGTGGTTACAACACCCGATAAGGGAAATGGTGTAGTCTTGCTGAAAAAAACATAGTATGTTGATAAGATGATGGACATCCTTAATGATCAAACCAAGTTCCACGTAATTAAGAAAGACCCTCTCAAATATATTGCGCATTTAGAAGATAAAGTCAATAGAATATTAGACAAACAATATCAATCTGGCTGTTTTTCTAAAGTGGTTTTTCAAGGCCTTCAATCGTCTGGGTCTAGACCAGGTCCACAAGGAAGATCACCCATTGACACCTATTCTATGAGCTATTGGAGCTGCCAACTATAATACCGCTAAGTTTCTTATTCCCATTCTTGTGCCGTCAACTACAAATGAGTATACCTTACATGACTCCCTTCATTTTATCAATTGCCTAAGATACTGTAATTTTAATAATTGTGTTATGGCTTCACTTGATGTGAAGTCTCTGTTCACTCAAATTCGTATGGATGAGATGATTGACATTTGCCTAAATGAGCTGTTTAAAAATAATAATGATACTATCAATGGGTTTAACAGGTCGCAGCTAAAAGAACTTTTAGTCCTAGCACTAAAGAATGTTATTTTTGTTTAACATTTTGTTATATAGGCAAATTGATGGTGTAAGCATGGGATCCAGTATAGGAACATCTTTGGCTAATGCTTTTATGTGTTTAGAATTTTGCTTTTTAGATTTAAGCCCTTATTGTACAGGAGGTATGTCGATGATACATTCTTAATTTTTAGGAGTCGTGACCAGACTCCTCGTTTATTAGAATACCTTAATAGTAAGCATATTGATATAGAATTTACTTCTGAAGTCGAAGATAATCATATGCTTGCTAAATTTCAATTAGCTACACCTTTGAAATATAAGATGAATTTAATATTTAAGCTAGTTACCAGAGCATATGAAATTTGTTCTAGCTATTTGAATTTGCATGAAGAATTGGAATTTCTAAGGTCACGCTTAAAAAACAATGGCTATCCATTGAATTACGTGGATACATATATTGTAAACAACTTTCAAAGTTATATGTAAACAAAACAACCCCCCGAAACTACCGCTAACCTAAAGAAACCTGTTATTTATATACTTTTAATTTTTACTGGAACTCATAGTTATAGTTTGACAAAGCAATTAATTTATATTTTGTCCATTGGTTACCCTCAGCTAGATATCAAAATATATTTTACTTTACAAAATGAATTAGGAAATTCCTTTAAAATTAAAGACCCTATACCAACAAGCCATCGGTCCAATCTGATCTATAAATGACAGTGCAGCGGTTGTGATGCCCCTTACGGTGGAAAAACTACCAGATCAGCTTGGATGAGATGGTTTGAACACTTTAGTAGGTCATTTCGTAGAGGCAATTATCTTTCTAGACCTAGTTACAGTGCAATAAGAGAACACAGCGAGGAAACTGGGTTTATCCTTTACATATTGATGAATTTTCTGTTTTTAACCACTGCTCAGTTTGCTACAGACCTCGACATTTTAGATGTTCTATATTCTGTCAAGATATAGCCTTCTTTGGCTAGAAATGTGACTATAACCTCACTTTTGTGTTTTTAACCAGCATTCTGCTGGTTTGTATATTGCCTGAGTGTATTTACTGTTCCTTTGTACCATCCGTTTTTGTGACTTAAACTTGTATTTTGCTTTATTTTATTTTATATACTCAATTGTTTCAATTAGCCATTTTTAAAAGTTTTTTTTGAATATTAGCCATTTTTTAATTCTATCATTTTTTTTTTTCATTTTTACATGTCATTTTGTTGTATTGTGAATTTGATTACACAAATTATAATGTCATTTATTATAATTTGTAGGTTGATAACGAGTGTCCCAATAAAATTGTACAAAATGCTGTTCTGGGTTTTTGGACTTAGTGTCCTTACTGATATGTAGATGGTGCTTCCCTGCTAGCGTTTTCAATTGCCATATATATATATATATATATATATATATATATATATATATATATATATATATATATATATTATTTACAAGGCTCTGTATTGGCCTTGTCCAAAAAGACAACTTGGTTGCGTCAACCTCCCATGAACATCTGGCACCTACCTTAGAAAGAAGGACTGCAACGGCATCCCTGCTACTATTCTCAAACCATTAAATCTGGGGCTAGACCAAAATCCAAGTCTTTATTTCCCCTCCTATGCTGCTGGATCTCGAATATTCCGCGATTCCCATGCAAGTGCTTCCTGAGGCAACTCTGCCCAAGCCATCAAAGATTTTCGTTACTTGTAGTAGAAACAAGTCGGTGACCTCGTCGCCGATGGGAATTCTTCTGGGTCATCGCGTGTCAGTGTTTTGTCATGAGCAAGTTCTAACTTACATCCTAACAAATCTAAGTTCTTTAGAATGAAAATTTTACTTTCACACGAGTATCTGACATTAACTAACACACACCCAACCTCATAATCAATTACTGAAAATTGAAATTCCTCACCTAAAATGAACATGGTCTCTATCTACTAACCCCTTAAAAGTACTAGAAAAAGACTTATCACTCACTGGCACCTCAACAGTTATCCCCTTGACTGACAAGTATATTTTTCAAAAAAACCTGTGATATCTATACACCTGATCGCCAGCCAATATGATGTCTGAACTACCATCCATATACTATGCCTTTCCAAAAAAGAATTAATTCTACAACACTCCAAAAACCAACATGTCACCCCGCAAAAAAAATCTAAGCAAAAAAAAATATAAGTAAAAAAAATACCTCTTAATCCTGGTTACAGATTTCCTCTTAAGGAGATTACGATTCTTTCACAACATTAATAAACGTTGTTTGTATTATACAAAAATTACCATCACAACCAAGTTAGTTACAACCCTGCACTCATGACCTCCTTTATTCCACATAACAGAATGTCATAATCTAAGATGCTCTAAAGAAGAAAAACTATGAGTATCCAAACTCTGAAGGAAAACATCAGTATTTGTCTCATTTAGGGCACCTCTCAATGTTGTCAGTACTAGTAGACCTATTTACTCCAAAATCAACAAACAACTACATTCCCTTGTCTAACTAACCTCATAAACCATCAAAGTCACCGCTAATCTAAAAAATCCTCCTAATACCACAAACCTCTAAAAGTACCAGTACTAGAAAACCCACCTCCGTTATATAACTACCAAAATAAAACACCGAGGCCAAGGCTGAATACACCAAGCCACTCTAATACCGCCAAAAGATATAAAACCAAAGAAAACCATCTCTGCGGGATATAATCTCAGAAAACCACTAACTACAAATTACCATCCATAAATCATCAAAGTAACGCTGGTGAATATAACCTCATAAAACCACAAACCGCTGAAAACCATACAACCACAACAAACCAGTACCACTGACAAAAACCATAATACCACAATGAACCAGTACCACCGCCACTACCTCATTGGTTCCTAAAACCATAAATCTTTGCCACCAGAAAATAAGCAATACCACAACATCAATGACTCATCCCATTAATAATACTTGTAAATTCTATATGCATTTTACATTTTATTCAGGTTGGTAAGTAATAACTAGATCCAGGAAGCTGTAGTTTGACTGTTTATTTGAGGAAAGCCATTTTCTGTGTGGTATTGGAGCAGTTCACAAGAAGTATTGGTCAGACCTCTCCTGCAAATGAACTTTTGCATTTATTAGGAAGGTGGTCTGGACTAGTTAGTGTGCATCAACTTAGACTGTATAGCTGTAATTTAGCTTAGGTGTTGCATCCATTCAACTTGAGAAGTCATAATATCTGTGGTCTAGAGAATTATTGCTCCCATGCTGTTAAAGTTTAGGTGGACACATACACATTGTATTATTGGTTTCATTTTTAAAAATATGTGATTTAATTAGAATCCCCCTCAGTGCTTTTGTTTTTCAGTTTTGACACATTTTCTTATTTAGCTAAAGTAATGAAAAGGTATTAATCGCAATGCTATACTAGAATAAATGAATTTAGGTGATAGGTAATTGATATTTTGCTGTCATTACAATGAATGTAATTTTTTCAGAGACCTCGTTCTTGTAACTCCCTATGGAAATAAAATTAAGAAGCCTCACGAGCGTTCTCACTCTCAACCACTGTAACAAGCATGCGGTAGCAGTAATAGTCTCACAATGTGGGTGTGAGGCGACGATGACGACGACCTTCTCTGCTGTGCTGCAAATTACAGAAATTTAATATTGAAGAATGTAATGTATAATTGTCTTTCCACTCACTAATTGATTTAGTGTAAGATAGGATTCACGCTAAGCAACACACGTTCTTTTAACGATTGTTGAAACTTTGTAATATATTAGTGTTTTGTGAATATTAGGATGATAATGCTTTGGTTACTCCAAGCTTGGGTTTAGTTGAATATGTGTGCTTTGTAAATGAAAACTGGACTTCAGTGCTGACTATACCTTGACGTAAATGAATTTTAAATTAACCGCCAGTTTAGTGAGTTTTATGAAAAAACCACGTTTTTAAGCTTCATAGCTTTCTTGTGAACTTGAACATTTGATAAATCTTACAAGTCTGTTTTATCATTTTTAAGAGTATCGTTACAGAAAATTAATGATACTTAACGCTTGTTTGGCAAGAATATTGATCAACTAAGTACTATTAAGTACTCGATCTTTGAATCAAAAATCTATAAGTTAAAGGTTGAGCAGCTGAAAAGAACTCCTTCGAGAAAGACAGCTTAGTACAATGGGTGTTAAGGCTGAATTATGCCAGAGGTTAACAGACTTTGTAATGGAAAGCAGTCTGGACCCAACTCAGTTCGCCAAAGAAAAACTAATAGGATTCGAAAACTGCGAGCAGGATGATGTCATGGGCCCTGTGGATAGTGCCTCGCAGATAAATCTCTTGTGTCGCACAGGTCAAGAAAGTCAAGATCAATTGTAAATTTAGCCACTGATTCTTCAGTTTTAAGTGAAAAACTCAAATTTGAAGCACATAAAGCCGCGCTTGAAGCACGAAAGAAGTGGACAATGACGAAACAGAGAATTGAATTGGAAAGAAAGAAAGTTGAGTAAGAAGAAGAAATGATGAAAATAAACTCTGAACTTGCTGAATATATGACCACAGTAGGTGAAAATACTGATCAGGAAAAGGGATTAAGCTCAAAGATACGAGAAGTGATTTCAAAGATAATGCTCAAGATTATCTTTTGAAGGCATTGGTTTCATTTAATATTGAATCATTAATTCCTAAGACTGAAATTAAGAAGTTTAGTGGTGACTATACTCAGTTTCAGACATTTATGAAATCATTGATAGTATTATTTCTAACAAACTGACTTTTGATGGCAATAAATTGTATTCTTTAAGCCAATATACTTCAGGTAAAAACATTAGATAAAGTTCATTCTTCCATGTTGATGTCTGATAATGAAGGTTACAAGGAATGCCTACATTGAAAAGGTGTTAGAGGTGGCATTACATAAAACCATAGGACACAAAACAACTGGACGATTTTGCCATTTTGTTAACATGCTGCTAAAAAGCAGTATGAAATGTGGATGATGGACAGCTGAGGTAGAACCACTCAAAAGACAATACGAGAGATTGTTGGGAAACTGCCCTATTACATTCAGGAATGTTGGCGTCATAGAGTTCACTCCCTTAAGATAACGAAGGGCAGAGTAAGTTTTTCAGACTTGGTTTCCTTTGTAGAGGAAGAGGCTGAAGTGGCAAACGAAACCTCTTATGGCTGTGATTAAATCAGTAAAGGACAGAATATTGATAAAGTGCACCAAGGAAGCAAGAAGAGGAGAAAAACCTCTTGCAATGCTGCTGCTGTTATGGATATGAAGAGTGTCAAATGTTGCTATTGTGGAGACCACTATTTTATGGATAACTGCAAGAAACTTAAGGATATGAGTTACAATGAAAGATTTGAGATTATTTAAGGCAAAAGCCTGTGTTTCAGATGTCTTAGCTATAGAAACACTGCTAAAGTGTACATGCGTAAGTAAACTTGTGATGTCTGTGGTGGAAATCACAATACTCTGATGCACAGAACCTGATGCTCCCAACTTTTAACAAATAATTCAAGGGCGAGTGTAACTTGAAACACGTTATTCCAGCCATGGCAACTTATGCACTTTTTTATTCGGGTAGCTCTGCTACATTCTGTGCAGAAAGCTTTTGCAGAAGACTTGGTATAAAACTTGATGATGAGAAGAGACTCAAACTTGATGAAGCATTTCTTGGACAACAAAATAAGGTTTTCAACAGTTTTGTTGTTCATGACCTGGCATTAAGTGACTTGGATTGAAAAAATTTTGTGAAACTTACAACCAGTTATGTTTGTAAAATAAAACTCATGCAAGTACACAGGACATCATTGACGAAAATGGACTTAAGGACTGGCCACACCTTTCAAGTATGGAATTTCCTTGCTTGGACTCTTAAGTGTGAGATATTGGTAAGAAAGGACATGTCAACAATAATGTGACCTTATGCAGTACGTACTATGCTTTGATGGTATGTATATGGATTACCTAGCAAAAAACTTGGATTGTCAGTCAACAGAGTGAATGTTGCAAAACATGACTTGAATGAAATTTTTGATTCACATGTATAGTAGAGACTTCAAAGACTTGAACTGCACAAGAAATGGTTAAGTAAAGTTAATGATAGTTGCAAGCTCCTCCCAAATGGACATTATGAAATTTCACTTCCTTTTAGAGATGGCCAAATAGACTTCTTAGCAATGAAATGTTGGCTCACTTCTTATGTTGAAAACAAATTAGATAAAAATGAACAGTTTAAGCAGGAATATATAACGTTTATCTCAAATATATTGAATTTAGGACAGGCAGAAAAATTTTAAGCCCAGCAGACAATAATAAAATTCATTGGTACTATCGTGCACATAGTTCGTTCCCTCCACTGATCCAGAGAGTGAACACGAATCTTGCAACTATGAAACCCCGAAGCAGGTGAACAAGTAAAAAACTAATCAATGCCCCAACACAAGGGGATGTCGCACGTCCAGGTGGGGGACAAGGAAGGAGGAGTGGAAGCAGGTATTTTTCTTGAGCATAGAGTTAAGTCTCCATAACCTAATATCGTTAATTAAGAGAGTGAACATAAAATTTTTGCTGTTGCGATATTGGGTTTGAGTATAAAATGTGCAGCTAAGGAAATATACGAAATAAATATGCGAATAAAAGTGCTTAGGAAGTCAGTATTCAGACATAGCATTTCCTACAGATTATCGTATCCTATCAACAGACACGACTGTCCACAAAATCGATACAAGCTTCCACCAACATTGTTAATGGCTGTGTTCTTTAATCTTCAAGCCACCTCATTATCTATATATATATATATATATATATAGTAATATATATCTATATATATATTAAATATACTATATATATATATGATATATTCACCAATTTTATGGCATCTTTAAAATCTGTAAAAATTGGAAAAAACTGCTGGTGTGTGCGGGATAACCGCAGAGAGCTGAAAGCAGGAGGACGAAGGCTGATATAGGCCTTAAGAGTTGTTTTTAGCATAGTTGGAGAACAGACGTGGTACCAAGTAATTGGAAAAAAGCAATTATGATACCAATATACAAAAATAAGGGAAGCAAAAGGGAGTGTGGTAACTATCGGGGTAGAATAAGTTTACTGTCAGTCCAAGGAAGACATTCATGAGTGAACTTAACAGAATAAGACCTATAGTAGAGAAGAAACTTGGAGAACAGCAGTGTGGTTTTAGAAGTAAAAGGTCAACCGTGGATAAAATTTTCATCTTAAGACAGACAATTGAGAAGAGATGGGAGTATGCAAAGCCAATATTTCTGTGCCTTTAGAGACTTGGAGAAAGCATATGATTCAGCATGGAGAGATGGAATGTGGGGATTGGCAGAACACTCTGGTATACCACTAAAAGTGATAAGGATACTAAAGAACTGGTAACAAGGTGTGTGCAGCTGTGTACAGATGGATGGACAGCAAAGTGACTGGTTTCCAGTTAGAAGTGGGCTAAGACAGGGATGTGTTATGTCACCCACCTTGTTTAATGTATATATTGACCACATAATGAGAAGAGTGATGGAGAATGAAACACAAGAGGGGCCCTACTAATGGTGTTGAAGTTTTTTTGGGGATTTGGTTTTGGGGGACTTTGCTAATGATGTTCCATTGGTTGCAGATACATTGCTGGTGCTGGTATGTATGGTAATGAGGATGGAGACAGACACAGAATTTGGCTTGAACATCAGCACAAAGAAGAGTGAGATCATGGTTGTGAGTAGGGATGATGGCTGGGTGCACATGGAAAAATCTGTCAATCAGAGGACAGGAACTAATGCAATTTGAGAAGCAAGTATACTTTGGGAAGTGTGGTAACAGCAGACAGGAGGCAAATTGAGGATATACAAAGAAGAAAACTAGGAGCATCAAGAGCTTTCGAAGTTCTGAGAAGAAATGTGTAGTCGAGGCATGAAATCAGCTTGAAAACTAAGATGAGAATATTTAATGCAGTAGTACTGCCAGTCCTGATGCATGGTTCGTCCACCTGGGCACTGACCAGAACAGAGGAGAGAAGGTTGGATGATTTTGAGATGAAGCTGCTGAGGAAGATACTTGGTATTAAATGGGACGATTTTGTTAGGAATGAAGACATCAGGATGAGATTGAGGCAAAGGCCAGTCAGTATCAGCTGAAGAGGGGAAGGCTGTAATGGTTTGGACATGTTGAGAGAATGGATGGGAATAGAGACCCAAGGTGAGCACTGAGAGCAGTACAAATAGGAAGAAGACCGATGGGAAAGCCAAGAACGAGGTGGATAGACATAATTTGTCATAGATCTTGAAGAAGAAATCCAGAACCTTGAGGAAGCGAGGGAAATGGTTCATGATAGAGACATATGGAGAGGAACTGTATCAGCCTTATGACAATGGCCACTGGCGGGAAGATAAAGTAAAGCAAAGCAATATATATATATATATATATATATATATATATATATATATATATATATATATATATATATATATATAACATCTATAGCAACAAATTAGCACAATTTTCAGTTCACTTGTAATTACGGCTATATGTAATTTTCTTGAAATATTAACACAATATGAAATATTAAGATATTTTCACCAAGGTAACAAGTTCGTATTAGTAGAAAGATGGGAAGATAGAGGCTGAGAAATAAATATTAATAATAGGACAGAGATAAAGACAACAAAAATTATATGAGAAGGGAGAGAGAGATAGAGAGAGAGAGAGAGAGAGAGAGAGAGAGAGAGAGACCTTTCAAGTTCTTTTCTAGATTAACACCATAGTGAACAAGCCGTCATCTTATTGGTTTCGTATTATCACCAGGGCAATCGCAAATATCAGATATTATCAATTTAACTAATATATATATATATATATATATATATATTATATATATATATATATATATATATTATATAATTATTCAGTTTTTTGTGGTTGCTACATCAATAACGTAAGTCGTAAGTGAACTGAAGATTGTGCTAATTTGCTGATATGGATTTTAGTGTTTTTTTTTCCTTTTTCTTCTTTTTTTTATAAGAGGTGTCTTGCAGATTACAGAACACCACCGTTAACACTTCGTGAAAGTTTTTTATCGATCTTGTGAACAGTCGTGTCTCTTGATAAGATCCGATAATCTATAGAAAATATTAATTCATGAATACTGACTTAGTAAGCACTTTTATCTTATTTATTTCGCATATTTCCTTAACTACACATTTTACACTCAATCCCAGTATCGTCAACAACAAAACTTTACGCTAACATCTTAATTACGATATTAGGTTATGGAGACTTGTCTCTATGCTCAAGAAAAATACCTGCTTCCCACTCCTCCTTCCTTGGCCAACGGTGCGACATCTATTGGTTGTGTAAATTAGTTACCTGTTCAACTGCTTCGGGGCTTCATAGTCTCGGATTCGTGTTCACTCCTCTGCATCAACTGAGGGAACGAACTACGTATTGTGCACGATAGTACATACCCCACTTTGCAGTTTTTCATCCCCAAAACCAAAAGGTATGTGTGGTTTTTGACTGTGCAGCAAAAGTTCATGGTACCCCACTTAATGACCAATTGATTTCTGGACCTGATATGACAAGTAGTTTATTGGAACTTTTACTTAGGTTCCGTTTGGGAAGATTTGCATATATGGCTGATATTGCACAAATGTTTTATCAGGTGTATGTTCCTGTTGAGGACAGAGACTGCCTTCGATTTCTTTGGTGGGAAGACGGGAACACATTTAGCCAACCTGTAACGTTATAGAATGACTGTCCACTTATTTGGAGCCACTTCATCTCCTAGTGTTGCCAGTTATGCGTTGAGACGAACTGCAATTGACAACAAAGATGGATATGATCAGACAGTAATTGATGGGATCCTTGACCATATTTATGTTGATGACTGCTTAAAGGCATCAAATGATGAGGTAAGTTTGGCCCAAGGATCAAGAGAGACCAAAGACATATGCCAAGGGTGGATTCAACCTCGACAAATTTGTCAGTACAAGTAAAATTTTACTTGATGGCCTTCCAATTAATTCAGTTGATAATGATATCCTTTCTGCAATAAATAATGGATCTAATCTCCCTTATCATAAAATATTAGGATTAGAATGGGATCTTAACTGTGACAAATTTAAGTTATGTTTTGCTCTTGGCAGTATTCCCCTGACTAAAAGGGAAATACTGAAGTTCGTTGCTTTGCTATATGATCCCTTAGGAATGGATGCCCCTTTTGTTCTTCGAGGAAAGTTAATTTTGCAGGATGCATATCGCCAAAGGTTATCCTGGGATGATAGGTTACCTGTTGAATTGATTCAACGCCTGACATTGGGGTTTGATAAAACAAAAGGTCTATTTAATGTGATACTTGACAGGAATATCCTTGCTTCTGCTGACAATGTGGGTGAAACGGAGCTTCACTTATTTAGTGACGCAAGTTTGCAAGGCTATGGTGAAGTAGTGTCTTGTCATTTTCTGTATGAAAAGGCACGAGTTGCCCCTCTGAAGGCAGTTTCTATTCCCAGGTCAGAATTAACTGCAGCTTGCTTGCCTTTTAAAGTGAACAATGCACTGATTGATGCCTTTAAAACTACTCCTTTTAGAGTAAACTTTTGGCCAGACAGTACAACTGTATTATGGTACACCCAGTTACAAAAGCGGTGTCGCCCCGCCAGGCCTGACTCGGTGAGATCATGCCCTTCTTGCCCTGAAAGTGGCCCACGTTCAAACAACCAGTACATAGTTAGAATGGTTTGAAAGGGAGGAGGAGGGAAATTACAGTAATCACGCAAAAGAAATGCAATATTGAATGAAAATATATATGGACAGAGAGAGAGAGAGAGGGGAGGAGAGAGAGAGAGTAGAGATAGAGAGAGAGAGAGAGAGAAGAGAGAGAGAGAGAGAGCTTTTATTCCTGTTTAGTTATTTATCTGACGGATAAACTTGAGACCTTCTGCTTTAAGAAACCTGTTATCATATATTTTTTTGGAAAATAATTATTATGAAATCTTATCACATCATATTGTTTATATCGTTATCGAATTTTCTAAATAAAAATGCCTTAAATATTGTTGGAACTGACTATTCATATTAATATTATTCAGACGAACATATCCTTTTTAATTATTCTATAAACACCTGTATTCTCTCTCTCTCTCTCTCTCTCTCTCTCTCTCACACACACACACACACACACATTCTGTCCTCCGTCTTATATCGCCTGGATTGACTTTTTAAATAATGGTAGATGTTTGATATGTTATTTGGATGTGGCCAAGGATCACAAAACCATAAATGGCTACTCTACCAACTTGTGATAGGCTGTATCTATTTTTGCCCTAGATTGACTGGACTATAATTACCTGTACTACCAATAATATACGAATCTGGTCACATAGATGTTACACACCAGGTTTTCCAAGGATATTATTTTATTAATTAATCTATGCTAAGAATACATTACTGGATATGCTAATCTAGTACTACAGGATGTGTATTTATGGCATAACTTAGTTGAGTTACCAGTATTTGAGTGTGATGGGCCACTTGGCTCCACCCCTCACAACCATCTAGGCTACTTATAGAAAGTATTTCAATTTGCTATATTTCTTATATTATAGAATATTTACTATATTATTTCCGAAACTCTTTGTGAAATGAAATGCAGTGAAATGTATGCATCGGTGCACTAATATAATGATAGAGGGGTATAAATTATGTAGGTGTTGGAAAACTGTACACTATTAACATATTTTGTCTCAAATCACTTGGGGACAGTGTTTAGACTTGGTCAGATCGGTCAAGTCTTAGCTAACTCACGTCTCCCCCCCCCCCCCCCCCCCCCCCCTGCTTTCCGGCTCACGCTTGTTCGCTCACTCCACATTGAAATCCCGAGCATGAGGAGGTGCGGGGATAGATGGATATTTATAAAGAGGTGGGGGTTAAAAGCGATGGGGACAGGTGACATTGGGTGACCTTAATTTAAGTCTTGACGGGTTCGTTTATCAACATTTATAAGGTAATGATAGTAATACCTTTACTGATAGCAGTTAATATCAATGATTGTAAGTCGCCATTACGACTGGCACCTAGCGTTATAGGGTTACTGAGATCACCTTTGTATATCTGCTTAATGTCAGTAACTATCGTTTACGTTATGAATCCTGGTTTTCACACGAGGTAATGTGCCTCACAGCCATGGACGAGCTGTATATAACGCCAGTAGTCTTTATCATTGTGATTTTTGTTAACGGTTTTCTGTATTTTGTTTATGTGAGGATTAAAAGGGAGTGCAAAACAATTCGTAAACTTTTTGTCATTTACTTTAGTTTAGAGGAATTTATGTAGAATATTCTTTTGGCTTTTCTAAAGGCGTAAATAAAATACGTAGGGTAACAAAGTTTTTTGGAAACATCTTCAATGTGTTTAAGTTCTCTGTCAATGAAGTCAGGGTCGCAAATTTTTAGGGCTCTCAAAACAAAATTGACTAAGATTTTGGTTTTAACTTTATTTTTGTGCCAGGTTTCTTTATCAGTATCTCTAAAAACGGCAACTTATCATCTGATTCGTGTTCTACTGTGAACTTGATAGAGGGCAAGATTCCATTAATGTACCGAAGAAAATTGTCAAAAGCTTGTTTTCATAATTATGACACATTTGTAACTCTTGCTCAGACTTTGTTTCCACCTCTTCTGTACTCCACTGTTCAAATTTCAGTGATACAATCTGTTTACTTAAATCCACTAACCTGTGCATCGAATTCTCAAACTGCAACTTTAGTTTACCCTTCTCTGCTAAATACAGAGAAGGAAACATAAAAATATCACGATTCTCAGTAATACACTTTTGTATATACTTAAAGAATTAACAAGAATTTTAAGTACACCCGACATTGGGAAAGGAATTCTTGAAAGAAATAATCAGAAATAAAGGTTTAATACCAAAAATATCTCGACACGGAAAACAACCTAAGCCAAAACAGTCAAGAAATGTAAGCTGCTAAGAAATTTTGAAATATTCACTGTCATCCCTAACTTCTGCAAAAACATCTAGGTGGAAAAATTGAATAAATTCTTCAATCCTATCATGGTCGCCATACTAAAAAATAATAGAGAGATAAAAAATATGAAATATAAAATGTCCAAGCATTTATTAGGTGAATCTGAAGGAAAATGGAGCCCAGAAGACAACTATGCCACCTAGATGTTTGGTATCCTAGGCACTGGCTACTAAATACCCCTATCCTTTGAATGCCTCAAATCCTAAAATATAGAAGATGAATATTTTCATTAATTAAGTGACTAATACAGTTAATTGGATATCTCACAAACATTAAAAATTGATTGACAAAGAGTTCTGGAAACGAGTTTATTTTTAAGGCTTGATGAAAAGGCACTAAAATAACATGGCAACTTCAAAGCCTTGTTCGGTGTGCCAAACGGAACAAGACCTACCTCAAAGAATGCCTTGCGCTGGTTTGTTCAGTCAAGTAATGCATTCAACAGTCACCAAATTGATACCATCTTGATCAGCAGTTTCCTTGGACATAGCAAAGGATCCCATGTCCAGCCCATCATTAATTACGAAAGTAAGGATTATTAACGTTAAGTTTCAAATGAATCTCACGATCAAATAAGCCTTACTTTAAAACAGCAGACGACTTCATGCAATACTGAAAGTAAGATTCACGTTGAAAATGAAGATTGGGGTCTTGTGCTCTTCGTGAAGGGTGAAAGGAATTTCTCTTTTCTTGGATGACCCTCACTCAGGTAAACAGTAGTTTCAAGCAGTGGCGGCGATGAAACACACAACTAGTACTGAAGGTAGTTACGCTCAAAAAGGTATATAAGCACAATGCAAGGCATAATCAAGAATTTTAATAAATAAGATCCTTTAATTTTACTGCATACCTACGCATTAAAATTCAAAGAAGCTAGAATAACATCAAAATAAAATAGAAAAATGTGCAACAAGTAGAGTTTTTCGTTTACCATCTGGGAAAGAATACTGTGGAAGTAATACATCACTTGCACCAAAGGTGGGATGGGTGGGGATGGGATAGAGTGGCTGTGTGGGAAGCAGTTGGAAAAGGGTGAAACATAAAAAAATACTGAAAACGAGTGATATTGGGTGTCTAATCCATATTTTTCGAGGTTGCTGAGATGAATAATGGTTATTTTGATGTCTTTTAAATCCATGTTAAGCATAATAGGAAGGTGGTGTGTGAGAAGGGATGGGAAGGGGGTGACATGAAAAATTAAACCTCTCTTCCTATCATGGGTGAACTTGGACGTAGAGGACAACAGGAGTGTCATTATTCATCTCACTGATCTTGTAAACTATAAATGAGACACTAATATCTATTTTTTTTTTTTTACATGTTATCTCATTCCCATCCTTTCTCACCCGGCCCCTCCTATCGGGGCTTAACTTAAAGGCCATTGGCAGTGTCACTTCTACTCATCCCTCCTTTGTATTGGGGTTGAACCTGTACTGGAAGGACAATTGGAGTTTCACTATTCATCTCAGCGACCTCGAAAACTATGGATTAGACATGAATATCTATAATTTTTGGTTATTTTTACATGTCACTCCATTCCCACCCCTTCTCATCACCCTATAGGTACTGAACTTGGACTTCAAGGGTATCAGGAGTGTCCCTATTAATCTCAGCAACCTCAAAAACTATGGATTAGACTAATATCAGTTGTTTTCGGTTATTTTTACATGTCAACCCCTTCCAACTTCTTTTCAACACCCCCTCCCTATCATGGCTGAAATTCGGCTGGAAGGGAATCGGAAGCATTACAGATATGAGTGTCTAATCCATAGTTTTTGAGGTTGCAATATTGAGACCTCAAAAAACTATGGATTAGACACTCATAACTGTTGTTTTCAGTTACTTTTATGTTTCACCAATTTCCCATCCCTTTTTTTCACAGATGGTAAGTCATATGTATACCAAGTTTAGTTGTAATTGCTCAATGCATTTAAAGTGTATGTGGTACACACACATATAATCTTACATCATCCATTTAATTATAATAAAAATCTATATATAATTATATAATCTATATTTAATTTATATATAGCTATATTATTAATATATATCTATAATATATATACATATAAACATATATACATGATATATATAATTTTTCATTTAACAGTATGTGGAGCCAGTAATGGTTACCTCTCTGATCCTCAGCAAGGATTTTAAGTAGAGTTTACTAAACACTGTCTGCAACGTACTATTGTCATTTACTTCTGGATGAATAATTCGCTTTTAGGTTAACAGGGATTTCATGGGATTTACCTGACAGTGTCAGGTAATCTTCGCCTGAATTCCTTCAAGTCTACCCCAAGTGGCACTACTAAATGATAAGCAGATTTAAAGCCTGAAACACTAAAAGAATAAGGAGACATTCACTTTAAGACTTTATGTGCTCCCATTAGAGATCTTGAGAGACTGCGCAATTTGGGGACAAAGTATTCATCAATATTGTTAAACAGACTTAGCGAGAAACCACAGTGAGTTCAAACTGCATGAGACAGGATACATAGAGGAGAGGAGAAATGCCCAACCCCAACCTTACCCCCGCAAAAGTATAATTTCTCGTTAGAAATTATACTTTTCCTTTATTGGAACTTTATAATTAAAAGCAGAAACAAGCACCGTCATAAATAAGCTAATCGAAGGAATGAGTGATTATTAATATAATAATATATATTTGCAAATACCAAGGGAAGCTGTGCAAAACCACAAACCAATTGCTTATAGAGTTCACGTTTATTGTGAGAAAGCCATTAAATGAGACTACAGTGAACCATAGGTCACAGAGATTATATCCGAGATCTAAGCTAAAGGGTTGGCTCAGAGACAGGGAAAGGGATATTTCTGTTAGAAGAAACCAACATGAGGCAATAATAACGATACAAAACTATATATATGGGTTCAGACGAGAACCACACTGTTAAAACATTTTTCTTAGTGAAAATCAACATTAATTCACTTTACACACTGCTTCCTGAGAAGAAGTTCACATATCCATCCAAAGACCATTCAACACGAATTTCCCACTGGAAATATAATTCATACACATACACACACACACACACACACACACACACACATATATATATATATATATATATATATATATATATATATATATATATATATATATCACACACACACACACACACGCATATATATATATATATATATATATATATATATATATATATATATATATATATAAATACATTTGAATTTCCACGTAAAATTCTTATTTATTCTACTAATGAATAACAACCAAATGATCTTTCCTTAAAGTTTTTCCTTTGCACGTAAAAATTTTTAATAGTAAAATAAATCCACAAACGGTAAATGGTATTAATCTCAATCGCTGTAAAATAATACAACTGAATAAAATTTTCAAGTAGTAAGTTTACAGTTGACACACAAGTAGAAAAATTTTAGACAACAATAATATTGAAATATCGACTTGAAGATAATCTATAAGTCTCACAAAAATTTAAAAGCGAAAGCTTCATTTTACTTTCAGCTTCCAATGAAGATTGCAGATCATTACATAACTGTTATCAAGAATGACAAATAAATGCAACCGTGAACAGTAATAATTATACTGGTATGTACTGTTATGAAGTAGCAAAATATTGATATGTAATTATATATGAATTATGAAATAACAAATACTATTATAAAGTAAACCGAGACCAATAACCTTAAATTCCTTTATTAAAGCAAAAATGGTTTGCTACGATGTATATGCAAGTCACGCAATAGGTATAAATATACAGTCCGCCCATCCCACCCCCAGTTTTGACCTAATGGCATCTATGGATCTGTGGAGAGGTTTTCCTTTGTCCTCTCAGGTAAGAGCAATTACTAAATACCCTTAAGAAAGTTTTCCTCCAACGCAAATTACAACCAGACATTATTAGAACAGGTGTCAATTACGTTACAGATAAAATTATCGTTGGAGATAGATATGGCACAGCGTTTTTTTTAAGTTTTCGCTTACTCGAGGAGTAATCCTACAAACTACTTAGTTGTTGTTGTTGGGGTGGGGGGAAGGTTAGGAAAGGTCTATGAAAGAACCGAAAAAGGTCTGAAAAAAGGTGTTTTACATTGAGTTAAAGATACAAGAATGTTAGGATAGGATATTTAATATTTATTTATTAGAATGAAAATGTAAAAATAAATAATGTGTACTATGTCACCCCTATAGAAAAAAGATTTCCAGTAAAATATAATGTATTTCTTTTAATTTTCTTTGACGAAACATGCCTCTATTTGACTGTAGATTTTAGCGTGTTTTAATTTACGTTAAAAGTTAGGGACATAATGTTGGACGCCTGCCGAGTAAGCTGGAGGTCGGATCACGCCTTGTTTGGTAAACTGATTATCTTTAACGTTTTTGTCATTGGAAATCAGCTCGCATCAGAATCGAATCCAGGACTCTCGAATGGTAGCCAGGGATGCTACCATGTATGGGTCAACTGGTAGTCCCCTCGGCCTTCATTTGAGAGGCTAGTACTTGATCAAGATGTGCGGTAGTAATAATCAGCATTTTCATCAATGCCAATAATATTCATGTTGAAGGCAATCAAGCAGTTTCAGGCAAGGGTTATCAAGAATCTCCCTGTTCTAAAAAATCATCTTCCTTTTCAAGTTAGGAGGAATTGCTTTCACTGTACTACTGGTAATATATATGATTATTGTCTGAAGAACTGTGCGCATTTATTGCATGAATAAGCAACACTGGTTATGATCCTTGTCCCCTGCAATCACGAGAACAAAAATAGAAAGGAATTTGAGAAAAAAAAAGATAACAGATTTTACTTACATTCTCGAAAGAGGGAAAAGGCAAACCGGATAAAAAAGAAAAAGAAAAAGAAACCCATTCATTGAAGAGGCAGGTGTCCCAAAGGAAGCTGAGTGAGAAAAGACACAAAACTAAAAACTTTCCAGTTTTCCAGTAAAAACAGCCGATCTGTAGTTACACTGAAAAGTCTGGACAAAAAGAGCAAAATGAAACAAACGAAACGAGCGAAAAAGATTTTCATTTCTACCGATAAAAGTATTTTTATGGCCCATTCCAGTTATTCGTATTAAAAATAATTCGAACCTGGCGTGTTTTACACAACGAAATATTTAACTCATGTTAGATATAAAAAAAAATAGAAGTTCCGTTACATGCCATCAGTGACGCTAATTTAGACACCATCTACACTATCGACATATTATCTGAATTTCCAATTAGAAATTTTTTTCTTGCTAAAACTGTAGCAAATAAAGGTGGAGCTCAGT
>NC_061092.1:51138170-51320670 GCF_015104395.2 Macrobrachium nipponense | reverse complement strand
ATCTATATATATATATATATATATATATATATATATATATATATATGTGTGTGTTTGTGTGTGTGTATTATATTAAAAAATAGGCGGTGGGGCCGGGTGCCGGGGCTATTGGTGACTATCATTGGTGGTTGAATACAAATAACCTATTATTAAAGAGCGTAAAATGACCTCCTCCAGACGACCATAATACTACCAGTCTTTGAGTATTTCTTCCAAAATCACATTTCATCCTTTAAGGCACCACTATAATCTTCCCAGTCTATGAGAAGGTTAGTTCCTATGAGTTTCTGGCTTCGTCTTATCGAAGCAAAACTTGACAGAATAAAATAAAACTTCATATAAGCAATATGACTCTTTTCAGTCATCATTGCCTTAAGGGGGGGGAGGGGAGATCTTATGACGTTAAACTCAGTAGTCATTTTTTTACAAGTTGTTAATACTATAATGTCGAGAGTAAGAAAAAACCTTGGTCAAAACTCCTTGTTATACTTCATTACTTCTATCGTCGAACCTATAGTTATTCGAATCAGTCTTATATCTAATTACTTTTTGACAAAATTATTTACAGTAATCTACCAAGAAAATATCAGAAATGTAACAGAATTATCCCCAAAGCTCATACTAAATGGGATGACGATGTTCCCGTCTAGTTATTTAAATTACAAGTATTTAACTTTTGCTTCTAAGGACCCATTTGGCTTCTTTGTCAGATTGCTCAAGACTTTTTTATATTTAGGTTAAATAACCCAAGAATAACCAAACGGAACTTTTAAAAATAAAGAGGAATGACAGAACAGAAATTAAACATAATTACATTAATGTTACAATATCAATCCTCTCATTTGTCCTTTCTAGACCGAGAAACAGAGAGAAGGAATTATCTGCATGTATGAAAGGTTAAATGTTTCCTGTTCGTCTGTTAAATCGGGATTCAGAAGTCGATAATTCTATGGAGCTTATTTGATTTAATCTTCACCTGTTTACTCTAACTTCTATGAGATGGATTTAATTCTGTCTAAGGTGAAGTATGCCTTAGTAATTAATTAATCTTAAAAGACTTCCATCCGGTAGTTTTATTACTTTTATAATATACATTTTTATATTTGTCCTATAAAGTTACATATACTCTGAAAGAAAATTATTATTATTTTTATTATTATTATTATTATTATTATTATTATTATTATTATTATTATTATTATTATTGATTAAAGAAACCCACAAAATCACTGTGTACATTTTATTTTACTCCACACTCGAGTACTTTTAGGCCCTATCTGTGGCCCATTTTCAAGAGATGTGTAGGTTGTCAACCTGGGTCACGGCCTGCAGTCTTCTTGGAATGTCTTTTCGTTAAGCTGTCATTTATGTGATGGCTGTTCTGGTTTCTTGAGAGTTGCTAATCCCCTCTTGTCGCTCTGATATCCTGAGCTGATGGTCAATGGGATTAACCCTTGTGGTAAGTGAGTGGTCACCAAAAGTCTGTTGGACAGAAAACCTGATCTCCAGGTCAGAAGGGTCAATCTTAGCTTCTTTTAATATCAAAACTCGGCTTATGGGATCTTCTCAGGTAAAACCTTTGTTTCCTTCTATTACTTTAATCTCTCTGATGAGTGCTCTTTCTACTACCCTCCTATGACTGATTCTATTGCTTTTGTAATAAGCCTACTGTTTGTAAAATACATCCTATGGTCATTTTCCCAACAATGCCTAGCTATAGCACTCCCTTGAGAGTTAAGCTGTACTGCCCTTCTGTGTTATTGGATTCTAGTCCTTATTCCCCTACCTGATTCCCCCACATATTTGTCTTCACAATTGCTGCAATTGATTATGTATTACCCGCCCCCCCCCCCCCTACATAACATCTGTATTACTGTCTTCTCCTTCCAATTTATTTTTACATAATTTGTTTTTTACAGTATTATCAAAGGTATACACAAATTTATATTTACTTTCTTTCATTTTTGAAGTGATTTGTTTCATTTTAGGCATAAAAGGGAGGGCAACTATTTTCTTGTGCGCCGTTTCTAGGATCACACTCTTCTGCATGAGTCCTGGAGCTACTTCAGCCTCTAGTTTTTCCAGGTTCCGTTTCAGGGATCTTGGGATCATGCCTAGTGTTCCTATGATTATGGTTACAATTTCTAATGGCATATCCCATATCCTTCTTATTTCTATTTTCAGGTCTTGATACTTATCCATTTTTTCCCTTTCTTTCTCTTCAACTCTGGTGTCCCATGGTATTGCGGCATCAATGAGTGATACTTTCTTCTTGATTTTGTCAATCAACGTCACGCCTGTTCTATTTGCACGTATCACCCTATCTGTTCTGATACCATAATCCCAGAGGATCTTTGCCTGATCCTTTTCTATCACTCCTTCAGATTGGTGCTCGTACCACTTATTACTGCAAGGTAGCTGGTGTTTCTTGCACAGGCTCCAGTGGAGGGCTTTTGCCATTGAATCGTGCCTCTTTTTGTACTGGTTATGTGCAAGTGCTGGACATTCGCTTGCTATGTGGTTTATGGTTTCATTTTTCATATTGCACTTCCTACATATGGGAGACATGTTATTTCCATCTATGGTTCTTTGAACATATCTGGTTCTTAAGGCCTGATCTTGTTCCGCTGTTATCATTCCTTCAGTTTCCTTCTTGAGCTCTCCCCTCTGTAGCCAATGCCATGTGTTATCGCTGGCTAGTTCTTTAGTCTGTCACATGTATTGTCCGTGCATTGGTTTGTTGTGCCATTCCTCTGGTCTGTTTGTCGTTCTCCTGCCTTTGTATATTTCTAGGTCTTCGTCTACTTTTATCAGTCCTTCTTCCCATGCACTCTTGAGCCACTCCTCTTCACTTGTTTTCAGATATTGGCCCAGTGCTCTGTTCTCGATGCTTAGTAGTCCTCTCCCGCCTTCTTTTCATGTTATGTATAGTCTGTCTGTATTTGCTCTTGGGTGTAGTGCTTTGTGTGTTGTCATATGCTTCCTAGTTTTCTGGTCTATGCTGCAGAGTTCTGTGTTTGTCCATTCCAGTATTCCTGCACTGCCCATGTGTTTATGGCTTTTATCATATTTCCGGCGTTGAGTTTTGACTTGAGTATCACCTTGAGTCTCTGCATATAGTCTTTCCTGATCATGTCCTTTATCTCTTGGTGTTTTATATCCCCTCCTTCCATCATTCCCAAGTATTTGTATCCCATCTCGTCTGTGTGTCTGATGTTGCTCCCATCTGGTAGTTTTATCCCTTCAGTCCTTGTTACTTTGCCCTTTTTGTATGTTGACTAAGGCACATTTTTCTATTCCAAACTCCATCCTCATGTCCCAAGATACAATCCTTACAGTCTGGATTAGGGTATCTATTTCCTTGATGCTCTTACCATACAGCTTGATGTCGTCCATGAACATCAGATGGTCAATTCTGTTGCCTCTTTTCTTGAGTTGGTACCCAGCATCCATCTTCTGTAGTACTTTTGTCATGGGAATCATGGCTACTATACGAAGAGTAGTGGGGATAATGAGTTGCCGTGGAAGATTTCTGAGGAAGCTTATGGTGTTTTCCTCTGCCCCATATATTTTCAGGCATTCTATTAGCCATGTGTGTGGCATCATGTCGAAGGCTTTCTTATAGTCAACCCATGCCATGCTTAGGTTGGTTTTCCTTCTCCTGCTGTTCTTCATTACCATTTTGTCTATCAGGAGCTGGTCTTTTGTACTCCTACATTTCCTTCTGCAGCTTTTCTGTTGGTTGGGGTTGGTGTTTGTATTCTCTAGGTAGTTGTATATGTAAGTGTTTACATAATAAAAATATGGAATGTTATTCCATATATATAAAAGACTAAAACTAAAGAGGTCAACCAGATTGCTTGCAGGAATGTGATCAGACTAGAGACGCTAAGATGACATATACCATAAAGTATGTAGGCTAAGATAACATGCCGTCACCTGTAGTCATTCAATTGTTTATAAACTTTAGTCCAAGCTTCCTGCTTGAGACAAACACCGTGACCTATAGCTCAAACGGCCTACGTGATCTGTAGTGTGTCTCAATGATTTTGTGTTCGTATGTAACTATGTCATCTGATTGTATGTTCATATGTTCGAGCTACTATCTGTTCCTTTATGACTTGTAACCGAGATGGTAGACAGGGGAGAATAGAGTTAGCTATCGTCAATAGAAGACCTGTATCTCTTTACCTAAGCTTTATCATGTAGAGAGAATAGAATTAGCCATCATCATTGGCAGAAGCGATCAAGCTATCGTCATTAGAAGACTTGTACAATCATACCTGATCTTCACCATGTAAATTCAGAGAATATAAGTATTTTTGTACTTCGGGGTTTCTACTAGATCCTCACCTCCTCACCGAATCATCATGAGTTTAACACATCGTCGTCATAACCAAAGAAGATAATACCGACTTCGTAAGTGATCTACAAACCCCAAGACACTCCCATGAATATGGAAGTGCAATAACAACCGACTTAGCGTAAGATTATCGCAAGTCTAACATTACCTCATAGGGCGCCTTATTATACAAGGCAACAGCCCTAAAATATAGCCTTTCACTGATGATACCTGTTAGTAACTTCCACATTATTGGTAGGCAGGTGATAGGCCTGTAGTTACTGTGTCTTTCGTGATCTCAGTGAATCTTTGTTTTATTCTCCATGTTTCTTCTGCCTTGATTTCCTAGAGCCATGTTGCATGTTTGTTGTGATACTGGATTGCTCCATAAGTTTTCCCAGAGTCTCTTACTTGGTTCGGCTTCAGGAATTTCTTGGTGGTTGTGTTCCCTT
Source organism: Macrobrachium nipponense (assembly GCF_015104395.2). Lineage (NCBI taxonomy): Eukaryota > Metazoa > Arthropoda > Malacostraca > Decapoda > Palaemonidae > Macrobrachium > Macrobrachium nipponense. The sequence continues at coordinate 51,315,876 of NC_061092.1, read as the reverse complement.
TTTAGTTGGCTATATAGTCTTTTCTGGTTGGTTCCGAATAGTTTGTTCTGTTGGTATCCCGTATTCCTGTTCATGTAACGTTGGATCTTATGTGCTTTGGTATCAAGCCTCTGTTTTAAATCTTCTATTGTGTTGTTTAGTCCCCTCTCCTGTACTTTGTATTTCTCGTTCAGTTCTTCCCTTGCTTTCTTGCTTCTTAGGCTTTTTTCTGCCATCTCTTTCAGTTTACTCAAGTCAGATCTCATCACCATGATTTACTTTTCCATGCGCCTTTTCCAAGGTGGTTGCTGTTTTGGTTTCTGTTGGGTTGGTTTTGTCAGTGGTGTTGGTGTTCGTATCCCCATCAGTTCTGCTACTAATCTTGCTCCTGCATATGCCAAGTTATTTGTTTCTGTGATACTGGTGGTGTGTATTATGCCCATTATTTCATTGACCTCACTTATTTTCTCCCTTAATTTCTTGGTGTTGTAGGCTTTCATAGAGGGGATCTTTGTTCTCTCTGTGTCTGGCTCTATCCATTGTCTGATCTTTTCTAACCATTCTGTCCTCTCTGTTACTTCGTAAGTGTTTCTTCGTGTGTCGTTGTTTGATACCTCATCATTCCTGTCGTCTTATGTGGCATCGTCTCTCAGTTCGTCTTCTTGTAATTCGTTGTCGTGTGTCATTTCCCTTTCCAGTTCTCCTCTATCTGTTGGGGAGAGCCTGTTCTTTTTTTATGTTCCTTACTTGGGCTGCCAGCCTCTGCTCTGTTTGGGGGGTGTTATTCCTCTCATTCCAGATGTTGACCAACCTTCTTCTATCCTCTCTCCGTCGGGTTGCTTCTGATGTAGAATCTCCAAATTTCCTTATTTTCTTCTCTTGTCCATTTCTTCCTCTGGTTAGCTTTTGTAGCTCCAGTCTCTGGTTGTTGGTTACTGTTGTTTTGGTTACTGTTGTTGGGGTGGTTAGTTGCTGGATGACGACTTCCAAGTACCTGACTGTCTTGCCCTTCCACTGGGCTGAATACCTGGCTGCCGGACGAAGTTTCTCTGTTGCCAGAGGTTCCATTTACGTCGTTGTCGTTTAACCCTTTATTTCTTTCCATCATTACTGAGTTTTGCTATTTAACCCATAGCTGGACCCTACCCCATCAGGAATAGGTACTTATTTACAGCTGAGTAGACTGAGGTAATTATGGTAAAGATCCTTTCCCAGGGAATCAACGCCAAGGAGAGCGGTCACCCATCCAATGACTGACCAGCCCCAATGTTGCTTAAACAGTCCATTGACGACCTAACCCATTATTATTATTATTATTATTATATTTTTTTTTTTTTTTTTTTTTTTTTTTTTGCTCTATCACAGTCCTCTAATTCGACTGGGTGGTATTTATAGTGTGGGGTTCCGGTTGCATCCTGCCTCCTTAGGAGTCCATCACTTTTCTTACTATGTGTGCCGTTTCTAGGATCACACTTCTTTGCATGAGACCTGGAGCTACTTCAGCCTCTAGTTTTTCTAGATTCCTTTTCAGGGATCTTGGGATCGTGCCTAGTGCTCCTATGATTATGGGTACGATTTCCACTGGCATATCCCATGTCCTTCTTATTTCTATTTTCAGATCTTGATACTACCATTTTTTCCCTCTCTTTCTCTTCAACTCTGGTGTCCCATGGTATTGCGACATCAATGAGTGATACTTTCTATTATTATTATTATTATTATTATTATTATTATATGAAAGGAGCAGTAGGTAAAATTTGTATTTCTACATTTGACTGAAGATGACAGCAGGAGCTGTCTTATGCTGAGAGCAGAATTTGTAAACTGTTCATTCGTAAGAATATTTGAAGTAACAAATTCCACCTAAATCTTTTTCCTATGCATACATTTCAGCGAACCGACCAAATGAGCCATTGAATAAATAAGCAGTATTTCACAATACAGAATGTAAAAATCAAGAATCTATCTGGAGAGAGACGAAAGATAATATAAAATGATAAAGTTAAGTAAAAAAAAATTCAAGTAATACACGTATAAGCAAAAAGAAAAAAAAACGGGGAAAAGTCCAGTTTTAAACGACCCCTGCCAAATTTTACATGGCTTAACTTTAATGAACTAATAAACTAGATCATTTTCTTTCTGTCCGGTAGTAGCATGACTCACGTTTTTATTTGCAAGAAGATTACAGCGTTACGTTACCCCACCAAAACCATTAAGTACTTTTTTATTTGGGTGTAGATGGGAGTACAAGAAAAAAACCTTTATAGTAGATATTGGAATTTTGAATCTATAAAATGTTAGCTCCATAAACTTTTCGGTCTTTGAGGTAGAAAATTACTATGGATTTCTCTCTCTCTCTCTCTCTCTCTCTCTCTCTCTCTCTCTCCTCTCTCGTTTTGAAATTTATGCCACTATTATCTTATTTTCAGTTTGAGTAAAAAAAACTGACTTTCGAAAAATTTTCCACTAATCTCGTTTTTCTCCACTATGCCGTCGGCTGCTTCACAGAAAAGAGAAAGGCGGAAGATGAACTGGGATTAGGTAACTTCAGAGATTTTCTTTTTTGAAAGCTGGTGAGATGCGACGGTTGGTTGTCTGGAAAGGGTGTTGTCCTGACCCTCCTCATTGCGAAGAGAGGGAGAGACGAAGAATGAGGCGCTGTTGGTAAAGGAGACATGTGGGAGAGGAAGAGGCGATGTAAGTATGAGAGAGATAACAGCAACAGAGATGGGTTTGTTATTCCCATTTAATGGGATTTGAACGACAATATTTCTGCTCTTTCCTTTTCTCAAGTAAGAAACGCACGATTTTTTTTTTTACCTTGAATATTGACATGTTTTGCGTTCTTTCTCTGGTACACAAATTCAATTCGTACAGGTTTGTCTTGTGACGTAATCTGAAACGCTAAGATGAATTTTTTGTGCTGAAAAAATAAACAAACTCTCATCTCTTCATAAAAATAAGGAAGAAGAAAACTCTAATGAGTAATCTAGCAATGTCTGGATAAAATTTAAACAAACGCTCTGTAGTTAAGATAATATTAATGAATCGGAATATCTTTACTTGTTTATGCTGTTAGCGTACAAGTATACTGAATTCGACATTTAAACTTGTCGAAGTCCAGTCCGCACGGCTCTTATACAAATGTCCCAGATATGAATATGCAAAATGAAGGTATCCGAGTTTTAAGTTCGGGATAGTACACAACACCCGGAAAGGCGGGACCTTCTCTTATATTACCTTGGTTTTTTTCTTCATGAGCATAATAATAATATAAAGCAAAATTTAAGGGAAATTTTGATTGACTAGATAAACATTTTAAAGACAATGAAAAATACACACAAACCTTTGTTCCTGTATGATGTACCTCTTCTCTTTTCAACTTTGAATCTCTGTCTGGAAAAGAATCGATTCCATGACAGTTTTTTGTCACCTAAGAGAGAGAACAGCGTCTACCTAAACATCAGATGGCATTACAAAGAAAACCGGGATCAACTTCTTTGCTTATATTCCATAAACTTGGAGCAGGAATTATTTGCTCTTCTTGTGCGTTGTCTCCTTATATGTAATAATATATAATATATTATATATATATATATATATATATATTATATATAATATATATATATATATATATATATATATATATATAAATATATATATATATATATATGGAGTTGTTTAATGCGCTGAAGTTGAGCGTTCAGTTTGAGTTATAGAATAGAATGCGTCGGGAGTTTTCAGCAAAGGGGGTTAAAGAATGAATGAAACAGTGATTGTTCTGTATGTTTACTCGCAGGAATTCTTCTCAGGAAAAGCATTGCTCTATTCATTAAAACAAAACGATTCATCTCATAGCTTAAAAGGTTTCATCCTCAGCGGAAAATGTATACAGCAAGTAAGAAATGGAGGCAACTGAATTTGAAACGTAATCAATGAGATGCCAGTCTTATCCTTTACTGAAGCAAGCTAACGACATCGACCAATAAGGACGAAGAACGTCTCATTAAAGGAATCATCCATCAAATTCCATCCACTTGACACCATAGGCAGCCGTCGTGTAATAAAATCAGAAAAGATTGAGGCAGAAAAAAGCTTAGTAATAAGTGAAGGAAGTCGACGTCCTCCTGATGAGCCTTGTGTATAGGCCTACACACCAAAATTCACCAAAATTGTCCATTTCTTCTCCCAAAGGTTTATAATTTTTGGACTTCTCAGTTGTGTCGGCCGAGCTAATGGACACGCCTGTAAAGTCTCGGCTTCAACCAACCCCACAATAGGAAACAAGCAATGGCTAATGTTGAACTTTCAGAAACTTTAGTGTTTCGTAGAGATGTAAAAGGTCTAATCAGATGCAGTTGCTCCTGTCGCTGGTTGTACTGAGTGGCTTCAAGTGGGGTCGTTTATCTAAAATACCAATACTGCTGTCTTATCCGATAGTAAATTGTCAGATGAACCGATACTAGGTAATGAGCTTGCTTAAAATTATTGACACCGATATTGTTGACCTTCAGTGGCAATAAATAATTGAATAAAGTATGCGAGTAGAATTTATAGAAACAGTATTAACATTTCACAAAATTCCGTCTGCCATAGATTAATAAAATGTAAAGATTGGGTCAAAAGCATGGATAATAAAACTAAAAAAAGAACACTATAATAAACAGCGTATTAAAATCTGTCCATTAATACTTTTACTTGTTTCCTACTTGCGTTTGATAAGACGACACTGGTTCTGAGATGCTTTTTCTTCTGTTGTAGAAAAACAGTTCAGTAAACGAGGCTTTGTGACTCAGGTTACATGAATGCTTTTGTTTTACCCTACACACTTTTTTTGGCTAGATTAAACATTTCTTGCTTAAATACAATTTTTTTTTTTATGATGGGGAAGGGGTGGGAGGGTAATGTAAGGGAGCGTCATGGAAATACGGTAAAAGCTGATGGTTATTGGCTATGGCAAAGTAAGGATATCTTTTGATAGTTAAATTCTTCCACAAATTAATTAGACGGTTAACACCCACACAATCATATTATTAACAAAAAGTTTGTATTTTCTTAAACTGATGAGCATAATACGAAACACAAGTAAGTCTCTTGGGAAGATGGAAAACTGGAACATAAAAAGATGTAGGTCAAACTATTATTATTTCCGTTATTTGGACATTTAATATCTCTTTTTTTTTCTTCTTTTTTCTAACACCATAAACTTGTTCATTGTCTTTCCTCTTTTACCATGTTTGTAGTTATAAATTTGTCTCACTTATATACAAAATTAGCAGAGAATTCTAAAACTATTTCATAAAACTTCAGAAAATTAAGTTTATCAGCAATTATGTAATTAAAAACTGAGGAAAAATACAACTTCTACGAAAAGGATTAAAAAGCTCATGAAATTTTAGAGTCGAAATAATTTCCATAACGAAATAATAATAATAATATAAAAAAGATATATCAACAAGAGATTCATTAAAAAATATAAAAGAACAATAACTGACAGTGTTTCCGGAAAATAAGGCCATAACAAATATCCCCACTATAAAAATGCATTAAAGCCGAATATGGAAACGGAAATGTAAATACTGCGACCGATATCAAACGAAATGGCGAAACTAAATATAACTGTAAGGCCAAAACAAAACCTATTTCATAATGCCCACAAAATCTGACCAATTAAAATAAAGTCGATGAGCGTAAAGGTATGACTTCAGGATTTAGACACTTCACAAACAACATAAATATGAATAACTATGAGTGATATAAATTCAATATATAGGGATTAATGGAGCTAAGTACTATTCTGATCATGTTAAAAAAATAAATACAACACAAGGCCGAATGTTCAAGGGGTTACTTATTAGTAATAAAACGAAATATTTTTATAGTGGAAACAATTAAACGGGAAAAATGTAAACTTTTGTATCCCAGACACGAAGTATCAAAACAAGGGGGAGAGGACGACTGGGTTTTGGCTATAGATGAAGTAATAGCCTTGACTCTCAGAGGATGTCAATTTATAATAGTGAAAAAATAGAAGGTACTAGCAAGAATGAAAAGTTTACTGCTGAGTCGGGAAGTTGGGGGAAACTCGTTGGTAAAGCCTTTGGTATAGGTGTACTTGGTAGGTTCCAACTCCTTTAACGACTTGTGTGGCTTGGTTGGCAGTAGCCATGTCTTTCAATTGAAATACCTGCATTATATATATATATATATATATATATATATATATATATATAATATATATATATATACATATACATATAGAATACATATATATGTATATATATATATATATATATATATATATATATATATATATATATATATTATATATATATGTGTGTGTGTGTGTGTGTGTGTGTGTGTGTGTGTGTGTGATTGAATACTCTAAATGCAATGGCGACCCTTAATCAAAAGACCTATCAATAAAGAAGGTTTCAGTATTTATACATAATATTCACTAGAGTAAATCGAAAGGCATCACTCGATTGAGCACAAGCATAACTACTTATCTCTCGTCGATTCAAGTCACTTCATCAAGAACTGAAGGAACAAAACTTATGACTATAATTCATTTACAAAATTAATCCTACCACTGTTGGTCAATGAATGAAATATTAATGTAAAAAGTTTAAATACAATACTTTATTCGTAAAACATAAAAATTCACAAATGCTTTGAAATAAAATTCGTGTTATTTCGAAATATAATACTGAAGTAAGCTCACCAAACATGATATATATATATATATATATATATATATATATATATATATATATATATATATATATATATATATATATATATAGTATATATATTTATATATATATATTGTGACAAAGTGCCAAGTATCTGGTTACTACACTTACCATTCATTAATTGTTACCTCACAACAGCCAGACCCCTGAACCTTCATCACAGATACTAAACGACTGAATAGTCTAAAGGCAACAGTGATCCCTTAACAACATAGCAGTATTGCAGAAAATCATACTAAGTTTATCAAAACAGGTGTGAGGTAATCTTATGTGTAATCAAATTAATTAACCCTCTTACGCCGACTGGACGTATTTTACGTCCACATTTTTTGTCTCCCGTGTGCCGACTGGACGTATTTTACGTCGACTTACAAAAGTTTTTTTTTAAATTTGCTGAAAAATACTTATAGGCCTACCAGCCTAAAACTTTTGAATCACGCGCCTTGGGGGATGCTGGGAGTTCACGGATCAAGGTGTTGTTTTGTTTACAATCGTTACGCAGGCACGCAAGCGCGAATTTCTTTCTTGCCGCACTAAAAAGTATCTGTGACACATCTCGGAAATTATTTCGTCACTTTGACATAATTTTTGTACCATTGTAAATTAGCCGTTACATGAAGTATTATATATGAAAATGTGCGCATTTTTATGTAAAATACAACAATAAAATACTCTTGATTGTAGCTTTTATCAGTTTTGAGATATTTTCATATAAATAACGATAATTGCCAAAATTTCAACCTTCGGTCAACTTTGACTCTACCGAAATGGTCGAAAAACGCAATTGTAAGCTACAACTCTTATATTTTAGTAATATTTAATCATTTACCTTAATTTTGCAACTAATTGGAAGTCTATAGCACAATATTTCGATTTATGGTGAATTTATGAAAAAACTTTTTCCTTACGTCCTAGCAGTAACTCTTCCGAAAAAAATCATACATGCAATTCTGGTAATGTTTGCACCATTTTAAAATTAGCCGTTATATAAAGTTTTATATATGGAAATGTGCGCATTTTCATGCACAATACAACTAAAGACAACCCATGGTTGTAGCTTTTATCATTTTGTTTTGATTTAATATTTCATAAATAAACGATAATTGCCAAAATTTCAACCTTCGGTCAAATTTGACTCTACCGAAATGGTCGAAAAACGCAATTGTAAGCTAAAAACGCTTATATTCTAGTAATATTCAAGCATTTAACTTCATTTTGCAACAAATTGGAAGTCTCTAGCACAATATTTCGATTTATGGTGAATTTATGAAAAAAAAATAACATTTTCTTTACGTCCGCGCGGTAACTCTTCCGAAAAAATCATACGTGCGATTGTGGTAATGTTTGCACCATTTTAAATTAGCCGTTACATAAAGTTTTATATATGAAAATGTGCGCAATTTCATGTAGAATACAACAAAATATAATTGAAGGTTGTAGCTTTTCTCATTTTTGAAATATTTGCATATAAATCACGATAAATAGAAAAAAAACCACGTTCGGTCAACTTTGACTCTACCGAAATGGTCGAAACACGCAATTGTAAGCTAAAACTCTTACAGTCTAGTAATATTCAGTCATTTATCTTCATCTTGAAACAAATTCGAAGTCTCTAGCAAAATATTTAGATTTATGGTGAATTTAAAAAAAAATCTTTCCTTCCCTCCGCGCGCGGATTCTCCACCACAAATCTCCGAAATGCGTACGTCCCATTCTCGGAATATTTGCTCCGTTTCATATTAGGCATTTCATAGAGTTTTATATATGAAAATGTGCGCAATTTCATTAGAATAAAACGAAAAACATTTGAAGGTTGTAGCTTTTCTTATTTCCGAAATAATTGCATATAAAAAATATATATAAAAAAATTCGACATTTGGTCAACTTTAACTCGTCAGATATGGTCGAAAACTGCAATTGTAAGCTAATACTCTTACAGTATAGTAATATTCAATCATTTGTCTTCATTTTGAAAGAAATTGGAAGTCTCTAGGACAATATTTAGATTTATGGTGAATTTTTGAAAAAAAAAATTTGTTTACATCCGCGCGTTACGAATTCATGCATTATTTTGTGATAATATTTTCTCTGTGTTGCTTTTATCGTTTTACAATGTGTTATATACCAAAATGATTGCAATTTAGTGTACATTACAACGAAAAAAAAAGTAACTTGTTACCTTCAACCGTTTTGCGCACAGCGCGATTTGAATACAATTATATATAAAATTTCGTTTTTGCGCTATCATATATCGCATTATTTATATATGATAATGATAATTTTTTTCATTTCTGATGGTTGCATACTAAACTTCAGCCAATGACAAAAAAAGGAGCCAAAAATGAACTCTTAATCTTGAAAACTAAGCACGCTGTGATTTTTTGAAAAATATATTTTTTCCGCTTCCGCGCTCACTCTGAAACACCTCCGGCACACAGGAGACAATTTTTTTTTTTACCGCTTCGGCGTAAGAGGGTTAAAAGGCATCACTCCATCAACAACTTTAAAAGTCTAAGTATTTCCCTGATTTCAGAAGTCTAAGTACTTCCCTGGTTCTAACCACTTCAAGTAAATTGAAAGAAAACAGCTCAATTACCACTTTATGTTTCTACCTAAGCAAATCATAATTATACTGGTGAAAAAGATAATACTTGCAAAAATTTAATATCAAATTCAGAATTATAAGTGAAATTCACAATATCAGGGAAATTTACTGTTACTTTAAAACAAAGCAAAGTTTAATTAATTCTGGAATTACTTAACTAAATCAAATAAAAATTAATTTATCACAAAAATCAAGAAAATTAATTCAAACAAAATTCAAAAGTTTTAGGCAATAATTAAAATTTGGAAATTAATTCACAAGTGTTAAATTCAATTAAATGTGCAATGATCAATTAATGAAAATAACTAAGTTAATCAAATTGTGAATGCAAATGAAAACACAGCAAAATGTGGAAAACACCAAAATTGTAAAAAGCACTAATCACAAAGAATATAAAAAAAAAACACACACTTCAATAAGAAAATGGATAATGGACAAAAAATAAACACTTCAATAAGAAAATGGATGAACGCACAAAAATCACTTCAAATGAAGCAAACACAAACACAAAAATTTAAAATGTGTAAAAATTGAAATCGTTCTTCAAACCACTGTAACTATTAGTTGCAATTAATGAAAATATAACATAACATGTTACCTTGGTACCAATTTTCTTTCTGTGCAGCTAACTCAAAAAATGTCACCAATTCACAAAATTTCACAAAAGGTAAGGCGGCATTACACACTTGTACAAAGTTTGTTCAGATTTCACAAAAAGCACTATATAATACTAAATAACCCCAAGAATTCCGAAATCTAAAAATTATGAGTGACCATTCAGTAAATACTAAATCCTTACGTTACTCTAATATCAAGTATGGCGAGGGAGAGAGAGAGAGGAGAGATCTAAACGCAATGAGGTTCTAAGTCTTGAATGAATCTTCCTTCGTACAGAAAATGGACAGTGGATATCACACAAAACGTTTTGGGCATGCAAAAGATGATGCAAACTTTCTAGAAGCTTCTAATATGATGTAACTTTACAGAAAAATCGTGAAATCTTCACATGCTATTCGGCAAAGACATACGCGTATGAAACCAGGTATGACATTGTATGCTCAACAAGGACACATACTCAATCAAGACAGAAATCCCTTATCAGACGTGATGATATGTATCCAAAACACAACGGAGATCTTGAGATCTCTTAATCAAACGAGTTGACATATTTGGAAAACAAAGTAGAGACTTCTGGGTCTCTTAATCTCGAGGCGATGATATATTAAGGAAACAATTTCTATCTTGGAATGGACAAAGTTAATCTCTCTCTCTTTACAATCTACATTATAAACTCTTTACAATTATGTTACGCAAAATCTGAACATACATTTTAGACATCCTATAACTCTAAGCTAACTAAGGAATCTGAGAAATGTTGCAAAACACTATATAACATTTCATACAGTCAAAGAGAAGATATATACGTTATCAAAGTAGCAGCATATAGTAATAAATATATAATATATATAATATAAATATATATATATATATATATATATTATATATATATATATATATATATTATATTAATATATATATCATATATTATCAACATCATTTAGATTGGAATCAAAATTACTTTTCTCTTTATCAGTCATTCAATCACAAATTTCTCAAAAGATAATTTTTTTAAATGACTCACAATCAATTTAACCTACCATGGCTTTATATATATATATATATATATATATCATATCTATATATATAATATATTATATTAAATATATAAATATATAATATATACATATATATATATACTCCAAGAAAATGAATGATAGGGAGAAAGGCAGTAGCAAGAACTTTCGTCTTTATTCAGTGTCCCTCGACAATGCCTGATTAAAGGCGAAAGTGCATGCTGTTGACTTTCTCTCAATCATTTTCCTGTAGTCAAGAAGTTAATACCAAGCGTTTTCACCTTTATTCAGGTATTGTGTATTGACACTGGCTGAATAAAGGCGAAAGTGAGTGGTATTGACCTTCTGCCTATCATTTTCCCACAGTATTCGCTTATATATATATATATATATATATATTATATATATATATATATATATATATATATATATATATATATATATATATATATATATATATATATATATATATATGATTCGCTCTATATATATTTAAATATATATATATATATATATATATATATATATATATATATATATATATATATATATATATATATATATATATATATATTATATATATATATCCTCAACTCCACCGGGGTAATCTTTACTTGAAGTCGGTTGGCATCTTGTAGCCAGTAGTCGAGAAGTCCCCCCCCCCCCCTCTCTCTCTCTCTCTCCTCTCTCTCCTCTCCCTCTCTCACTCTCCTCTCTCTCTCGCTCTCTCTCTCTCTCTCTCACTCTCTCTATCTCTCTCTCTCTCTCTCTCTAAACAGAACCCTTGAACTAACATGTGTTAAACTGAATCCCCCTTTACAAAAATAAAGTTTATTCTGCAAAAATAAATCAACGTAAACTGGTTAATTATGGTAACCAGTCATAATGAAGAAAATTATTAAAATAAAGCAAATAAATTACTTCCTAAAAACATTGCACCATGAAACACTAATGAGATTGTCTTATGTGTCTACACTATCTCCTCTAAGCCTCGCCATTGTTAAGTCAATCTTACCAGTCTCAATTCCTATATCCCCACAACAGCCAAACTCTACTGAGTTCATGTGTGCGCCCATTATTGTTCTACATGACACACAGGTGCCATTCATGCCCATAGATTTGAAATTATGTTGGCGAAATAAATACTGCCTATTAGTCCCGTTCATATTAAGTTTTCACAACATCAAGCGATAGCTAGAACCCAAATGTCTTGGGTATGTCACAGCCCAAAGTGAAAAAGAATATTATTTCACAAAAGGTCAAAGCTCGAGGCCCACAGGTATGTACAAACGAACTCACCAGTCTCAATTCCCTACCTGTAAACCAGTTAGGGCTAAAAATCCTTCCAGAAGATTCCAAAGAAAAATATAGATTCAGTATCTGGTCTCATGGCTCGAGCTAAGTGGCAAGCATAATGGACACTCAATTGCCGGTATGCTGGCGTGACGCTAATTAATCATTTTCCAGCACTGAACACCCCAAGGGAAAAATAAATTCAGAAACATGCCCGTAAAACTCAATCTCATATAACTAAGCAAGGATTGGTCTCCTTCTCCATACTCAAAACTGTATATTATACTATATATATAAAAAAACTGCTTCCTCTAAGTCATCCCAAATCTCCTCTATAGTAAATTACAGCATATTTAAGTATCCCTGAGACCTTCAAACACCTACACAACTCTACAGTACTTCTACATAACTTTTAACTTCCAAAAATACAGATTATGTATGAAGGTTGGAAGAATTGTAATTGTAATTTAATGCAAATGCAATTAATTACATAATTTCGTGTATATTGTAATTGTGACAAAAAAATTATGAAACCTAATTAGCTCGAGTTGATTCCATCAATACACTGTTTCCTGTGCCAAAGATTAGCATAAACTCTTGATTCCAAATCTCCTTATACTGCAACTATTGTGTTGCCTGATTTCGCATTCGTTTTCTCAACCCTTTCTTGAATCTTTGACTCAGATTACGACTAATACGTGCATGTTTCTCATTAGCTGTAGCAGTTAACGATTTAAGTGTGTCGTCACAGCATAAAGGCATATACAACAAATCAAATGTGCCTCGGGTTGAATATCCAAACGTTTCAACCAGCGGAACACCAATTGTGTTACTAAGCATGTCTCACAACATCTAAATACCTATTCCAATTCTTATCATTGCCACCCATTGTTACCCTAAGACACTCAAAAACTTTCCTGTTAGCGCTTTCACACAACCCATTAGCATCTAGCCTATGCAGAATATTCACTTTGTGTCCCCATAATTTTTCAAGACACTCCAACGTATTATACACAAATTTTCTACCATTATCAGAAAGAAGTACCTCAGGAACTCCATATGGGCAAACATAGTATAAAAGAAATGCAACTGCAACACCATCTGACATCTTATAATTCTTTAACGGAAAAATCTCCAGAAACCTCGATATTCATCTATACTACGAAACAAATGCGTATAAACGTACCCTGATTCACAAAAATTCGTCAAAAGATCCAAATGCACTGTCTGAAAATGCCTACTAAGGATAGTAACCCTCGCTGTTCTACGAATTGCATACCGAACAACCTGTAACAAAGCTTTCCACGGAAGAAAAACATTCTTTCAAAAAATTTTTCACTTTAATTCCAGGCCTGCATAAGGCAATTTATAACCATTTCTCACTAATTCACCTATGTGTCTGCTTGAACCTCATCCTCATCTTGTTCCTTTTCTACAAAGCTAATATCCCAGTCTACACACTCACCAGTTACAGTACATACCTGGTTATTCTTTACGTCCACAGAATTCCTAATAAGAGCATCTGCTTCCACATTATGTTTACCCTCAATATATTTGAGCTTAGCATCAAAGAATTAATTGTCAAAAGCCACCTAGCCCTCTTAGGAAATAGATATAGCATATTAAAACGATCTAACAATAGCCATTAACCTTTCATTACTCCCCCTTGTTTTAAATGTTCTGCTGAAGAAGGTAATAGGAAGGAATCTACTCTCAAACTTCTGCATTAAGCAAGCACCTACCCCGCCATGACTGGCATCTGTCGGTAACTTGAAAGGTTGCATGATGTCTCAAAATTTCAAAACTGGAGGACTCATTAAAGCATCTTTAATTTTCTGGAAGGCTGTCAGCTAAGCCTCATCCCATGAAAACTGTACATCTTACCTCAATACATCTGCCAAAGGTGTTGACAATGTAGAAAACCCTCTCACAAACATACGGAAAAACCAGCTATTCCCAAGAATGAGTGTACCGTTTTCTTTCTCCTGGGTATAGGAATATCTCTGATGGCTTTAACTTTATCATTCTTTACTCAAAAACCTTATTTAGAAATCACGTGTCCAAAATATACAATCTGTTTCTCCAAGAACTTGGATAGTTTAACTTTCAAACCTGCCATACTATGCCTCCTAGGCTTCCCTAAGCACTTCTAAATGTTCCTCTATAGAATCTGTATAAGTCAGGATTGATACATATTCAATTAGTAATAGAAAAGACTGTAAGTTTTCTACTCTCTAGTAGCCATCTTGCTTGGTGAGACGTTCCCGCGTGAAGTCAGATTAATCAACAGATATCACAAGTTTAACATACGTCTAGAATTTGAGAAATATCTAGAAGTGTTCGTGAACTATCGGTGATAAGATTATTGTGAAAATAGTAGGATAAAGCATCTTCTAAGTTAGTTTATCAAGTGAAATACTGTAAATCAGAACAAGATGGCAGCAAGTTCCAACTGCGGGAAGAAATGGCGAAATTTAGCTTACTTAGCAGATTCGCAATACGATGAGGTAGCAGGAAGGGAACTGGCATTTCTCATCTATGAGATCAGCAACAGTCCTAACCAAAAAGATACAAAAGCATTCATAGATATATTAGAAGGATATAATCCTTCAAACTGGAACAAATCAAATGAAAACATCTTGAAAATAATTGAAGAAGTTCCAAATAAAATCCAAGTGGTCAAGAGACTCATAAAGAAAATATACATAAACCCACATATTCCGACAATGAAAATGAATAAGGTGAACCTTGTGAATATCCTAATTGATGCATTCGGAAAAAGAATGCCAAAAGCATGCAAACTGTGTAAGGTGTGGTATAGCATAGTCAATCCACAAAACCTAATCAGAAAATGTGCTGCATGCAACATTCCGACCCATCCACAGTGTGCTGAGGTAATGCAAGATATGAGAAAAGATACAAGAATATTTTGTTCAACATGTCTATCATGGATAGACAATGTTATTAAATCAAGATTGAATGTACAAATAGTTGAGAATGAAGAAGAAGAGGAAGAGGAAGAAGAAGAAGAAGAAGATGGAATGGAAGAGAAGTAAACAAATATGAAATGACAGAAAAAAATAAGGAAAACAAAGAACAAGATAAAAGTATGGATGCAGAGATACTCATTGATACTACATATGAGGCAATAAAGCAGCATACCTACGAAGAAATTAATTACGATATGACAACACAAAGCAAATCCCGAAGAGGCTCTACCCAGATCTACACAATGACGGGAAAGAGGAAAAAATAGACAAAAAAGACAAAATCTGCAACCTTTTGAAAAGAGGGAATTGCAGATTTGGAGAAAGATGTTACTACAAACATCCTAAGGTATGCCACAACTATGAAATATATGGTAAATGTGCATACCTAGATGGCTATGGGGATGATTGCAGAGATCTGCATCCAAAAATATGCAAAAACCTAAAAGAAGGAAAAGGATGTAAGTTCGACAAAAAATGTAAATATATGCACCCTGTAACCATGAATCATAATCAAATAAATAACCAACCAAGTAATAAAATCCAAAATAAGAAAGAAACAAATAAAGAGAGAAATAAAGAATATCAGGCAAAAGAAAAAACCAAGCCACCAACGAGATATGCAGAGGTGTCAGCAAAAAATTTCAAAGCATCAGCTCCAAAATTCTACTCAAGAGATAATAAACTGTATTTTTATGCAAGAGGATATTGCAGAAACGGAGATAAAATTGCAGATTCAGACACAAAATGAATAATTATGATGAAGGAAGATCAAATATTATGGAAAAGTTGGATTTTTTAATGTCAGAATTTCTGGAAATGAAAAAAGAACAACATACCAGAACAGGAAAGAGACATGGGAAAATCCTTATTACTACCAATATTAAATGAAGGAGAAAACACGCAAACCATCATAGTGATGAATGCGCAGGGTTTAGTTACGAGTAACTCAAAAAGAAAAATAGAGTACTTAGAAGAACTAACCCAAATTGAAAAGAAAATAGATATAATGAATATAAGTGAAACCTGGTATTCCCAAGAGACAGGGAATGATGATCAAATAAAAGGGTTCCAAACTTATAGATCAGATAGAAAAAAT
Organism: Macrobrachium nipponense; assembly: GCF_015104395.2. Lineage (NCBI taxonomy): Eukaryota > Metazoa > Arthropoda > Malacostraca > Decapoda > Palaemonidae > Macrobrachium > Macrobrachium nipponense. The sequence continues at coordinate 51,299,524 of NC_061092.1, read as the reverse complement.
AGGAATCAAGGGGGAACCGCAATATATGGGAAAGACAAAAAACAAAGAAAAATATATGAGAAATATAGTAACTCAGAATGTGAACTAATAGCGGTATGAATTTGAATCTGAAAAATTAATGAACATAGTAATATATATAGACCTCCAATATACTAAAGAGTTTGACTTAATAATTGAAAAATTGGATGATATATGTAGAAATCACAAGGACTGGACTATTCTCCTATCTGGAGACTTCAACTTTCCTTTCGTAGAATGGAAAGAACGAATAGGAGATTGTGGTTGTACTTATACATATAAAAAAGATAGTAATAGTAGTGCAGAAGATAAGAGGCAATTCGAAAAGCTATTAGATATGCTACTAGAATACAACATTCAACAAATAAATCACCTGCCAACAAGAAAGGAAAATACTTTAGACCTAGTATTTGTGAACGAGATGAATTATGTTAAAGAAATAATAGTTTATAATGCGAGTATTTCAGACCATAATGTCATAGAATTAACAGTTCATTCCAAAGCAAGTGAAAACAGAGATAAGCAAGAAATGAAAAAGTGGGAAGGATATGGAAAATACAACTTCTACAGTAAAAATATAAAATGGTCAGAAATAAATGAAGAAAAGACAAAGATTGGGATAACATTTTCGTAAGTGATGACATAAGGGTAAATACGGATATATTATATAAAATATTAGAGAAAATGGTGGATAAATATATACCGAAGAAGAAAAGTAAACATCAGTCATGCATACCAAGAGACAGAAGGATCTTGTTCCAGAAAATCAGAAAGTGGAAAAAAGGTCTTGCAAAAGAAAAGGAAAAAAATGCATGGAAAGTTATAGAACTAAAAAGTAAGATAGAAAATGCAGAACAAAAGATTATACAATCAAAAGAAAATGAAAAACTGGACTTGGAAGAAAAAAACCCTAATAAATATCAAGCAAAACCCCAAACTATTATACTCATACGCGAAAAAGATGAATAAAAGAAGAATAGAAATAGGCCCTCTAAGAATTGAAGGGAGATTAACGAATGAAAAAAAGGAATTTGCAACATACTGGCAGAACGATATAAGAGAGAATTCACCCCTAGAATAGATAATGAAGATAATGATATAGAAGTAAGGGACGAAAATAGTGAATATTTAGCTGACATAGAAATTAATGAAGCTGATATTGTGCAGGCAATTAATGAAATTAAAAATGGAGCTGCTGCAGGGCCTGATGGAGTCCCTGCTATTTTGTTAAAGAAAGTAGTTCATTCTATCGCAAAGCCACTTGCAATATTATTAAGACAAAGTGTAGATACAGGCAAGATTTATGATGAGCACAAATATTATCATCACCCCTACTTTCAAAAGTGGATCAAGACTAGAGGCAAGTAATTATAGGCCTGTGAGTCTAACATCACATATTATGAAAGTGTAAGTAAGGGTAATGAAGAAAAATATTATGAAACATTTAATAAAAAATTATTTGTTTAATATAGGACAACACGGTTTCGTACCCGGAAAAAGTACACAAACCCAACTGTTAGTCCACCGTGAGAATATATTAAAAAATATGACAAGCGGAAATGAAACAGATGTGGTTTATCTAGACTTTGCAAAAGCTTTTGACAAAGTAGACCATAATATATTAGCGAAGAAAATTAGAAAACACAATATCGTGGATAAAGTAGGAAGATGGTTAAAAGAATTTTTACACAACAGAAACAGATAGTTATTGCAAACGATGAGAAATCGGATGAAACCAAGGTAATATCCGGTGTGCCACAAGGTACTGTGTTAGCTGCAATACTGTTTGTTATTATGATTGAAGACATAGACAGTAATGTTAAGGATTCGGTAGTGAGTAGTTTCGCTGATGACACAAGAATAAGTAGAGAAATTACTTGTGATGAAGATAGGAACGCTCTACAAAGAGACCTTAACAGGAAATAAGGAAAGCACACAGGACATTAATCCACTACGCACCAGCATCGATAATGCAGCGTCTATTCAATGCGTTGACAGCTCATCTGAGGAATATATCAGGAGTGAGCGTAGATGTGTTGAAGAATAAGCTCGACAAATATCTAAACTGCATCCCAGACCATCCAAGATTGGAAGATGCAAAATATACCGGAAGATGTACTAGCAACTCTGGTAGACATAAGAGGTGCCTCACACTGAGGGACCTGGGGCAACCCGAACGAACTGTAAGGTCTGTAAGGTCTGTAAGGTAAGTGGCCCTTGAAAAAAATCCTTACATGGGCTCAATTGAAGAATAGATATTTTTATCCTAATCTCCACAAATAAATCTGGCAGATACATCACCGGATACCTATCAAGGATGGTCTTCCCATTTAATTTCCTAAAATCGTGATGGTAATTGCTTCATAGCAAAGGAAGATAAAGGAAAGGAGAACGCATTTTCGAGAAGTTCGGCAGTAAGGAGGTTTTCGCGCCCGTGTTGGAGGCGTCTTTTCCTCGCGGCTGTTCTGGAATCGTCGGGCGTGTTGTGGAGCACAAAAACGCGCCAATGTTACGTGAGAAACGCCGCGATTTCTGATGCAATACCTCGTCTAGATTCATCTAAGAAGTTCTAGAAATTGCTGGAGTCGGTGACATTCGCCGTAGGCTCCGCCCCCAGAGTGCCGTATAAATACGACGAACGAACTTTGGAGAGCAGTGATCGTAGAAGGAAGATCAGATCAGATTATCAGTGAGAGATCAGCAGCAGTGATCGTCAGAGAGAGACTAGAGATGAAGGAACCGACGAAGTATCAATCAAAAGAAGAGTTGTTCGAGAGTTGGTTGAATATTGGTCTAGTCATCTTCAGGAGTGGACGGCCGTGTTTTCTAGACGTCGAGCAGACTTCAGAGAAGAAAAGGTCCTGCTAAAGGTTTTGGGGATTTCCTGCCTTTCAAGTAGACTAGTTTCTGCAATACGGAGTGAAGAGGATGACTGCAATTGCCGCTCTACTTTTATGAAGCCACCTCTTCGAAGTGCCAAACTGGTTAGCAAGTATTCGAATTGCCTCACTGTTTCCCCCAGTTCATGCAGTGTAAGATTCTATCTGTTTATGTAAATAGGAGATACCATTCTGCATTTACCTTTGTTAGTAAGCTTGTAAATAAACCTTTGTTGTGTTAGTGTTTCTTTCTATATTCGTATCCCCAGTTTCAACTGTTGGTGTTGAAATATTTTTTTTTATTATTTCATATCGAACCTGAAGCGGACCTCCCTCAGAGGCCGTAACACTGTGTCGACCCTTTCCAGGATATTTCGACACCGTAACATTGTCTCTGAGATCTCAGAGTCTGTAACAAAAATCCATACTTATGCGGATTGATCCATCCTTCTTTGGTACTGCCAACAAAGGTAAATTAAATGGTGACCAGCTAGGCCTAATTATACTTTCCTTTTTTCCATTTGTTAATATCTTTCTCAACCTGCTCTCTAATCTTAAAGAGTATCCTATATGATCGGACAAAAATAGGCTTAGAAGCCTCCTCCAATTGGACCTTATGCTCTAACACATTTGTTAATGCCAGTTTACCCCTGTCAGGGCAACAATATCTGAATATTCAGCCAAAACCTCACCTAACCCCTCTATATATTCTTTATAGTCTGCCTCCCCCAAATGATTCTTAAAAATCTCTCTCCTAACCTCCATTTCAGCATCTGAAAAGCCATATGGCTCCTCTATTAATACCACTGAATTAGTTTCATCACTCCGCTCTTCAAGGTCCACATGTGTTTCTTTGATATCTCCTAACTGAATCATTACAATTCAACAATTCCACCCATGCAACTTCTTTCCTTGACACCTTTTACCTAATCTTTCACCAGACCAACCATACCTGGTTCTTAAGTTATATCATCTAGCAACACAACCTTATATATATTCTTCCTCTCACCATTAGGCTTAATATCTCCACGTGATTGATTATCTCACACAATGTCCTTATTATCCTCACCAACAGGGATATTCTCCTCCATTCCATCAACACCCACATACAGAAAAACTCCCAGGCGTACCAATTGTTATACCACCTGCACCCAGCTGTATGGAAATATTCTATCTACACGCAGGATGTCCAGTAAAATTCTGTTACCCAAGGCAACTCCCTTTATCATCAAAACTGGCTACTAAAGTAACTGGTTCCCGAGTGAAAAACAAATATTCATTCTCATAACATCCAAAACATGAGCCGTAACACCACAAACTTTCTCCTCCTCTGAATGTTTGTGATTGAAAGTGTTTCTACCCCCTAGATCAGGTGTATTCAATCTGGGGTACACGTATCCCAAGGGTATCAGGGGGTACGCGCTCACCACGGGAGTAAGGAAAAAGACCACATTTCGGCTCAACCTCAACACCCGACCCCCAATTCGGCTCACAGGCAATAAACCCCATAAGCTTGTCTTTATCTTAACCTAACGTACGTTGACTATTAACGACTCCACGGGAAAACCACCAAATATTTCACTCTAGTTCAGAAAAGAACCCAAAAATGGCTCATGAGAAACTCTTCAGATAGGAGAACCGTGGTTTCGCACGACCCCTTGAAAATACCCAACCCCATTTTGGCTCAAGATATACTCTATGGATGAAAAAAAACACCATTTCACGACCCCTTGAAAATACCCAACCCCATTTTGGCTCAAGATATATTCTACGAATGAAAAAACCACCATTTTATGGCCCCTTGAAAACACCCAACCCCATTTTGGCTCAAGATGTACTATACGGTTGAAAAAAAAACCATCATTTCACATAAAAATGAATATGAGTGAAAAAATTCCAAGTCCCTTAATCTAACCTAACCTAACCCAACCTAACCTAACTGAACCTAACCTAACCTAACCCACCCAGTGAAAAAATTATAAGTCCCTTAACCTAACCTAACCCAACCTAACCATACAACCCAACCTATTGGCTCAAGATATACTCTACAGATGAAAAAAAAAAAACATTTTACGCAAATATGAATATGAGGGGAAAAAAAGAACCTTGACCCTACCTAACCAAACCTAACCCACATGAAAAACCCAACCCCATTTTGGCTCAAGATATACCCTTCAGACAAAAAACCGCCATTTCACATTAATATGAATATGAAGGCAAAAATTCCAAGTCCCTTAACCTAACCTAACGCACGTGAGTATACGAAAAATATGAATATGAGGAACAAATTCTAAGTTCCTTACCCTAACCTAACCCATGTGAGTGAGTATATGAAAAGATATGAATTCGAGTAAAATAAATTATAACTCCCTTATCATCCTGACTTTCTTCCTGACTCACTGCCAGGTGCACAACATGTCATATCATGTGATAGTATGAATGCAAAAAGATTACCAAACTCCATTCAAATTCAGATAAGCAACTGATAAGCACCCACAACAGTCACCACTTTACCTCCATGACTCACTGCCAGGTGGACAATAAGTTATATCACGTGATAGTATGAATGTGAAAAGATTTCTAAACTCCATTCAAATTCAGATAAGCAGCTGATAAGCACCCTTAACAGTCACTTTTTCTCTGTGACTCACTGCCAGGTGCAAAACATGTCATACCGCGGAGGTGCGCATTCACACGAGACACACAACACGATGCGACTGTCATAGCTCGATAATCTGTCTCCATGTCCAGCATCATATGCATAACACAAACACACACAAACATGACACAATATACTGCTTTAGTGAAACCTCATACGAGGGTGATAAATAGATGATTGTAACCAAGTGCACACACATGCACTGATAATTCCACAGGTTTTGCTGATGTGAGTTAATCCCCGAGACCTGATGTGAAAAGACATTTATGATTGCTACCGCCGGTATATAAGGTCAAACAGCAGCAGCAAGACCCACATCGGATTGCCAACAGGCTGTTCTACTCCACAACATCTCCACAAGCAGACATGGGTAATTCCACCAGCAACAGCAGCTATGAAACTACGAGTGACAGCTCCAATGAAATTCCTTTGCCGTGGCATATATATATACGGCACCGAAGGCTTGGACTAGCCAGAGGGCTGCTGAGTCTGCTGTCAATGTTCAAAGAAGAGAAACAAACCGGGGTGGGAACAGACCCGACCCAGGACGATCCTTAATAGGAGGTACAACAAGGAGCGCCACTCCACAGGATGGTGAGAACAATTCTTTTTATTTGTAAGTTTGCCGAGATGTGACTCGCTGTAAAAAGAATGCACATTGTCACTGCCATATTTACATATAAAACAATCAGTTTATTTTTAGTAAATTCTCTACTTGTTATTCCTATTTTTGCAGGTTCCACCGTGAACGCTGTCACAGCTTTAACGAATGGGGAAAATGCAAGGGAAACATTGCCGAGAGGAGGTCACTGTCAAGTAGGAGGTGCCAAACAACAGCAGATGCTGCTTAACAGGGAAGGAGAGGAGGCCAACCGAATTGTGAGTGCTGTCATTTATTCAACTGCAGTAGGAATGCCCATTGATGTGACAACGACGCTCAGAATTAACAGAACGCAGCTCGCCAAGGACGTCTTGCGAACACTCCGGGAGAGGGGTATAAATTTTGTCATGTTATACCTGTGCATCATCATCACCAGGCAGAGAATGGTGGGTGGCAGTGGTACCACCCGTGAAACGGGTTCTTTTTACGTTAATACACCACCTGTGCTAACATTGGTGGACACAGTGTACGAATTGCTAGATGAAGCTATTGAATACATGGCGAGCAACCTTGAAGACAGGCTCAACTTAAGCGAGGGTTCAGGTTGGCATATCACGTCGCTACACAGTGTGCAAATCAACATCTCCTAGTGAGAAATGGTGAATATAGCAAACTTTAAACAGTATCCAGCGGGAGTCAGGGGTGGCAGCCAAGTCGTCAGCATCGAATCTGAGTACAACTACATCATTACAGCACTAGAAATGTATGTGCTACTCGGGAAAAACCACAACACACCAGGTAAAAACCTCACCAGGGATGTGAAAAACCGGATAAAGACAGATCAGATCAGTATTGAACACACCCGACATGCCACTGAACAGTGACTCCTTCAAGACACTGGAAAAAGACAACAACCTTAACATCTATGTGTACAAATTGTGTGAACTGGTCATGGGAAAACATCAGAAAAAACGATGGACTGTGCATCTTGCTAGAAAGGGGGGCTAACACTACATGTTCACGACTGGTCACTCTACTGCTAATCACAGATGACCACCTTGCACTCATCAAAGACATGTTCCCCTACATGAAGGCATTCCGCCACGGGGTAAAGACACCGAGGAGAAAATACACAGGTGGCATGTGTTATCACTCTCTAACCTTGTTTAATACCCCCACCATATGCAATGCCCACACCCGAAGTTGTTCAACCCGAACAACAGTTCTATACCCAGAGCCCTACCGATTTAAATAGTTTGAAAAAGCAAAAGTACTCAATAAAACCTCGCACTTAGCCTTCCAAGATTTTGAAGCATAGAACAGACAGCCTGACGCGGATGAAGACCAGAGAGTTGTGTCAAAGCAGAAAGCATACGCATATTGTTAACAGGCTACACACTGTAAAAGTTGCAACATTAAGTTCACCGATAACACTATCAAAGTGCAGCATCATGCGCACCACATACCAACAGACAACTATGTGTGCACATTATGTAGGAAGTGCAATTTTAACTTGAAATATGCAGACAGAGCCCTACCAGTGTTAGTACACTATTTGTCTTATGATGCCGAACTCATCTTGAAAGAAGCAGCCGCCAAGCATAACTTCAAAATCTTGAAACGTAATGGAAGCACATTTTATTCACTTAAAACTGGCAACATCAGATTGATGGACAGTGCCCACATGATCAGAAGATCGCTTTCCAATCTCACTTCAAGTCACATCAAGCATTAAGGAGCTTTGGAAATCACACGCCGGATGTTATCTAAATATCCCGACGAGTGCACCAAACTAGTTTTGAGCACAGGTAAACAGTGCTACCCTTAGGACTACGTCACATGTTTCGAAGTGTTACAAAAACTTGGCATCCCTCCCAAGGTGTGTTTCAATTCCTCACTGACAGGGGAAAGCATACCCTGTGAAGGATATGAACATGTCTGCAAAGTGTGGAACACTGCAAATTGTTTTAACTTACTGGATTACACCGTTTTATACCTTCTCATGGATGTGGAATTATTGGGGAATGTTTACTTAGCTTGAAGGAAAGCTGCTTACACACAGTTTGGACTGGGCCCAGTTTACAATTTAACGTCTATGAGGCTCCCTTAAAAAAATGTCAAACAGGTAGGCACACACTTGCCAGTGCAAAACCACTTAATTTGCTTTCCCCTATTGCAAACATTAATAAGACTCGGTCTAGAAGTCAACAAGATAAGAAAAGTTAACAAGCTCAAACAAGGATTTTATTTAAGGGAATACATCACAGAGAATACAGAGAGGAGACTGAAAGAATCAGACCCTGACAAGAGGAACACCATCAAAATCTTGATGAACGGTCTTTTTCGTGTGACCATTAAAAACCCTTTGAACTATTCCACCAGGACAGTTGTCACAATCGATGAACCCTCACTACTTAGAAATGTGTCGTCTAAGCACACATACAAGTCCTTTGAAAGGTTGAACAATCACCTTTGAAAGGTTGAACAATCAACAAAACATTGTGAATCACTGCAGCGAGACCTTTACAGCAGAATCCACAATCTATGTCAGTTTCAGCATACTGGAACTGGCTAAGGACATGATGTCCTTCAAAAACTGTATGGTAACAGAGTTAACTCCTGTACACTGACACTAACAGTTTGATCTTCTCCCTGGGGAGTGACAACCTCGCACGCAAATTGAAGGATGTACTTAAACCGTATTTGGATTTGATCAACTTTCCCAAAACTCACAAAGTATATGAAGACGCGCAAGGGGGAGCTCGGACTCGTCAAAGTTGAAACAGGCATTGAACTTGTCAAAGAGTTCATCAGTGTAAAACCCAAAGTTTATTCATATGAAATGCAAAACAGTCGGTGTAACACTTTAAAGTGGATTGAAAGATGTCACCAAAAGACTATTAGTCATAGGCAATACCGAGATGTAATTGAAAATAATGAGATCACTTACACCACGTTTCACAATTTGCAGATGGTGAGAGGAACGATGTGTCACACCCGACAGAGGAAGGTAGCTCTATGTCCTTTAGAAAAGATAAGAGGTATTACATCACCCCTTATAAATCCCTCGCTTACGGTCACCCTCAGATCCCGGTGAATGAACGAGCAGGGGGAACAGAAGGAGTTGACAAAGAAGAAGAAGATGAGGAGATCCTGGCACCCCTGCCACCGCTGCCGCTGTCGCCACCACCACAGCCACCGGCCGGCAAGCACATCCAAAGCCTCCGCCCAACCTTATGACTTTCACCCCCCACTCCTTCACACTGCTTCCCCAAGATAAAAGGGACTTCCAAAAGACAGAGTGGACAGCAAATTGGAGGTTAAGCAGCAGCAGTAACGTCCGATAACTGCCCTCGCAAATTCTTGGCCGAAGTTGATGTTTCCTCTCCCTGCTAAGAAAAGTCAGCTCTGTCTGAGTAGACGTGTCACACACTAAAATGTGTGCCTGTATATACGGATTTATCTATGAATTTATAGTTTAAATCATTGTGATTGTACGTAAAAAATGATAACACATAAAATCAACGCACAATCAAATTCATTTCTCTACAACCCTCACCTGTATATAAAATAATTGTGATGAATAAAAACATTGCACACTCAAATTCATTTCTCTAAAACCCTCACCTGTATATAACGCTCAGGTAAACGTTACACCTGCTCAGTAGCGTATTAACTGTAACCATGGAAACGGGTCCCTTTTTGCCGTTCCTGCACGAATTAACATAGCAGGTTTCAGCAACTGAGGAAAATCAATCCTGTGTCAGAACATAATTGGAATGTATGAGGCCAACTTTCACTGTATTTTATATTGTGGGGTGAGTGAACACCTTCTGGAAAGACATCACACCATAATTGCTAAATTCAAAGTATCCAAAGAGATACTAAACCCATTCGATTATATAAAAAAAGGAATGGAGGATGAAAAAGGTCTATTATTTGCACTGGACGACTGTTTTCTCGAAGCCAGTGACAATAAATTCATCACTGCAGGACACCATTCGGGCATATCAGTGATTTTCATAACCCAAAACATGTTCCACTTGGGTAAATTCAGCGTGAACTGAGAGTCCCAATTGCTCCCATTACATCCTCATGAAGAATCGTAACATTGGACAGATTGAAAATTTGGGTAGACAGTTGTTTGGATGGCGAAGGGGTGCAGTTTTCGGACATACACAAAAGAGCTTTAACACATAACCTGTATGGTTATCTATTAGTGGGCTTCGCTCCGTCAACACCCAAACTGTTACAGCTCAGAACGAATATCCTCGGAGAGACCGAATACCAAATCGCAAACAAATATACCTGAAGAAAAGTTCCAACTGCTCAGGAATTTATGTGAGAATGTAATGCAACCTAGCTGTTTTAGTGGTGTGAATGCGCTACTCAAAGCAGCAAAGAATGAGGACAGAAACATAACTAAAGCAGACGTCACAGGTTTTTCAGGGGGCCAGCCATCATACACCCTACATTTAATCACACACAAACATATCTTTAGGAGGAAAATCATATCTTCCAAACCTCAAGCTGTGGCAGCACAGATCTGGCTGACATGTCAAAACTTGCTCCACACAATGAAGGTTATAAATATCTGCTATTTTTCATCGACCAATTTTCGAGGTATTTACGCATCCTCCCTCTGAAAAAAAAGACAGTGTCACAGTGCACAATGCTCTGAAAGTGCTTCTAGAATTTAGCAAAATTTCAGGACTGTCCCGTCTGAACAGCGACAAAGCTGGGGAATATTATGACGAACATGTGAGGAAATATCTAAAAAAGTATAGCTGAAAGGGTAATAAGAACCATTAAAAATCGAATATATAGATACCTTACACACAAGAACACATTCAAATATATCGATGTTCTGCAGGACATAGTCGATAGCTATAACAACTCACCAAACAAGAGTTTAGGGGATGGGCAGACGCCCAAGGAGGTGCATGTGATGAAGACTAAAGCGGACATTAAAAGCCTGTTATCGAGAATGTATAAAAACGCCTTTCCAACAATGGGCCACGTCAGTTCAACCTTGAACGCATAGCTAAGGAAAACCGGAACACTGCTTTCAGGAGAGGATACAAAGTTCAATACACTCTGGAAACGTTTAAAATTAAGAAGTTCATCACTCTGCAAAATCCTACAGTTTACATCTTAGAAGATTTAGCGGGAAAAGAAATAAAAGGTACATTATACAGAGATTAATAAATACCTACTGAATTGCCTGAGACCTACGACATTGCCATCTTAGGGAGAAGGAGGAGAGGCAACAGAACGCAATATTATGTTAATTGGAAGGGTTATCCTGCTCAATTTAATTCGTGGGTCGACGAATCCCAAATTGTGCAGACATGAGTTGTAAAAAGGAAGCTTTAATAGGTAAAAACAAAGATTTTATTTTATTCATCTCCCGTTTGTCCCACTCTGAGAGGAGTAGAGTATTTATCACTATAATATCCGAAATATTTAGAAGTTTTCTTCACGGTAATCTGACCAGAGAAACAACCCTCATTAAAAAGCTCAGAAGGTGTAAGAGGGAAATCCGTCAAGTATCCTTGAAAACAACAATATTAGAGGAGAAGAAAAACATATTGAAGAGTCACAAAGGGGGCAGTATTCTGTCTATATTACTTCCTTTAGCAGCCAGTTTGAAGTTTTTTAATAGGAAAATAAAAAAAAATCAAGGAGTTCTACATTGTACTGGCTATCATGTATGAGAGGTTAACAAAAGGTCAGGAAACTTGTGGTAACAGCGTTGGCAATAACAACAGCAACAACGTTAATAACCATAACATCAATAGCGACTACAATAATAATAATAATAATAATAATAATAATGTTAGCAGCATCAATACAGGCAGTGAAGACAGCAGTGGGGGAGGTAGGGTAAACACTGGTTCGGGTGACGCATACATTCCTCTAATGTGTAAAGAAGCACGAATTTTCCCATGAATGCTAAAACATTTACACCTCCACCTCCTTTACCTACTGTTGGGGATGACCGTGCAAATAAGAAGGGAGAGCCGCTAATTTTGAATGTGCTCAGCTGCAAAGTTAACAGCAAAAAAATAAATCCAGACCTGACTAGTGATATTCCTATATTGTTCAAAGATCATCAGATTCTGTATATAACAGCCTTAATTAATCATTTGCAAAATTCAGGCATGATTGAATGGAATGAAGAAGGAGACCTGTCCCACCCACTTAACGGATATAACATTTTAGAGAATTTCAAGCGAGTAAGAGGACGGATGAGAGCAACATACCCAGTTATAATTATTTAATCGAACATGGAGGTATTAGTGAATGGGTGGTGAGAAATACTGCTATAAAAAGACAGATAGAAGCATGGCACAATCCAGTTAAGAAAGGAGGTAGCAGAACAATGAAGAATAGGGTAGCAAAGAAAAAGGGATGTTTGGTTGCCGTATTCATGAATCATGAAAGTATCAGAGGTGGACCCGTTCAATCCTGCGGGTGTGATAAACTTTCGAAGGGAGCAGTTGTATCGGCATATCGCAAAATGATCAGAGATGAACCTGTCCAATCGTGCAGGCACAATAAAGTTTCAAAAGGGAGCGGAGCTTGGCATGCATCACGGCGATGGAAAGGAGAAGATGTGGAATCCCCAGCAAGTTTAAGAGATCATTAGCGTATTTAGGCTCACCGAGTGTTGGGAACCACACCTGCCATTTCACAAAAATTGTGAGAGGGAGGGAATGCGTGTGTGCACGCCCATTGACAAAGGGTGAATGAACTAAAGAAGATCATGCACATCCTTGATATATTTAATTCTCGATTTAACCCATCAATTCTCCAAGGACGGGAAACAAGGTTCCTGTCTCTTTATATATCGTGGGCATCTCAGAATTATTCCTGAATGTGAACACGCGTAGGATTATAGAAAGGTTGATTAATTCGAAGGAAAGATTGGATTTCACACCTTGCAACAATACTATAAATCAAATCCTTAGTGACAACTATATCAAGTTTCGTATTAATGGTGTCACGGGTTCCTTCTTGGATTTGTCGAGTACAGCTTTGGAATTATACATCTCACTGGCAAGGGGCGGTGTACAGCTGCCATTCGATGCACATGTTGCACTCGCAAACGGTATAAGCAATACTCTTTTTAAATCCATCTCTGTCTTCTTGAAAAAAAAGTTGATGGAATCATGTCCTGTTTTTAACTATCAATCATACATAAAAACAGTCAAGAGTGTGAAAACCAGCACGCTACCGACTTTTGGTAAGAGCGGGTTCCTCCACGATGATTTTCACACTACGCATGGTGTTACACAAACCTATACAGCCGCTTCTTTCAGACAGACGAGTAGGTGGGAAACTCAGGTGATGAGCTCCGTTAAGACGAGAGGAGTCCACACATACTTTCCACTCCTTATAGATCTAGCGAGTATAGACATGTATTTGTTGGATTCCGTGGATTGGAGGATCAGGCTCTAAATGGCTAATAACAACTGGGTGATGGGTGCCCACATCGACGCTCACTTAAACGATCTGAATATAGAAAAAGCCAAGTTGTGGATTGAATGGGTTAACCCCCATTATAACAGCATGTCTGCTTTAAACGTGGCTCTAGCGGTAAGCCCTATACATTATATGTTTGATAAGACTTCATATAAAACATACGTTATTGGGCAGAATGAGGATTCCATTTTAATAGATCAACCTGTCAACACCTGTATACCTGAAAAGATTACGTTATCTATGATTGGTATGCAAACATTTTCAGAGAATTACATGGCCAATAGTTTGTACTTTGGCGCATACAACTTGAATAGCATGCACATCACTGCTAGAGGAATACATTGTATAATATCAACTGTCATTTTCCTAATACTGTCACGCAATTGTTTTATGAGATGCAGAAGTCAATAGGAGGTGGTCATGATAACCTCAATACCTACGACAGTTTTAAAAATGGAAGGAATGTATATTGTTTTAGCTTCGCCACGGAAGAGGTTGAAGATTCAATGCCGGTTGAAATTTCAGCTAGTTTGAGAATATCTATAAAGCTGGGAACAGTCACGCCTCATCCTTGCATGATTTTATTGTTCGGAGACACCAAGGGTATTTTAACAATTGATTTGGATAGAGTCGTTCAGTGTGATGTTAGGGGTTAGGAGTGATGGATACGAAAGAAATTGGGACTGCTTTACAAGGTTCGCTAGGAATGTTATTAAATATTTAGGTGCCTTCACTTCAGATGAAGTGGGTACGCTCATAATACCTGCGAATAGAATTAAACCATTTTTATATCTAATACTCTTCCTTCAACTTCTAGTATTGGCCTTGATGGATACTGGGTGTGTTTTTATATTAACTGTTCACCTAGGGATACAATCTTCTTTTTTGACAGGCAGCTTTTCAACTTTTCTCTGCGCTAATTCGGGATTTGTCCTTCGCCAGTCCATAAGGCAGATACAGCCAGATAATTCATACAAGTGTGGTATTTACATTGATTTCTTTATTCACTGTAATTGTCTTCTCACCGTGTCATTTGGAAAGTAATGACAGGTGGGTGACAGAATACTATTTCAAGTATTTCAAAAGGGTGAAATGTTCTCATTGGAGTTCTGGTGGTAAATGGGCTGTCACATACAAGGAGTGTATGCATTTGTTAAATAAAAGATATTAATCGTTCTTTTTATTTTGTTAGTATACATCATATAATTATTTTTCATTTTCTTGCAAGCTTTCAGTTCTTCTAAGTCCTCTTATTTCTCTTCCTTAGGATGAGTGGGAAAGGAGGGGTTGTTCTGCATGGGTCACAAGCGGAGGACGGACGTCAAGCGGTACAGGATAATGAATTTAGAAGATTGTGGTTTATTATTGTAAAATTGTTAAGCAGTTTGAGGTTGGTGATAAGGAGTCGTGGCGGTATTGTTTTTTAAAGCGTCTCGGGAGAAACGTGTGAATCTGACACTTATTAATGTGTACCGTTCTATGTAATAAAAATATGTGAATGGTCGTAATTGGTTTTTATTACCCTCATTCTTTATTGTTCAACCTTCCATAGAGTTTCATTATGTTAGGTTATGGAGTTTAGAAATCTTTTCGCATTCATACTATCATGTGATATGACATGTTGCGCAAAATGGGGTTGGGTATTTCACATGGGTTGGGTTAGGTTAGGTTAGGTTAGATTAGGTTAAGGGACTTAGAATTTTTTTTCCTTCATATTCATATTTGTGTGATATGCTTTTTTTTTTCTAAATCATGCGGTAGGTTAGGTTAGGTTAGGTTGGGTTAGGTTAGGTTAAGGGACTTAGAATTTTTTTACTTATATTCATATTTATGTGAACTGGTGGTTTTTACATACGTATCGTATATCTTGAGCCAAAATGAGGTTGGGTATTTTCAAGGGGTTGAGCGAAACCACAATTCTCCTATCCGAAGAGTTGTCCATAAGCCATTTTGGGGTTCTTTTCTGAACTAGAGTGAAATATTTGGTGGTTTTCCTGTGAAGTCGTTAATGGTTAACGTACGTGAGGTTAAGATAAGAGCAAGCTGATGGAGTTTATCGCCTGTGAGCCGAATTGGGGGTCGGGTGTTGAGCTTGAGCCGAAATGGGGACTTTTTCCCTACTCACGGGTTATTAGGGTTAGGGGCCTGGCCGCCCACTTGCTGACAGGCAGGACACCTCTAATGAAGTTCAGATGGTAAGTTTATAAGAGTGTATTGCCTTTCCTCACAGCAAAATGAAATAGGAAACTTAAAGCTTATTAAAGACCCTTTCCATACAGATGTTGCTTTTGTTAATGAACTTATGAATGGCTCCAGTGCTTGTGATCTACTGGAGAAAAAGTCTTTATTCAGGTTCTGGTATAAAATATCCATATCATATGTGAAAACTGGGTTTTCAAGCTTACTTGTCATAAAATCAAAACTAAGATCTCGAATGAATGTGGAAGCCGGTCTTCGATGTGCTTTAGCGAAATCTGTTCCTCGGCTCACTAGTCTAGTTGATGAAAAACAGTTTCAGGAATATCTCATTAACTGACTTTGCTGCTGACATAATAATAATGTATTGTTTTTGCAGCTCAGTGACCTAACCTTGAAAATCTACAGGTTAGTAACAGGTAAATATTATAAATTAAAATTTACTTCTTTTATGGAATTCTTTGTGATTACAATAATACTGGTTATATAGGAGAGTTATGCACATACTTCCCTTCAGCACAGTACTTGCAAATATACACAATGAAATTTTTTTCTGATATTGTTTTGCTTTCTTTGTAGGAAGTGGAGGGGGTGCATTACTGACATTAAAAATTCCCGAAAGGCTACGTGGTGAAAAAAAAGGTTGAACATCCCTGCCCCAGATGCTCAGGTATATTTAACCTCTCTGAGTATTCCCTATTTGGCATTGTTACGTTTTTGTGAACCAACCCTTTGGAATATAAATACAATGTGGGCCAGATCAGGACAAGTAAAAAGTCTGGTCTAATAAATTAATATAGAGTATTATAACGGTCGAAGATCGTAGTTACAATACTGGTGTGCGAAAAGCGCTCATGTAGGTATGTATGTATGTAAATATTCTTGAGAAAATTCTTAACTCTCCAGTTTTTTTCTGCTTCAAACTTTAGCACCTCGTTAGGGTGTCATCAAAAGCACATTGAGTCTCTTCTCATGTCAAAAAAAAAAAAAAAAAAAAAAAAAAAAAAAAAAAAAAAAAAACTTTTGGAAAATGGACCGCCTTTAATAGTATTCTTGCCTCTTGAAGTTGACTTGAAAAATGCTGGGTAAAGATTTTCGTCAACCCGAGATTCCCCAAAGTTACAAAACCTGACACAATTCTCCTTCATTAAATCCGGAAATGGAATTGTGGTGTATGCATGCATACAAATGCTCCTTAAAAACTCGAACCAGAGTTTTGTGGAAGTAATTTTAAGCCCAGATTTTATGTGAAATCCGGTGGGACCAGCAATCTAACTTAAGCGGTCCATTCCAGAAGGAAAGATTTCAGGACTCAGGGAACATGAAAGGTGGAGAAGAAATCCAAAGCTTATTCAGAGAAAACATAAATCAGTATATCACCGCTATTGAAAATTGATGTTCGGGATATTTCTCTCGATTTCCTTACAAAAGAAGTATACAATGAGGTAAAAAAAAAAAAAAAAATAACAATCAAGGATCTGAAAAAAAAAAAAATTTCATATGACGGAATTCAGTATTTTTGAGGTTTAAGAGAGAGTCTGAAATAGTTAAAAGTTTAAATGAAAATTATTCCATTCCATTTCTCTGAAAGCCTGTTGGTCTGTCTGTCTGTCTATTTAGGTAAAAACTTGTAACTCAGTTTTCAACCTGTTCCCTTCATCTGATGGCCTTGTAATTTTGCCTGGTTACTCAGTTCTGGTGACAATACAACCTTAAAAGATAAGTAGGTCAGCAGTTACCTCTAGTGACCTCACACTGACCTCCCCCAGTATCTCGGGATTTGTATAAAACTGGATTTTTCACAACTTCTTTGACTCGGTAGAAAGGTTAATAATTACGGATTTTTTATACCTTCTTTGACTTGGTGGGATAATTTAATAACTCTGGATTTTTCAAAATTGTTTTGACTCGACAACATATCATCTTCGTTAGCTGCAATCATAAATCGGTTACAATTTCTGTTACAACTAAAAAGTATAGAATAAAACAATAAAGAAAAATGAAAAAACGCTTGCATTAAAAAGCACCAAAAAGTAAATCATAAATTTTTTAGACAAGCCAGGATTTTTTTATAGTTAATCATTTCTAATAAAATAAAATGGTACAAGAAAAGAAAAAGCACGCACGCACGCGCACACACACACACATACAAACACACACACACACACACATATATATATATATATATATATATATATATATATATATATATATATATATATATATATATATATATATATTCATTTATCTATTTTCTTGTAACACTTCCTTCCATATTTTGCTCCCAGGATTTTGATTTTATTGATGTGATTAATGGCAAGAAAATCCTGGTGTCTCCAAAAATCTATTTTTCCTTTTTTAGCACATTTCAATGGAAGCGTGTTTATTTATCTTTACATATAAACATTTCCTTATTATAATTTTCGTTTACTTCGATACATCTGAATATGCTGACCATTCTGCTTTTGACGCAAAGTGGGCAGCCTCCCTGTTTACTAGACGGCTTCTGGGAGATGTTCACCTGTCTAAGTCTAGTGACATCGCCATTCAAGTGGACCTCTCCCGACATCTGGAGCGTGGAAATTATTATGTTACTCTCATTATAAGCGGTTAGGCGTCGGTTCCTTCCTCTGCATGCAAGCTTTGACTTTCTCCTCTTCTATATTACCTCCTCATATAGATTGATTTATTTGGGAGGCGAAACTGTCTCCTCACACCAGATTAGGTCTCACTCACCCTCCCTCCTCCATCCCTTACCAGCGCTTTTTTTAACTTTCTTCTTTTTTGAGCTAGATTTGGATATTAAGTTTCCTACTCCGTCGGCCTACCAATATATTCATAGAAATACTCAACTTCTGTCAAGAAACATTCTATAAATGAGAAGAAAAAAGTATATCATATTTATATATGAAATTATATGAAGTCACACATATGGGCTGAAATGAACATGCAATTAGTAAGAATGGTAAATAATGAATATGCGAAATCTATAGAGATGACATAGTTTGATAACAGCGAAATGGTAAAAAATGAAAGCATTAAAAGCTAAACCAAAGGTTCATTACAAATGTCGAAAATTCTTCAACGAAAGGCAATGGTGGACACTGACAGAAAAATGTCTATTATAAAACCTTTACGAGGTGAGAACTATATTACGACACACAGCGAAATTAGAACCAGGTCATTTTAAGACTATCAGCTTCATTTAATGAAAATAATATAGGACAGGCAAACACTAAACAAATATTCATTTCACGAGTAGAATACAAGCACAAAAAAAGTTACATTCAACAAAAGCGTATTTGTACACGGTGATCTGGGAAATATTAACCTACTTTTCTGGTTTTCTAAGACTCCTGCATGACCGAAATATATTGGTTTGCCGGTGGTATCGGCTCTTTTGTTACAAGCACTAACGGACACCAAAGATTGTAAATAACATGCAAAATACGTGAAATTATAATATTAATATTCAGATAGACACTAAATTCAAATATGGAATTTTATATCATGCCTAATACAGGATGAAAGTGTCATGAGATTCAGCCTGGGTATTCGAATTATACCACTTATTAATTATGATAATTCCCCTCAGCATCATTTCCGTAGTGGAGCGTGTTGGGTATTAAAAGACTTTCTAGCTTAACGTTCGTGGATTAAAAAAATGTCACGGCGATGTGAGATATATATATATATATATATATATATATATATATATATATATATATATATATATTATATATCTATATATATTTATATATATAATATATATTATATATATTATATATATAATATCTATATATTATTATATATATATATTATTTTCCAACGATGATTTTGAAATCACAGAGGAAGCAGCTGGTGGTGGTAACTCTCTCCATATTCTCGACCCCTTTACCATCACACAGCGGGTTCCATCATTTGACAGTCAGCTTTCCTCTGCCACTATGATTATGGCTTAAGATGTTTTTATTTAGGCATACTGTTGGTTCTAATCTCATGTTCCTGTTTGCGTATACTTGAATTTTTATTATTTATGCATTTTGCTAAAAATGTGTATGTGTAAGTGAATCACGAAAATGTTGAACGTAATGAATATATATAAATAAAGGTAAAAGCCACGAAGGAAATTGCAGCACTCCATTGTTTCCTTTCCCTTCGTTGCTTTTACCTTTATTTACACATGTTATATATAAGTATGTATATAATGTTTATAGGAAGGGGTTAACCTGCCATTGCTTTTCAGTATAAAATTATTATTAAACTCAAATCATCTTTACAGATGAAAATCGGTTCAACTCAAGGACAAAGATTTAATAAAGGGACAACGTCACAAAAATATAAAGCATAGTCTAATTTTACTAATATTGCGTTAGAGTAGTAAAGTAATATTATAGATAGCAAAGGAATTCAAGAATATCACAATATTATTTTTATGAATCAGAGATAATGTCAAAACTACTGTGAAAGACTGAAAAACTGCTTGAGTGTCAAATGGTGTATTTGAAATATGATAAAAAAAATAGTAATAATAATGAAAAAATACTGTAAAGCTTCAGCGGAACAGAAAAAGGTATCTATAGCAACTTTAGGATAACGAAGACGTGATAAAGAAATGACATGAAAAGAACAAAAACAGAGCCCTCTTTGGTAAACTAAGGGTTTTTTGCGCATGATGTGTGAACTATTCTTAAAATGAAAAAATTGTAAAAACGGTACAAGTTTTAGTGACATATGATACTCAAGAATAAAAGATAAATGCTTCTTAGGGTTAAAAAGCTTAAATATGAAAGAGAAAATAGAAATGCGATTCAAGTAGTGTTGTTTATAAAATATAGAAAAGATGAAAATACCAGAAAGGATAAGGAAACTGCGTAATAATTTTGTGAATAAGCATGAATGAGAAATAAAATATGTTCTACACAAGAATTAAAATCCTGATGGAATTATGAAAGGGAATAAACGCTCGTTTGAAATTATCTATAAAATACAGATAAATCAGAAAAAGAAAGAAATAAGCTTCAGCGCTGCTTTCAGACTGAATAATAACGCAACAGGCAACGGTAATAAAAATAGCAGAATCTGCCCAAGAGGATAATGAACCATTATGGCATTTTATTTGCTAATAAACAGACTAGTTCAACTCAACTCCTTTTTAATATCAAACATGTAGGTGAAATGCACAAAATGAAGGAGCAGAATAAAACGTTCTCCCAAGAGATAAGTGAAATGATTACCCAAACACCCGATTTCCAGGACCATCTCTTTCGATTTACTGTCTTCATCTGTTCAATAATGGCGCAAATCGACACTAAATTTATTGAAATGTCATGATGAGAGGTCCTGTTTTATTTGTACAGTTTTTAGCTCGTGGAACTTCACAGGGATTTTCATAATAATTTGACCCTGGGGTTCTCAAAAGTGGTCGATATCGACCCCCAATTGAAATTCTCGTAAAAATAATTTGTAAAAATTTGATTATCAGACCTCATTATAATTTTATAAAAATATATTACCTTCTTGAACTTAAAAAATAAGGGGCAAACATTTTTTTCGCTAAAAAAAATCCCAGCCTTTTCAACAGAGCCAACAACACTAGCTTCAACCAACCACTCCCCCGCCATCATGACTCATCTGGAGAATTTAATTGAAGACTCTACAGTACACTTTGAAGACCTGGAAAAAATAAAAGTGCCAGAACGGAACCTAACTCCGTTTGATGTTGAAATAAGGAAAGCAGATATTGCCTCACACCTGGAGGAGGAATTCATTGGCATTGACTGCGGACCTGGAATCAAGAGACCAAGTTCAGTAGAAAAGGCCTCCGTAAATTTTGGATCAACGAGGACGACTTTGCTAAATATCCTCAGCTTTGTGCAGTGGGAGCCATTTTTACTACTTTTCCCAAGTTCTTAAATGGTTGAAGTTGGTTTCAGTTACGCAAATGCAGTCTTAACAAAACAGAGGATCAGCCTGAGTCTGGAAGAACGAGGTGAACCACAGGATGAAGCTCACCAACCTGCAACCTAATATCAGTATCCTTGTTGAGTCCCATCAGGCACATCTTTCACATTAATGAGGTCAACAGTGGAAGAAGAAAACGGTATGCTGAGAAAATGGTGAGTTGCACTGAGAATTACGGTGTCACTTTTTTTATCATACTGCATGTCAAGTACTAAACTAAACCAATATTACTCAAATTGATTTTGTCATTGGATTTTTTTTTTTAATGCTAGGCTAGGGGGTCGATAGGCAATTTGAAACTTCATTAAGGGTTCGACGAGTTAAAAAGTTTGAGAACACCTGTTCTAAATCGTGCAGCTCTATGCTCTATATATAATAAATAAATATTCATGTGTTATATAGTACTTCTAACTATGACAGTGTGAAGATGGGAAGACAAGGCACGAGAGAGGACTTTTGATGCATTGTTTTCGTATCACACTGACGCAGAGTTATCTCAGCAAACCATAAACCATAATAAGGATATGAACGAGGTCACATGATGTTCTGTTAACAGTTGATCGATTATTACTGTTGATATTTATAACTTCATTGTCAACATTTATTCTTGTTACGAGTCGGATGTGACTCTTGATTATTTTTAACGATGTAATCTATCACTATCTCTACATTACAAGTTTTAAATAAATTTCATGTGTTTAAATTGTGAATACGTATGTTTTGCAGCAAGCGAGTGAGTGAGGCATGTTCGCCGCTCTATTCAAGCGTAAGGTTTTGATAGCGTTCACATTCTAACCCCTTTCTATTAAAGCTCAGAGATAAAAATAAAAATAAAAGAAAATATGCTTCATTTTAACACGTCCCTATTTAAGATCCCCGGTGATAGTTTTGTAAGATTGTTTGTTTGTATGGTGCTTTAACGTTGCATGGAACCAGTGGTTATTCAGCAACGGGACCAACGGCTTTACGTGACTTCCGAACCACGTCGAGAGTGAACTTCTATCGCCAGAAATACACATCTCTCACTCCTCAATGGAATGGCCGAGAATCGAAGCAGCGACCACCGAGGTGGGACGCTAATACCATACCAACCACGCCGCTGAGGCGCTAGCTTTGTAAGAAAACACCACCATACATATGCCCAAAATATTGTTATTCCATTTCTATTATTCCGAGAACTTTTGCAAATGGTAAAGAAACCGACATGCCCATGGATGCCTCTGCCAATCTCGTCCACAGATATTAATGTTGTTTTTTTTATGTGGTAACAAATCGACCCTTGCGTACAAGATACATGCCACAGGAAATACGTAGGAAGGAAACGAAATCCATATGTAGGAGGAGAATGAATTGAGAAATGTAACAAGCTGGATAAACTCTAGCTCATGACTTCTATATTTCAACCGATGCATCGCGGAACTACACCTGTGTTCTTCCTCCCGACAAGTCTATTTGTGTGAGTTGACTGATAAAACTGACTAAGTAACCTTATGACTGGTCGCCTTTTGGATTGGTTCCTGCAGAAGGGGAGATTATGGGATGAGCATCCTCTCCCCAGTACTCTAGCTAAGGAATGCAGGCCTTTGAAATAATGTTGCCGCTTCTCTGAAGAGAAATAAAACTCATTCATAGTAGAATAAAAGAAACAATCGCATATACATATAATAGACATAATCTCACTGAACAATCATACATAATACTTGTTATATCAGTTGATTCAGTAAAAACGAGGCACTAGAACAATCCTGACGGTAACCTCAATAACAAAGAGAGTTTAATGTTTCAAAATAAACGAATGAATTCTGTGAAAGTTTAAAGATAAGGGAGATAAAAGTCAATAAAATATTTTGTTGTTGAAAAATATGAGTATTGCTTAAAGAGCCAAATAAATCAACATTCAAAATGGGATCTGGATAATACAAATATTTAATTTTTTTTTTTTTTTTGAGAAGCAGAATATGTATTTTTGTAAACGTATTACAGTGATCAAATAAGACCGCTTTAATCGAAGAAAAGCGATGGCATAATCACTCACCATAATGAACCCATAACTCCTTTTGAAGTCTCACTTCAAGTCCCAATAAAAGGTTATAAACTTAATGAATTAATCTTATTTTATTTCATATTCTTAAGCTAAGATTCTTCAATTGGGGGAAAATGATCCTACACATTCTCAAGTAAAGATAATTTTATTAACGAATAATATTATACTTGGTAGTCTTGTCATTAATGAAGATTAATGGAATATCATTTGTATTTTATCTTTTAGTTAGGATAACTTTTTTTTAGTAAATGGGAAAAGTCCTTAATTCTAGCTTACGATTACCAGAACGATTCGTAAAAAAGTGAGTACAAGAAACCTTCCCAGAATATCGTATTCCTCTATTACCATACAATAGCGCAATCTAAATGCATGTCAGAACATAAAACGCATCGCCAAAGAAATTGTAAGAAAAAAGTATCTGCACGCACAATATATATATATATATATATATATATATATATATATATATATATATATATATATATATATATATATATATATATATATATAACATCGAGCTACAAATGTCCTTTAATATCTAATTCGCTCTACCTCGGAATTAATATATTTTCATTTGTTTAACCAAAGGGGAGTTTTTTTAGGCGGTGGTGGTGTGGGTTAAAGCTTCACTGTCGTCCTGGATTTGTTTGGTTTCGATGGTTCGCGACCGGGAGCCGACAATTCTATTATCGCCTAAAAAAATTCCGAGGTAGAACAAATTAGATATTAAATGACATTTGTAGCTCGATGTATATTATATATATATATATATAATATATATATATATATATATATATATATATATATATATATATATATATATATACTAATATATATATTATATATTATATATATCATATATATATATCTATATAATATATATATATATATATACATATATATCTATATATATATATATATGTATATATATATTTATCTATATATATATATATATATATATATATATATATATATATAAACTATATATATATATATATATATATATATATATAATATCATATATCTATATATATAAGAATGTATGCAGTTTGGTCACATAAAAAATAATAACAGTATAATCTAATGCATCAGTGGAAAGGATAACATTAGAACATAATAAATCAACAATAAACCACCTCGAATAAGGAACGCAAAAATGAATTGAGGAAGAGTAAATAAAACAGGAGACAGGAAACTGAATTATGCACCTCTGAATTATTCATCTGGTTTGTGCAAATTGTGTAAACGATTAAATCATTCGCTTCACAGTTTCCGGGAAAGACAAGGATTTTGTTTGTTCCGAGTTATTCTCCTGCAACATAGAAGAAAATAACGGACTCCTCCATTGATTTTTTGCTGAGAGAGATAACTAGTGAATATGTTTATATAGATTTTGCCAAAGAGAATAATGAACAAGAATTGCCTTCTTTTATAATTTACTCTCATTGACCTCATTCCACACAGAAACATTAGACTTATTTTGAAAATCGATGAAAAACGTGACTTACAAACGCTCACTTGTACAGCAGGCAAATCAAGTTGCCTGTTATTTCATCAGAAATTGACTAATAATGTCAGGGGTGGCAGCATAAGGATGTGAGCAAACACCACCTGTAAGTGTGATGTTAACTGATCCTTCCTTTAGCCAATAAATCTGAAAACAGAGAAAAATCTCTTATGGCTTCAGAGTGGCTGCACAATACGAAAAATGTGAGCATTGTCAGTCTGACAAAATAATGTTCGGTGACTGAGATCATCGAGGGAATTGCCCTCTCTGAAGGTGCCTCGTCAAACTTCTCAATACGCTTCAATTCCCAGAGTTTGGTGATGTTATGATTATTGATTCTAAACACTAAATTTAATGTCGGAATTTGCATTGTCTATCTATAGGAGAGTCAATGTTTGCTGCAATATACCTTCAGTGAAGTGCATATAAATGCGAGTGGATATTAAAACAAAGCTTACTGGATTTTCAGTCCGTTCTACTGCCTAAGCTTACTAGGCGAAAATAAGAACGTCAAAAGCAGCAACAAAGGAAATTAACATCGAAACCAAATACTCCAAGTTGGTTACGTCTACTGCAGCATCATTTCTGTGATTATTAGCCAAATGATTGTTTTGCTGAGTGGTCGTTTTTTATATGTCCAAGTAACTAGGAAATGTAATAGATCTTGAGAAAGAATATTCTTTGTTTCGCGTATTCAGAAATACACAATATTAATCGGAAATTGAGTTCCCATAGGAAGAAAAGCAATTGTAAAATGTGGTGTTCGTTGAAAAAGGGTCCTTTTAAAATCTGAACAGTTTTATTCTGCACTAAAATAAACTTCTTTTCAACGAACACCACAATTTACAATTGCTTTTCTCTCTAGTTTGAAATTTAAAATTCTGGTTAAATTCGTTCTAATGAAAAGCTTAGAGGTCTTTATCCATAACACCTCATAATACGATCTCTCTGATAAGAGAAAAGTTCGATTTTGTCCCCAACTTAAAATTTATGTTAGTTTTTCAACTTAACTATTTAATTAGGAATTGCTCAAAGTTATCTTCGCTAAATTTTAAAGTCAATTTCAAAGGGGCCGTTCTTAAATCACAAATAATATATTTTGGCTGTCTGGTTCCTTATGTTCGTTTTTAAATTTAACTAAATAATTAGAAATTGCTTAAAGTTACCTTCGTTAAATTTTAAAGTCAATTTCAAAGGGCCCGTTCTTATATCACAAATAATATATTTTGGTTGTCTGTTCCTTATGTTCGTTTTCCAACTTAACTATTTAATTAGAAATTGCCTAAAGTTATCTTCGCTAAATTTTAAAGTCAATTTCAAAGAGCCCGTTCATAAAAAACAAATATTATATTTTGCCTGTCTTATTCCCTGTATGACAAAACAAGCAATAGCAATTTTATTAAGGAAGATAAGTGAAATAATGACCAGAAATACTTATTTTTACACACCTTAATATTATGCAATACCTTAGCTATTATCTGATACCAAACTTTCCTTCTCTCTCTCTCTCTCTCTCTCTTCTCTCTCTCTCTCTCTCTCTCTCTCACACACACATATGCACACGCCTGTTACAGGGTCTTGGAACCACCATTCATCAAGTCAGTCATTATGTCAGCCATATGTTTTATTTTTCCCCTGTTTAATTCTACGTTTTTATTACAAGACGTGTGAATGCCAACACTTTCATACTGAGAAGGGAAGGAAAAAATTTACCTCTTGCTCAATGAGAAAAAGATTACCATTTCAGGTACTGGAAAATCATTATAAATGTGAAAATAAGGGAAACATATCGTTTTAGACTTTGTTAAAAGAAAAAGAAAAACCAAACCCATCATACTGTATGCCAAACTTTCTCTAAAATGATTATTTACAGATCTATGAGTATTGAGACATGAAATTGAATCAGTATGTACAGAGAACCTTTAAAAATGCTTAACCCTTCTTAAATAGGTTTGTTCGTTATAAAAGATTAAGTTTGGAAAGTGAAGCTCATCATTTATGCTATTTACTCCGAGAGAGTCACGCTAGGAAGAGGGAATGAAGAATTGATATGGAAAACTGTTATTCTTGACGCAAAATCAGTACCACCTAATGAATTAGAAATTAAAGGCTGCTTCAGTCTCTTTCAAGAAGCCAACCTTGCTGACTTTGAAATTAATTTGAGAATTTATGTTTTTTTCAAATAGAATATTTGGATAATTTCTTGAGTCTTTATCAGTTTTTATCCATTTTCAATGACATGTAATACGTTTTACTGATTTTTCAAAGTTACATAGGTCAACATATGTCTGTGTTATAATGTCAGTTATATAGGCTCCGAACTTTGAATTTCAAAAGACAGCAGAAACAAAGAATGATATAAAACGCATCCGAGGTGAGTAACAATTCCCTTTTAAATCATAGTTTTATATATATATATATATATATATATATATATATATGTGTGTGTGTGTGTGTGTGTGTGTGTGTGTGTTATCGCCTTTCGCATGAGGTTGCCCAAAAGGTATGGTTTTCCAGTTTTCAGGAAATCCTTATAGTCCAAGAGCCAGGGGCTATTTAATTGTTGGAGATGACCAGGTATATTTTGAGAGGTCTTACCTTGGGGCATTCAAAACTGCAGCTCTTAAAGATCGGCAGTGGTGGGTTGAGATTTTATTACACTTTGTCTCAAAAATGTGACACTGAATTGTTAAATGTATGGAAATACGTCACATTTTTAATGTAAATATCTCAATCAATTTTGGCCTTATACATAGGCCACCATGGGTCAAAAGGTCAAGGTCCGCACTAAAAAAGTGCCATTTATTTAATTAAGTCATTCTTACATCATTTGATCCACGAAAACATATGTTTCATAGAGGTTTTGTATACAGGAAGTTTTAAAGTCAAATAGGTTATTCTTTCCGTGATGCAGAGGCTGTATGAATATGGCGTTATTCTGGAACTGAAGTAAAAGTTCTTGTTTCCAACATTTGAATATAATATCGCATTAAACTCTGCTTTGTTTTAGGATATATAATGAATAATACTTATTTTACTTATCGATTTCTTTTTCATTCTGTTCAGTTAATTTTGAAATATAGTCTGTTGAATTATTTATTTCAGGGAATGTATTCTGTGATAGTCTTCAACTTTGGTACACTTTTGTAAGATATCACTTTTGTAAGATACGACCTTATTCCAATATTGCATTTGCCACTCTTTGATAAAGATGGTTCAATTTTAGACAAGAAATTATTTCATAAGTAACTAATACTAATACTTCCCTGACCTATTTCAGAGTACTCTCTTTGCCAAATAATTTACAATATTTGGACAAAAAATCAAATAATTGTAAAGTACACTGGTAATGAAAACTGCTAATTTTGTTAACGATTTGTAAGAGATTAATGAAACGAGTATAAGTGCATAGAGCCAATATTCAATCTCATAACATCAATTCAACGATGGTTAGATGTAAATCATTCACCAAGAATGTGATAGTGAAATGTAAGAACATTTGTAGGCCCTGCATATTCTCTTTATATAATTTCCTTAAGGGGTCATTACTTCCATCATGAAAGCGCAGACAATACAGAAGACAAGTAGTTCAGCAATACAATGATGAAAAATGGAGAAAGTTAAAGGCAGCAGCAGCCAGTCAGGCGACAAAAGATTCAACAGTCTTCCAAGTACGCACACATCTGTAAGGCTTTGCCAGAATTGGCCTCTTGAAGTGATGGATACCATTACACTTGTTACTGTAGTTTCAGTTGTTTCTTTCAGTAAAGTTGAGGTTAACGTTGATAATCCTAAGATTTCTAAGATGCTAGGCAACCAAGCCGAAAACCTCATCATCATCTGGTGATTCGCCAGAAATCTTCGCAAAAAGGTGAAAGGAAAGGAAAAGCCCCAGACATGTTGTTCTTATGAATCAGTAGAAAAAAAACATCAAAGAAATTGAAACTGCTTTAAATGACAGCAAAAACCTTGCCAAGATAGGCAGTATTAGTTGTCAGTCTAACAAGGTGTGATCTGACCTCCAGCTTACTAAAGGCGAGTGCTAAAATCTATGGTTAAATAGCACGTTGTTTCACCAACAACAATTAAAATAAATACGCCGTATTTTATTAGAAATAACTGTTCAGTACTGTTTAACATGCAAATTATGTATTTATGATATTTTCATTCTAATAAATAAAAATATAAATACCCTATCCTAAATTACAGTATTTTAACTCAACGTGAAACACCTTTTCAGACCTTTTTAACCTTTCAGACCATAGGGTTTTCTTGACCCCCAACAACAAGAATAACAACAGCAAGAAGAAGAAGAAGAAGAACGAAGTAGTTTGTAGGCTTACTCTCCAAGTAACCGAAAATGTGAAATGTGAACATAGCAAGGGATACTTTGAACGCCAGAGATAGATCATTAGCACTAACATTTGAGGAGTTGGACAATCATGCCTCGGCACTCCTTTTTAAACATATCGAGTCTTCAGTAATAGAGAAAAAACGTCCTGAATCATCTTTGAGTCACTGATTGCCATTATTGCAGATTGTTAGAGGAAGAAACAGCTGGAAACGACACTGATGTTGTTCCTCACACTGCAAGAAACTTGGGTGATAAGATTTTAGAATATTTTGCAACCAAGGTAGAGCATTTTTGTCACAGTAATTGATTAAGATATTAACATTAAAATGTGACGTACCTCTATATTTTCGACCAGTAGTAAGAGTCACATTTTTTAGACAAAGGCGTAATAAATTTTCATCCCACCACTGCCAATCTTTAAGAGTTCCAGTTTTGATGCCCCAAAGTAGGACCTCTCAAAAAGTACCTATTAGAATTTTGCCCATCTCCAGCAAATAAATGGCCCCTGGGTCTTGGACTATTAGGTATGAGGTTGCATGCCCAACGCCTTTTTTTTTTACTCAGCCAACATTGACATAAATTTACACCAGGCTTTAGAAACCGTGAGCTGAGCGCTGCACCAATCAGCCTAGCTGCCCACTTTGCCTGTTTACATTAAATAACTTTCATGACTATCATAATCAAAGAGAGGAAAGGATATTATTCCGCGATGCACTCTTTCACAGCATCATTTTTCACACATTCTCATTAAACCTGAAAACCAGATTATTGCCAGCCTTGCGATTGGTGTAATTCACGAAGTGGGTGTTGTTTAATTAATCTTCTATTTTAATCAAATCCACTGGCAAAATGCAGTTATGTATGAAGCTGAAAAATTGGCAATTCAGTTTACGAAAACGCATCAACAAGCGACCAGTGACAAGTGTTAGTCAGAATAATGTGTTACTTAAACAAAAACAATATTTTTAAAATATAATATTAATATTCATTAGAATATTAATTTAATTAGTATTAACGATAATCTCTTAACTAATAATATGTGACGATAATGGCGGATGAGACAGCAAAAACAACGATTAAAATTAAAGTGAAATTAAATATCTATTAATAAAATAATATATAGATCTGTTTAAAGGGAAAATATTTTTCTAAACATTTCATCTGCTATCTAAAACAAAGAGGGGTAAATAGCTCCAAGATAAAGATAATAAGGCGAGAACGTACGCAAAAAACAAAACGTTTGTGAAAACTTTCAACCAAATAACTTTATTTTTATTTTCTACTTTCGCCAGATACATTTCACTTCCATTTTGTTTTAGATTTCTTTTCATTCATTTCCTAATACTCTTTAAAAGAGATTTGGTATTTCTAGTGATGCTTAATGTTAGTTTCCTCTGAATTTTCTTCAACCTTCTACCCAAACAAAAAGGAAAATTAATGCCAATACGAATGAGAGAGAGAGAGAGAGAGAGAGAGAGAGAGAGAGAGAGAGAGAGAGAGAGAGAGAGAGAGATGAACATCGAAATAAGAGTTGTGCGGAACTAATGTAATAATTCAATTTGATCTCCGGAAACTCAAGTCGTGTTTACAAATACTAAAATTTAGGGAATTCTAGAATTTCGAGTAGTTGCAGCGAAAGCAAGAAATGACAGACCATCTGGGGGAAGAGGCATTAGCCTCATACAGAAGGGAAAGAAAAGAAAGTAAAGATCATTGGAGAGGGAACAGAATAATCATATTTGAATTTCCGATCATTGAGAAAATATGCAAACTGTTTCTACAAATAGTATAGCCATGAAAACAGCAAAACTTATGGACATATATGCTTACTTAATGTAGATGACATTAAGTGTTTTATTATCGTTATTCGAGACTTTTCTTTTGTCGTTTCAAGACAGCTTCATGATTATATCTTATAACGAGACTTTAGAATTAAAAACAAAAAAAATTGTTTTCCTTTTGAAAGGTTTACTAGTCTGAACTGTTAAATGTTCCGTTCATAACAAGTTACTTCGCTTAAAGACACAAGAATTCTGGCTAGAATATCAACATTATTTTCTTTATTCGAAAAACTAAGACTTTGCTCTTGATAAGATATAAAAGATTTTGCTTGATTTTCCTTTCATCACAAAAGTCTACTGTGATGGTCAATTTGGTGATCATAAACACCTTGAAATCCGGTGATACAGATATGGATCCTGTATTGCTTTAACGGTACACGGAAAGGTCTCTGTCTTATGCTGTTCACACGAATCTTCCAGGGACGACTGAAATCTTTGTCCGCAGGTTTCTTGAAATCCCCTTTTAAATTAACTTTCAAGTGTTTTTCCATAATAAAAAGGAAAAATCTATTTTCCCCAATCTTTCGATAGTGCAACAAATACAGTAGATTTCATAATTAGGCCACTGAAATAATCCTTATTTTAGAGACGGAGTATTCCACTGGAGTCACTTTTCACTCATTTATCTCGTATGCAGTGTAACTGCTATCACCGCTATTTATTTGTTTTTTACTGCTGAATTTTTTTCTTTGACGGGTTGTATCAAGTTTTCTTTCATAAGCCCAATAAACAGAGATTTTTTTGTTGCATAATAAGATGCATCAAATGAACTGACCCCTAATTGTTAAGGAAAAGCAAAAATGAATGATACTTCCCTTGTGTCAAAGCACACGGTCATAGTTTTACGCACTAATGACCTCTATACATTAGATTATCTTACCCTTGTAAAAGTTTATAAGTAAGTCCCTTAACCCTAATTTTATGTAAATAATAACTATTGTGTAGTGGAGTCTATACTTATTTCCTTGAGGGTTTCTGTAATCATATTTTCAATAATTTTCCTAAATTAACACAAATCCTAGAATATCTTTGTCATTACGAGTGAAAGATATATACTCTTAATATTTCATCGTGTAGTATTAGCAGTGAAGAGCGGTTTCAAAATTATACATTTGTGTTCAGCAGACACTGATGATCTTAGTCATATTGTTTCATCATTTCGGTGTTTTGCAAAGCACGTGAGTCTGTGCGTCACATTCTAGTTCATATATTAGGAAGCAAACTGGGCAAAGTGTGAAGTGATACCAGCTGTACATATTTCAACTGGAAGTGATTACACAAGCAAATGTGGTACAAAACACGAATCACTCACAGCTAATCCTGTTCAGTATCTCTGATTTTGGTAAAATTTGTAGGGGGATGAATTGGAATATCAAATGAATAAGATAAAGCTGAGCTTTATCTTATTCAGGTGATTAAAAAAGGTTGCCAGCGTCAATCTGGAAGCGAACTCAGGCCTATGATGTATCATAATAGCAAAATGAATTCTTTACCCAAATTTAAAATTTTCAGAAGCTATTTTGCAACGAACATGGTCCGTACTATGCTTTCTGAGGCTCCTTTTGAAATTAATCATAAAGATTATGGACATTGTGAGGAGGATAGCATGTTACTATCACGTACACCGGAAAATCATCTTCCATGTGAATTTGTTACTCTTTTGTAACTGTCATAAATGTGCCACTTCAAAAGTTTTGTGTTGAATGGTCTGTCATTGTCAAAATACCTTGAATAATAATAAAAGATTGAGGAGTTTCTTGTTTTGCTTCTGTTAATTGATAGGTCTCTTATGTTCTTATAGAGATAACAAATCACAGGTTTATTTTGTTTGCACTGTATATGCGATGAACAACATTCATTGTGGAGAAAGAAAGTTAATCCTACCGGGTAGGTCAACCTTTGTATCTTTACAATATCATGCATCTGGGCAATAACAATATTATGCATCAACCAATTATGAAATAGTTGTAAAATGAACATAACGGAAAAACTGGTCTATCATTAATTCATAAATGGAAGGGATTTTATACTTCTGGTTTTCTAGGAAATAAAAAGAAATCTCACAATTTTGTTGAATTTTACTGTTTCACAGATTATTAATAACTTTTAGGTAATAATTCTTTTTCCCAATACGTTATAGGATGCTTATTTTATAACTTGATAAAAAATGCAATGTTCTCAACGTCAGTTTCGTTTGCCAATATGCATTATTGTAATGGATTTGTTATACTATAAATATGAGTATTTTTACTTCCTAAATCAGATTATAGTGATTTGAATAGATATTTGTACTGTAAGTTTCAAACAATACATGATATCAAGTATCATAACCATAATGGCGCGTCACTGCAATCACGTGTATAGAGTTATTTAAATGATTTTATTTCATGAAAAATAAAAGATATGTAAAGAACTAATAATATATATATATATATATATATATATATATATATATATATATATTCAATTCCTTTCAAATTTTCACTAGACATAGCTAATATGGGTAGGAGTACTCTGATAAACTTATACGCATAATGAAAACTTATATGTAATGCTAATGAATCATGAACTTGAATTCTTAAAAAAAAAAAATTGAAAATATAATTATTAATAACTAAGTTCTAATTAAAAGATCCGGGTAACGTAGAGAAATATCTAAATATATATCAAAGCATAGGTAAATAAATCACTATTCTTTATATATATATATATATATATATATATATATATATATATATATATAACATTCATTAATGATTGAGTTTTACTAGCATAGGCGCCTCTTTGTTGTGAAATATATATGATGTGATAAAAAATGTAGTAATACAATGTATTTTAAAGGCATGAGAAACTGATGGTATGAGAACTGCTGATACTGAAGTCAGCAAAACGTTTGATAACTTTAGTGTGAAAATCCCAAATGTTTTAAAATTTTCCTGAATTTTCGGATGACCGAGCAGAACTGAAAGCTTCCTAAATCTTCTCTGGCATTTTATTCAGTACCATTTTTGTTTAACTTTTCCACCTGATCCACTTTTTCTTCACAAATGATTCAAGTGTTCTCTTTCTCTGTAACAGGAACTCATGCAATGTTCTCGTGATATTTTATGCATCGTCAGCTTCCTTCTTTTATTCTTATCGTTTATTTCTTCTTATCAATAAAAGAATTAGTTAATATTCATAAAAAACGAAATGCTCTGAACTTTTTGATACCCAATTTAAGAAAATAGAAAAAAGTAGAAGCAGATAATGTATAAGAATATTCATATGGAATCAAAAACCATTTTAGAATGAAGCTATGAGGGAACTGTATCTCGAAACGTATATCCTTTACTACTAAAATGTTCAAGAGTTCCTTTTTCAAACCAGTAACTTTGATCTATTTTGTTTCGGAGAATGGAAAAGTCTCCGGCTTCTTTTGTAAAATGACAGGTTTGGACTCCTTATGTTCATCATTTCTATGTTTCTGACATTAGTGTGATCATTTTCTTTAGAATTTTTTTTTATTCATTATGTTATTAGTGTACGTTTTTATTTTTGGATATTCTCCTTTGGTTGCTTTCAGTACTGGTGCACTTTTTTTGTCAGAGATCTTTCACACCGTGAAACAAACGCAGTTCATGTCTCCAAAAATCAAAACTTTCTCTCTGTCATCTTCCTCCCAGTTTATACCTTACTCTCGTTTTCTCCCTCGTGGGAAGTCTTGTGACTTTTAGCCGTTTAATTTATGTGTCCATTTTATTTCAAAATTGTTCGCCTGTTATTCGGTTTAGTGTTGAATGCCCAAAAGTTGTACAATTCAGCAAGTATTGATCTCATTGACGACGGCTGAGGAATTGATATCGGAGTCATTTCGAGATATTGCATCGCCATTTCCTCCTGATTAATGGAACTGAACAAAACACGTCGATTTAGATTCCTATAAATAAACGAACAAGTTATTCAACCAACAAATAAAGGTAATAAGAAGAGGGATAAGGGGAAATACCCTATCATAACTTCGTCTTTTTACAGCATTTATTGAGCGCACCTGAGTTCATTGTAAAGTTCATTAAAAATCTCTTGTATATGGACAGGGAGATAGAGTCACCGAATGTTTGATTGCCTAATTGACACCATAGCTGTCCCGATATGTCCCTTTGGCTTTAGAGGCGAACAGTGTCTTGTATCATGATCAGCACCATTGTCTTATTTGAGGCGGATAACACTTCGAAGTTGGTTTCCCTGTCGCCCTTCATCGTGAGAGCTCTATTACCCTTTTGTCTTTTATGTCTCCAGCTTTCTCTAATACTTTTCCGCGTACTTTATCAATCACTCTCAGGCTGTCGATAACTGGGTTACCGATAGCTTGGACATGTTCTTGCGTAAGTTGTCTTCTTTCTAATGGAATGTGTAACTCATGATGTTTTCCATTTTCTTGATTATTATTATTATTATTATTCATAACATGTTAACGTTCACATAGAACAAGTCTAAAAGGCACAGATTTGTTAAGATAGTTTCCACACCACTCTGGTGAAAAAAAAGAAAGAAAAAAAAAAGACGAAATGAATACCGTACTTGGTGTCGAGGAAGGTTCTCCGTAGAGAATCCTTCATGATTATTCGGACTAGAAGTAAAGCATATTTAGAATTTGATTACCTCGGAAATTACTTATATCTAGTTCTAATAATCATGCAAGTATTTTGCATGTAAATAACAATGAATTTATGTTATTCATAAAAGTTGTTATTTCCCCGAAAAAAATATCCTAAATTCTAAAAAGACTGAATTATATTCAGGACTCAGGCTCGTGCTGTTAGTGCAAAGTTCGAAGGAAGAGTTCACTTCCTGACCTTATCTGACTTAGTTACTTAACGACGAAAGGCAGAGGAAGCAAAAAACGGTACTCAGTCAATAGTCTACCTTGGATTCTTATTGCCTTCAAATAATAAAACTGAATGTTGATACAACGAACATAGAACTGGAGAAATGCCCTTCCATTGCTTTCTATTATCAATTTTCATTTCATTTAGGAATGCTAATAATAACTCTTTACTTATATCATTAAGTTGTAAAATGAAATTGTTGGGATTGCATAACAATCATTGAACGTATTCAACAAAATGTCAGACATCAATAATAATAATAATAATAAAGCACAATCTTATGATGAAGCTGACCGAAGCATAAAAAGGAAAATAAAATATAAAAAACAAATAGTTCGTAATTCTTGTATGTTATGCTGACAGGTTATGCTATAGTCTCTCGTATCGGAAAGGCTTTTTTCTTCACTGGCGTAAGCGAAAAGTCACTGAATCTCTGTAAAGAAATCTCGCCCAAGCGAGAATGGAATAGAGCATCTACCTCCATCTGGAGAGTATTCCCAAATGTCTTCTCTCTCTCACTGATTCTCCCTCTCAAACCCACCCTCACTTTTATCCCATCCTCCTCCCAAACACCCCACCTCTACACCCCTACCTCTCTTTCCTCCAACACCTCCTCCCTCTACTCTCGTTCTCTCACTCCTGCTCTGTCACCCCCATCCTAATCCCCACCCCCTTGATGCCATTGATGTCTTACCCCTAAAGTATTCTTCTCCAGATAGTAAGTCCTATGTATGCCGAAATGAGGTACGATAAATTCGTCAAGTTTATTTAACTACAAACAAAGTTTCCGGGCAGGACCGAACCCGTTTCATGGGCAGAACCAGCCCCTTTTCAGGGCAACCCCTCCAACCCTACCACCCTTGGTGCATTCTGGTCAGAGTGATGTCTTACTCCCACAGAGCTGATTTTTAGATAGTAAGTCATATTATAACTAGTCTGGCTGAAATTGCTTAATGCGTTTCAGAGCTATGGTGGTACATACATATATACATACAGAGAGAGAGAGAGAGAGAGAGAGAGAGAGAGAGATTAGTACTGTTCTGTTGAATTTTATAACTATCGCTAGTGTTTTAATATTTTGTTAGTTGGATGATCACATTCCTGTTCATAAATAGTTGTATCCGAGTTTGAACTCGATAACCCTTTGCTTCAATAACAAATCACTATACATTTAAATCAAGCATTGGTAGGAAATTTGGAAGAATTTGGTTTACATGCAAGTGAAAATACTGCTCATTCTTATCCCATTTTCGTCTTCATTCTTGTTAGTCAGTAAAAGAAAGAGAGAAAAAAAGTTGAGGGTATCTGATAAAAGGGATTCCAAGTCATTAAAGATTATTAATTTACAGGTGGATAATGGTTAAATTCTACTCTGCTCAGCTGTTTTCCCTTCTCAGAAACAAACAAGGGGCTATTATATAAGTTCATGGAAATAACATCTTAAATATTTTCCTTCAATACAAAATCATTAATATTAGGTAGGTCACCAAAATATCTTTCAGCTATTTTACTGAATGAAAGATAACTCATATCTAGGCTCACATTAATTCACCTTATGTAAGTCAAAGACATGAGTCGCTGCCTATGAAATTGCAGAATCTTGTGGTAGTCACATTTCATCTCAAAGACTATTAGACAGAATTTCAAAGCTGGCTGAATGTTTCCCCGTTTCTGCAGTAACTAAATGTTGTTTGTTATATTAAGGTTTTCATTATTTTGCCCCTAACTACTTTTTTTCTTTTCATCCACTTCCAAAATGGAAGCTTTTACGAGATTCTCGATCCAGTGCACGACTTTCAGCTTAAGGAAGAGTTATTTCATTTATCATTTTGGTCTCTCTTTTGGTGTAGTTTCTCTAGAGAAAAACGGCATTCATCAAATGATTAAAAGTAAACATC
Source organism: Macrobrachium nipponense (assembly GCF_015104395.2). Taxonomy (NCBI): domain Eukaryota; kingdom Metazoa; phylum Arthropoda; class Malacostraca; order Decapoda; family Palaemonidae; genus Macrobrachium; species Macrobrachium nipponense. Next base: position 51,261,207 of record NC_061092.1, on the reverse strand, counting down.
AAGAAAAATTTTTTGTCTTCATCTAAAAGCTTCAACATATTTTTGATGTACACTTTTCTTCATTTTGCATGTGCTCTCACACCTTTAAGTCTTCTTATTTAGAAATAGTTTCCATTTTTCTATATAATGCTGAAGTCCATCAGTGTTTTCGTACCTTTTAGAGTTTCTTAGAATACGTCCACACTGCATTAAAAAACATGCCAGACACTTATCTAACACACATTACAAAAGGGTGGAATATGTGTCAACAACTTACTGGTAGCTCCAACAATTGCCTCAGATGCATATCAAACATTTATCAAAGACTGTTCACTTACGGCATTTGATTTTTTTCTTGCTTATAAACATGGATGCAATAATTTTCCGACGCTTGGTTATGATACTGAATACAACCGAATGAAAAATCTGAAACGTTCTCGAGAGTTTTGGTAATCAACAGAACTGTTGATGACACAAGGTTTTCCATGGCTAAAACTCAGATTTGAACTCAATAAAAGATCCTCACATGCATAATTTGTTTATTTTATTTAATATAAAACTAAACCTGTAACAAGTGCATTGAGTCCAAATATCATTTCGTTTTAATTAGCGGGAGTATCAAATGTTTAGGTATTGTTGAACTAACTGACAATTTCGATCATATTTGTTAATTGCAGAGGTGGGTCGCCTGCGTTTATTTTCATTAGTTAATCGATATAGGGGACTTACAAAAGAATGAGATTTCTGACTGTTTCGTTCTGAAATGTCGAATCAGGAATCCAGCCGTTAAAGCAATGACATTTATAACTTAGCCAGTGACATCAGTTCTCTTACTTGATATCTTTTTTTTTTTACGAAACATAGATCTCTGTTCTTTCGCTTAAAAGTAGTAACTTTCTTAATGGTTAACATCCAATACCTTTGCACTTAAGGACAAAATTCAATTCCAGGGTTTAGTAATAGAATGGTAAAACCTAAACACTAACTTAAATCATATCACAATTTTGCAATAAGTATAAAATGACAAGTATATATAAATATATATATATATATATATATATATATATATATATATATATATATTATATATATATATATGTGTGTGGTGTGTGTGTGTGTTTGAGTGTGTGTGTATGTGTCTGCGCGTGTATGTGAGGGTAGGTTTTTTTTATCCCACAACTAAAGCGGAAGTATTTATACAGAATGCGTTCATATTGTTTTTTAGATATTAGGATGTACTGAAGGGAAAATCTAATCATTTGTGACAAGTTCCCATCACAACGAGAATTTGCGCTTATACTGTCACTGAAATAGGATATTGTCTGCAGCCGTCGTAGGCACAATATGTAATGATTATTCAGTTGTAATTGAATTTCAAGGTAATTTATCCTTTACCTTATTCTATAATGCACTGCAATAGATATATGGATAAACAAGTAATCATGGAAGCATTAACATAATGAACACCTCTTGGTAAAGTTGATCTGTTACGTTTGGTCGTGAATCGTCACGTTTAATCGCATTTTACTTCATAAAAGAAATTCCGCACTAGCCAATGCAAAGCAGGGTACGTAATGAAAAAAAAAAGAACACTCGTACAAAATTTCAGTTTCTTTGTTAGAAATATAAGCGGAGACTGAAAATTAAGTATTGCGTTCACGTAACTTTACGCGCCCAGTAGTACTAAGAAAAATAAAGCATATTCGAAGGTAAGGGAATAGTGTGCAAGATAGGGAAAAAATGGCTATTTACGTATCTTGTGAATAATCGTTCCAGGAGAGGCGTTGACGGTTTGGCCGTAGAAGCCATAGATGGATCTATAAAAGTACGACAGCCAATCTGTGCTATCGGTCTTTGAAGCTCTCTGATGCTGCGTTGACTGGAGTGATATGTTTTCCTCTTGGAGTTGACATGCCACAAACATCTGAAAGGGATGCTCTCTCTCTCTCTCTGTCATTCCTAAACATCGGAAAAGAAACTGAAATAATTTTGAATTGCTCACAATGCAACTATGAACATGACGTAGGCACTTACTGAAAGTTGTACAGCAATGTTACACGTAATTGTGGAGAGATAGTACTTGACGAGAGAATTTTCTAAGAGATTTTTCTTCGAAACCTTATTTTATCTAATTATGGTCCTTCCTCATGCTAAGTAATTATATTGCAAAATCAGATAGTATTGGAAACTGTTATCAGGTTAAATGAGAATATAAATACTGTTAAAATAAAATAGATAAACTCAGCACGAGTATCTCTCTCTCTCTCACACACATAGCTTTGATTATGAATCAACAAAGGTAATGAATATACGATGAAACTAAAAACAACAAATATTCCCTTTGTTCTTATTGAACTCTCTTTGTCAGTGATGAGATAATTATTGTTATTATTATTGAAAGGATGAAAGCTATTCATATGGAGCAAGCGTGCAGAGACCACTGACTTGGAATTCAAGCTTCCAACGAATATGGCGTTCATTAGGATAATGAAGAGATCCCGCTTATGAAAAGAGAAAAATGGATAAACAAATTAATAGATACATGCAAATTTATTAAAATGTAAGGAGATAGTATCAGGGAAGTCAAGCATTGCATCTCCACTGAAATTCTGAAGTTCCAATTGTAGGACTTCCTCTGGGAGGCTATTCCACTGTCACGCGATGTGAGGAATAAAGGAACCCTGGACTCCTACTTACCTCGGTTCCTTCTCATTAGTTTAGCACGACTACAGACATCTTTTAAGATATTGTTTTGTTTCATTCATAATTATCGTTTCCCCAGTTACTTTTCTTTGCTCGCTCATTTATTCTACTGATCTAATAAGACGGAAAAATAACTAAGAATTATTGCAAGTAAAATCTCTCTCTAATAAAAAAAATCACACCTGGATATGCTGTAATTCGTGTGATTAACTTATAACACATTCACATATATACGAAACAGATATTGAGATAATTATTGAAAAATGAGCGCTGTTATGAATATGTGGAGTCAGTATTTTTTAGTTTTCTGCCTGGAGCCAAAGTGGAATTCCTTTCGTGCTTAGTAGTCATCCACCGAAGAATGTAAAATCAATCCTAAAGTCTACTAATATAAACAGGCTGCGCCTCCCCCTACCAACAACGATTGCATTAATAACCTTTGTAAATGCACCTGTAGTGCTCTTGTAGCTGTTTGAACGAAGAGTACATTATAAGCAATTAATGTAAATATACATAATATGGCCTTATTCCATTAAGTTTCCTCCCTTCTTAAGGTACACTGTATAAAAGGTACATGGTGTAAGGGTGCGTTCACACGGTCGAACAACGTCTGACGGACAAACATTGTTACCAATTAACAATTGCTTACCAGAGTTTGCCTTGTGAGAAGAGTAAGAACAGTGATATACAACTTCAACTGGTACCACAGTTTGTTGCCAGATCTACTGCCCTCGTTTCAACGCTTTTGACGTCATCCTGCTTCGACTTTGATATGGCAACAATGTTTGTCCGTCGGGCATTGTTCGACCGTGTGAACGCACCTTAATAAGTTTAGATGAATGGTAGCACTGTACTCTTGGCCAATGTTGTCTGTATTTTTATCTCACAAAATTGAGATAATGATTTTGAATACATATCATTTTAACGTCATATTTAACTAAGATATATATACACCTGTATATTGTAAGACTTTTTTAGTATTTATGAACACTAAAAATACAAAGTAACCTAATAGCATTATGTATAAGGTATAGTCATTGACTACAACACCCATATTTTTTACTGATAAACATCCTCAGGAAACTGTGTCAACCGTCTGGGCTAATGGGCATAATATGACCTTCATTCAAATGTCAAAAAATTATATTTTCCCAACTACACTCGGCAGAAAATCCTGTCTCCTGCAAGACAGAGACACTCATGATGTTCAGTATCTCTGAGGAAGCAATACATTCGCCCAGATGACTACCTACTTCATATTTGTGCATTGGGCACCAGACACCACATTATTATAAATAAAATAACACTATTAATAACATCTAATACATAAGTATCTGACCTATTCTTGTATTCCTTTAGATACTTTATTTTATTTTTTATTAACTCAAACATGCCCGCAGCCTCATCTAGGCATGGATACATTAAACATCAGGTACTATGTTTCCTTTTATGATGACTAGTTACAATAATAATTATACTATGAAAAAGATATCTATATTACATAACTTCCTCAGTCAAACAAAGAGAGAGAGAGAGAGAGAGAGAGAGAGAGAGAGAGAGAGAGAGAGAGAGAGAGAGAGAGAGAGAGAGAGAGGTATGCACACATAGAAGTGCAAATTTCATGCTTGTGATCAATGTTAAGGGCTTGTGATCCAATTTTTGGACTTGTGATCACTGACTAGTGTTACCATTCACCTAAATTTTTTACACCATGTCTCTTTTATACAGTGTGCCTTAAAGAGGGAGGATACTTAATGGCATAAGGCCATATCTTGTATATTTGCATTCATTACTTATAGAGTACAGCTATGCTCAAATCTGACGTGACATGATTATTTCTGTATAGTCCCGAATCTCATACTCAACGTAACGTTGCCAAGTAGTGTTAATCATTTTTTCCAATGACATACATATCGACAAGTCTGTAGCAATCAATAGAATCAACGTATTCAATTGTACAGGCATTTCAAGTAGCAATTAATGCAACACAGAAATCAGTGCAATAAGTTAAAGCATGCAATTCACGCAGTAATCAATACAAATCAATGTAATCTTGCTACAACACTGGCCAATTAAAATAAGAATTGCAACAACTAAATAATCATTCCTGAATCGAACAATAAAGGTAAACTTAGCAACAATGAGATTACTTGAATGGAATGATCAAAACAATCTAATATTAATCAAGAGCTTCATTTGTTCCTGCTTGATCCTCATTATGTATGACTTCTGCCCCCATGCAGTACATGAGTTACATGTGGATATAAAATATTACAACGGCTGTTAACATGTACAATTCACATGGTTGAAGTCATCTGTGGACCACTCTAATCGATCTTGTAAGATGCAACAGCAACTAGAATAACCCTAACACCTTCAAATCCCTTCTCAACACCCACTCTTTCATTGTTCGCCTCTAATAGGTTACACTACTCACTACACTATTTCATCCTTCAATCAGCTTTTCTTTTTGGTCTGGTTTCTAACTCGTTCATTGTTCCACTCGCTTCATAACTATCACTTCCTGTCTCACTCTCACTCATCTCGAGTCTTTCAGTCAGTCTAGTCGTGCTTTCCTCACTATTCTCTTCCTGATTTCACTCATTTCCCTGTGTGTCGTAACCACTGTCATCCTGGCTTCCTGCTTCCTCCTGTTCGCCATCGTGGGCGTTGATCTCTACTGGGACGATGTGTTCTACTGCTTCAAGGTGTTCCTCACCTTCGAAGAGCACCCTTACAGATCTTACTACCCCTCTGTTGTCAGGATACACTGCGACGACCTTACCGAGAGGCCATTGACTGTGCTTTCTTTGATTGTCCTTGATCAATATGATGTTGCCTTCACATAGTGAAGTTGGGAGGCCCTCTTGGAAGTCGTGCTGCTCTTGAAGCGACCTCAGATGACCCTATCTCCAGAAGCATTTAAAATGGCCGAGAATTTCTGTGAGCCTGAAGTATTGGTGTTGCAGTTGTTTAGTGGTCAAGGTCTGATGCATGTCTGTATGAGGGACCACTGGCGGCAGCAGACGAATCACATCGCCATGTATGAGATGCGACAGCATGAGGACTTCATCTTCTCGCTTGTCCCTGTGTACATTAGTGGACAGTTGTTAACTACAGCTTTGGCTTCTTTGAAGAGAGACCTGCACAAGAAAGTTTGTGCCACATTTTCATCGTAGACTTCCTGCAGGAAGGCGCATGCTGAGCAGAAGGTCATAGCATTGTCACCGTAGATGGTGGAGGGCGCTCCGTGCGTAGCAGCGAATCTCCTTAACAGCAACACAAAGGTATCAGCATCCAGCCCTTTGCAGTAATCCAGATATACTGTATGGCTGACTAGACAGGTGATAATTAATATATGTCCTAACCCCCCTTCAATCTTGATGAGGCTGGTGTGCTCCACTTTGACCTTATCGAACGGGCATAGCATGAGTGCTCTGTCAGTCGGGAGGGGACGAGGCAGTGGTCATTGGAGAAGAGGCTTGAAGGTCACAATACCGGCTCTGCAACCCCCCACCACTCGCTCGGCAATGACCCTGTCCCAGGCTCCAATATTCCTGTTGAAAGAGGGTGATTGATGTGTTTACTACATAATGCATGTGAGTGTTGTCAAGGTGCTCAAGATACAATGTTACTAACAGGCCTTTTGAAGGCAGCAACATCAATTCACTTTTACTGTTAGATACATCAGTTAATCTACTTTGCGTACAGTAATACCTTGAGATACGAGCTTAATGCCTTCCGGGACCTGAGCTCGTATGTCAATTCGCTCGTATCTCGGATAAATTTTTCCCATATAAAATAACTAAAAAAAAATTAATCCATTCCCATCCTCTGAAAAAACACCTAAAAACAGTATATTACAGTGGAAAAAGATGTTTTTAATTGTTTTAATTCACAACCTACGCCCACAAAATAACATACCTATGTACTGGTTATGATCTGCAATAAAATGTGACATTAATATGGTGTTCTTACCTTCGAGACAGATGGTAGCGGCTAACGGCGGTGTGTGCGGAGGAGGAGGGAGAGAGAAAGGGGAGGAGAGAGACTTAAATGAAATTAGCTTACTGTAAACACACTTAAAAATAAATGTTAATCTTACATTACACTAAACTTAATTCTAATTTTGTTTTCATTTTCATTTTTTTACTTTTCTTCTTCTGGCTTGGCTCTTTTTGCCTCGCTTTTTGACTCGCTTTCACCTTCACTTTTTGCTGGCCTTTTTAAAAGGAACCTATCTAGGGATGTTTGCTTTTGTCTCCTCTTCAAAATGTTATGAAAATGACGTACACAAGTGTCGTCACAAAAGGCTAACGCACGACCACACGCCAACTTATCCGGGTGCCTCTTTTCCATATAATCAGAAAACTCCTGCCACTTCCCTAACATGTCTCTGATTTCCTTCATAGAAAGGCGGTCCTCCTCTTCCACCACCTCCTCGCTACTGAGCTCCTGCAACACCTCCGAATGTTGCATCTCCTGGAGCTCGATCAATTCCTGTGTCGTGAGCTCTTCCTGGTGCTCCTCGACAAGGTCGTTCACGTCTGCCTCATCTACTCCCAGCCCAATAGACTTTCCAAGAGACCCGATTTCATCCACCATAATAGGTTCGGGTTCATTAGGGTCTGGTGTATCGAGCCCTTCAAAGTCCCTCTCAGCGATGGAAGCTGGCCACAATTTCTTCCATGCTGAATTAAGAGTTCTTCGTGTGACACCCTGGCATGCATCGTCAATAATTTTTAAGCAATGGACGATATTGAAATGTTCCTTCCAAAATTCACGAAGGGTGAGATTGGTGTTGTTTGTGACATCGAAGCATTTCTTGAACAAATGCTTCGTGTACAATTTTTTAAAGCTGGAAATTACTTGTTAGTCCATGGCCTGGAGGAGTGGCGTGGTGTTGGGAGGGAGATAAAAGACCTTGATGAACCTGTTCTCATCAAGAATGTCCTCTTCGAGACCAGGAGGGTGACCAGGGGCATTGTCGAGGACCAGGAGACATTTCATTGGCAGGCTTTTCTCGCCCAAATATTTTTTAACTGCCGGGGCAAAGCACAGATTAACCCATTCTGTGAAGAAATGCCGCGTAACCCAAGCCTTAGCATTAGCGAGCCACATTACTTCCAGTTTTTCTTTCAAGATCCTTTGGCTCTTGAAAGCACGTGGCATTGGCACACAAGGCTAGAGTTAACCGGTCCTTCATGGGTTTATGGCCCGGTAGTCTCTTTTCCTCTGCCGTGATGAATGTCCTCCTTGGATCTTCTTCCAGATAAGGTCAGTTTCATCGCAGTTGAATACTTGTTGGGGGATGTATCCTTGTTCTGCGATAACTCAGGCAAAGGTTTTGACGTAGTACGCCGCGGCTTTCGAGTCGGAACTTGCCGCTTCCCCATGCCTCACAACCGAGTGTATCCCAGACCGTTTTTTGAAAATATCGAACCAGCCACGACTGGCTTTGAAGGTTTCTGCTGGCATTGAAGTCCCCTCTCTCTCAGCTGCTTGCTTTCCTTTTAATTCATCGTAGATTCCGCTGGCCTTTTCACAGATGATCGTCTCAGTCACGTTATCTCCCGCCAACTGTTTCTCCTTTATCCATATTAAAAGAAGCCACTACATCTCGTCATGAATATCACTGCGCAGCTTGGAAAGGGTAGTTAGTCCTTTGAAAGGCTTGGTGCTCTTTATAGCATCCTTCTGCTTGAGGATGGTACATATTGTTGATGTACTCCTCTCATATTGGCAAGCCAGCTCAGTCACTCGTACACCACTCTCATGTTTTTCGATTATTTCATGCTTTATCTCGATTGTCATCATACGCTTTTTCTTTTCACTACCCTTGTTTGCATTTGCTTGCTTTGGACCCATAGCTCATTCACTCAATTCTGCACTGATTAACGCAAAAAAGATGTAAAAAATGCAAACACTCCGGCCGATGCTCGGATATAACTTTATGGCGCGACGGAGATCTGACACGATAGAGCGAGCGATGCTGTCCTCGTGAGCAGCCTCTCGCACACTCGGCCATCTAGCGGCCGCAACAAGAGCCATCTCGTATCCTCGTATCTCAAATTTGACTCATATCTCGGGGCAAAAATTTGCTCGAAAATTTCCTCGTATCTCAAATTTCTCGTATGTTGGGACACTCGTATGTCGAGGTATTACTGTATATACAATTCCATTTCTTAATATAAAACTTAACTGATGAATAAAGCTATCAATGTGTGCAGGTACTCGCATTCTATTTTCCAAGTGGTCACACACTGTGGGAAAGTGGTGCTGTTGTTCTAGATAGATTAACTTATGAAATGGTTCTGCTTGGCAGTTCCAAAACTTTAAGACTAAACAAGGATTCCTTTTAACTTAACAAAACTGACATTACTCCCTTTTTAGATCCCAAAGTTTTGTGCAGGCGAAGTCAGTGTCCCTGCTTCCCTCAGTTCTCTTAGGGCAGTAACAACCAAGGCTTGTTGTTGGATGGGTTTGTCCCCTTCTGCATACGGTTCAGCCATGCCCTTTTAGTGTAGAAAGGCAGGTCCCTCATACCACAGCTGATTCTGGCTCAGATCTTTCAAGGTAGAGTTTTGTGCAAGATATCAGACGGCCATTCCAAACCCTAGTAATAACGCTAACAATTCTAATTTGGGGACAGTTAACTTTGCATGTTTCCTCAGCATGACTCTCATCTTTGATGTTAGGATGTTTACTTGCCCATCCCTTTGCCAAACATAGGCTACTGTCCCGTATGCTTTGCTAGAAAAATATATGAAAAGGTGCTGCTCAATTTCCCCTAAAATAATTCCCCGTGTGAATTTCAATGTGTGGACATGAAAAAACTCCTCGAATATCTTATGTGCTTCTTGTCCTTGTTCTCTGGACAGGATATCATCCCAACCTACCCCGCCCTACCACAACTCCAGAAGGAAAACCTTACCCTTCACCAAGCTGGGACTTACTAGCCCTAAGGAATCAAAGTTGGAGACTAATAATGATAACAACTTGCATTTTTTGAGTTCAGTGTTTTGTCTATTTTCCTCAATTCCTTTATAGTCCAGGTGCTGAGTATGGTTCTGTAGGAAAATTTGAGTATGGAGAATTTTACTTCAGAAATGTTTAGTAGGTGTCAGTAAGTGTTTTTGACTTGGGTGGACATCTGCCATCTGGTAGGTTTTCCGGTTATGACGTCATCTATGAAGGCAGCCGCTCGATTGTGAAACTTGTCATATCTCTCTTAATACTGGCCCGATTTGGATGAAACTTCAACTATTTCCACTAATCAGAACTGTAAAATCTCTGCCAAAACCTAAAAATGGAATGAGCCGAAATATGGAAAGAGGTAATGCTAGGGCGTACTCCGTAAATGACGCACAGAGACATCGCCCTAACTATGTGACAAGGTAAGGGCAACTGCATCAGGAGCGGGTGCAGCTAAAGAACTGAGCTCACATTGGGTTTAGAGTACGTCAGCTTAATATTGGGTCCATGACTGGGAGAGGTAGAGAATAGACTGACTTGATGAGAGAAAAGAAAGTAGATGTTATGTGTGTGCAACAAACGCGATGGAAAGGAAATAAAGCTAAAGAGTTGGGTGATCGATATAAGTTATACTATAGTGGAGCAAATAAACAAGGTAGAAATGGAGTTGGCATAGTACGGTCTAGTGAACTGAAGAATACAGAGATAGAAGTGCATAGATTGAATATATGTTATGAAGGAGAGATTCTGAATATAATAAGTGCATATGCACCACAAGTTGGTTGCACTGAAGAAGAGAAGGGAAACTTCTGGAGAGACATGGATGGAATAATGCAAGAACTGGAAGAACATGAGAGAGTGATATTGGGGGCAGATTTGAATGGCCAAGTCGGAAGTGAAATTGAGGCGATTGGTCGGGTGCATGGGGGCCATGGAATTGGGGAGAGAAACCCAGAAGGAGAGTGTGTAGTGGACTTTGCTGTGTCATTCGACATGGCAATAGTAAACATTCTTTAAGACGAAAAGGGAACACCTAAAAACATATAGGAGTGGGGGAAGATGCTCCCACATAGACTACTTGTATAAAAGGATAAATTTGGTGGAGGTCAAGAACTGCAAAGTTATTCCAGGCGACCATGTAGCCCCCCAACACAGACTGCTATGTATGGATTTGAAGTTAAAAGGGGAAAGAAAAACCAAAGCTAAAGGGAAAAAGAAAATTAAATGGTACAAATTATAGAAGGAAGGGGATAAGAAGAGAGAGTTTAAGAGGAGGGTTTTGGAGGATACTGATATAGGGATTGAAGATGTTCAAGAATGGTGGGCACAAACTGCAGCAGTAATAAGAAGGCATGGAAAGGAGCTGCTAGGAGACATCTGGTATCATATGGGAAGAAAAGGAGAGTTGGTGGTGGGATGAAGAGATTGAGAAATTAGTAAATGATAAGGAGGCAAATAAAAGATGGGAAGAGTCACTGTCAATGGAAGACAGAGACAGGTTCAGAGAGAAAAATAAGGTAGTGAAAAAGGTGGTAGCCCAAGCTTAAGCAAAGTCATATGATGATGTAAATAATGAGCTGGGGACAAAGGAAGGATTAAAGATGATCAAGCTATCAAAGGCTAGAAATAAGAGCACCAAAGATATTACACATATCAAACAAATAAAAGATCAAGATGGTGTAGTACTTAGAAAATAATACACTAATAATGGCATGATAATGAGGTTTTCTAGGCAATAAGTACTAAATGCACTGAAGAAGATGAAGAATGGGAAGGCAACCAGACCAGACATGATTCCTGTGGAGGCATGGAAAGCATTAGGAGATGAAGGAGTGGATATACTGTACGATCTTATGATAAAGATCCTTGAACAGGTAAAGATACCAAATGAGTGGCGTGGGAGTACATCGATCCCAATTTTTAAAGGAGATACTGGAAAGGATGATAGATGCTAGACTGAGAGAAGAAGTACAAATAGGTAAAGAGCAGATGGGATTTATGAAGGGAAGGGGAACAACAGATGGTATATTTTGTCTGAGGCAACTAATGGAGAAATTCGGGGAAAGGTAAAGGGACCTACATATGGTATTCACTGACCTTGAAAAGGCTTATGACAGAGTCCCGATACAAGAGGTATGGAGGAGTCTGAGGGAGAAGACAGTGCCAGAGAAGTACTTGCGATTGATACAAGAGATGTACCGGAATGTATTTACCAGAGTGAGGAGCAGTGTTGGGGAGACAATAGGGTTTTAAGGTAAGAGTAGGATTACACCAGTGGTCAGCTCTGAGCCCATTTATCTTTAACATAGTGATGGACGTTATAATAGAGGAAGTAAGGGAGGCAGTACCATGGAACATATTGTATGCGGATGATATTGTTCTGTGCGCAGAGAGCAGGGAAGATCTGGAAATTAAATTGGAAAGATGGAGACAAATACTAGAGGGCAGAGGAATGAGAATAAGTAGATCTAAGACAGAATATATGTGTACTGCCACTGAGGGGGATGATAGAGAAAGTATTCAGCTTGGTGGAGAGCAAATAAAGAGAGTTGATAAGTTTAAGTATTAGGGATCTTTTGTTAACGCTGCTGGAAGTATGGAAGAAGAAGTAAAACATCGGGTACAGGCAGGCTGGAACAACTGAGTACCGCTGAGGTTAAAAGAAAAATTTCACAAGACGGTGGTAAGAACAGCAATGCTGCATGGTACGGAAACAGCAAGCAGGAAAAAAACAGAGCAGAAGAAGATGGATGTGGCAGAAATGAGAATGCTTAGGTGGATGTCTAAGGTGACAAGAGAGGATAGGATCAGAAATGACTACATAAGGGGGTCGACTAAGGTGGTGGAAGTATCAAAGAAAGTGCAGGAGGGGAGGCTGAGATGGTATGGACACCTGTTGAGGAGAGATGAGGACCATGCTGGGAGACATACTATGGGGATGGAGGTTCAAGGAAGAAGAAGAAGAGGGAGACCAAGAAAGAGATGGAAGGACTGTGTGAGAGGAGACTTACATGAGAAGGGAATTGGTGAGGCAGAAGCACAGGATAGAAACAGATGGAAATGGCTAATCCGAAATGGCGGGCCCATATAAAAATGGGAACCAACTGGGAAGGAGAAGAGAACTTTACAACTTAAAAGAAGGAAGAAAAGTGATGAAAATGTTTGTAAATACTTAAAATTGTCTAATTTTAAGGTATTATTCTTAACTTTTTTATTTCCAATTAATATGATTTTTTTCCCGCAGGTTCCTGAAATGAAACGAAGATATGGATGTCCTAAAATAGTTTAGTGTTAAAGGATGGTGCATCAGACTTCAACCCAGATGAAAATCCATGTATCACGCATAATAAAAGTGATGGGAGTGTGTCAAGTACTGAAAATGGCAGGAGAAAAATCAGGGCAACTGCAAAAATACGTAATGACACTGTTACTAACCGTTTAAGCCCATTTAGTGAGGCTGCAGTGTCTTCCTACCATTTAAATAATGCCTGCTATACATATACAATACTGTCAAATGAAGTCCCTTTTAAAGATTCAAAATGATAAGAAAAAATAGAATATGAAGGTGACGCCAGCAAATCTCAATTGACTGATGAGCAGAATCTTAGGAAATCTGCTGCAAGGAAACTATCACGACACCACAGTCATCAAGCAAGTGCTGCTTCTTATCTAGAACATTTACGCATTATATGTAATCAGAAATCTCATGAGCAAATTTACCAGAAGTATAGAATAAGTGAAAGCCCAAGAGCTGAAGTTTTTGTAAGCCACTTTGGACTTACAAGATGGTGTTTTAACTCGCACTTGTCACTTGCAAGATGTATCAAGTGTTTTTGGGGCCGATTTAGTGTCTCACGTCAACTGTATATCTGGGTATTTACTGAAATACAAATGTAAACTTCAATCGGGGGGAAAAGCACCCCTCAAGTATCAGAAAAGGTAGCAGCATTTTCTTTCATAGCTCCTGATATTAAATCTGGTATAGATAAAGTTATGGATACACCTTCTCAGTTACATTAGAGACCAGTTTCATATACAAAATGAAAATATCAAAGTAAAAAACAAGGAGCTAAAACTACTGTTGAGTGATTACTTTGGAAATGGTATTAAGTTTTTCCAAGCCTACAAAGGCTAACAAACCAGGCCTTCAAGCAGTAGTAGTAGCAGATGCCATACGAAGTTGCAATCCTCTTACAGAATGTGCATAAATGGTCTAAGATAAGAAGTAACACTTGCTTGATGACTGTGGTGTCGTGATCGTTTCCTTGCAGCAGATTTCCCAAGATTTTGCTCTTCAGTCGATTGCGATTTGCTTACGTCACCTTCATATCCTAGTTTTTCCTTGTCAGTTTGAGTCTTTAAAAGGGACTTCATTTGACTGTATTGTATACGTATAGCAGGCATTATCTAAATGGTAGGAAAATGCTGCAGCCTCACTTAATGGGCTTAAACGGTTAGTAACAATGTCATTACGTATTTTTGCAGTTGCCCTGATTTTTCTCCTGCCATTTTCAGTACTTGACACACACCCATCACTTTTATTATACGCGATACATGGATTTTCATCTGGTTTGAAGTCTGATGCACCATCCTTTAACACTAAACTATTTTAGGACAACCATATCTTCGTTTCATTTCAGGAACCCGCGGGAAAAAAAATGATATTAATTGGATATAAAAAAGTTTAGAATAATACCTTAAAATGAGACACTCCTATGTATTTGCAAATATTTTCACCACTTTTCCCTCTTCTTTTAAGTTTGTAAAGTTCTGATTAGTGGAAACAGTTGAAGTTTCCTCCAAATCCAAACAGTTGAAGTTTCATTCAAGTTTCACAATCGAGCGGCCGCCTTCATTGATGACGTCATAACCGGAAAACCTACCTGTTGATTAAATTTCTCATCATTACTGGCCCACCCTGTCAATGGCACGTGAGCTTCGTCTAGCAAGGATTTTACCTCTACATAATCTTCCCCCATCCGTTCTAGGGTTTCATAAGTTTGCAGATAGTTATCCACATAAAATGAATTTACTAAACTTTTCTTCCCCCTCTCCTGAAGATGGCCCTGAGCATCTGTTGCAAGATATAGGGACTACTCATAACCCCAAACACTACTACTTGGAAGGCGTACGTAGCCGCTTGCATAGACCCCTATCACCACAAAAAACCAGTGTATTTTAGCGTCATCAGGATCTAACAATATACGATGAAAGGTTTTAGAAACATCTGAGATTAGAGCATGTGGGTGGTATCTGAATTTAGTCAATAGATCATATAACATTTCGACCAGGTAAGTACAGGATACAAACATGATGAAGCACTGAAAACTATACGTAACGGGGTTGTCAGGCTCTGCTTTTTTATGTCAAAATGGGGTAAATAATAGCCTTCTACTTTTGGATTTCTAACTTCCTTGATAAACCCTGCCACCAAGTACGTCTGAAGGAGGTTTTCATAATTGTTGCGATAGATAACTGGGATCCTTATCAAACTGTTTCTCAAATGTGTTAAGTTGCGTGAGAGCATTGCAGTAATTGTTATTAGGTTGTTCAGACCCATGGAATGGTAACCTTACTTGGTACCCTTATTCAGATCTCTTAATGCTTTTTTAGACTTTTTGCATGGCAATATGTTCAGAGGTAGTGAATTGCTCGTGTGGTGCAACACCAATAGCGTCTAATTTCCACAACATGTTAACATCAACTTCATCTTCAACCAGCCTGCATGCGCATAAAGTATGTACTGTGGAGATATCCAATCCCTCTATGGCTCACTGAGGCTCTGCTGTACAGTATGGCACAATTATGAAGGACGAACACGCTCACTTCATCGATCTTTTCCATTCCTAACAAGAAAAAATTAAAGAAATCACCTCCAATCAACAAGTTAATATTTCTGAGAACATCCCCTTTTAGGTCTTTATCTGCCATCATACATCCCTTACCTTGCGAATGTCTCTTTATGTTACTAATTCCTACGATATGAATAGGTGTATTTACATTATCATGTACCACTAACTTGGAGTGAATTACTCTTTGTCCTACATGCACCCTACATGAAACATTAAATTCTCCATGCACGATTTGAGATCCAAAAGGAGAGATATTTAAAGACACTCTTAATGGCTGGTAGATTCAATTTTTTCATTAGCCAACTGGAAATGAAACTGCGTTGGCTGCCCGTCTCAAGAAACAAGCAAGTTCGAAAAGGCTGATCAAGAGAATATACCATTACGGTAGCTGTGGGCAACAATGTAGCTGGTACCTCGAACGAAGGCTTGTTTTTGCGTTTAAGCAAGGTTTGTCATTTTTTGCCTTTAACGGAATTCTCTGGTTTACATTGTGGTTTGGCCCCTGGTTCTTAACGGTTGTGATAATATATGAGAAGGTCTGGCGGATGACTGGAAATCTGAATTGTTAGGAGAGGGCATAATGGACCTGGATCGATTATCTCGTTCACAAATCAGACTGTGATATATATATATATATATATATATATATATATATATATATATATATATATATATATATATATATATATACACATTTTTGTGTGTATATGTATATCTGCTTATTTCTTCACCATTTGGCCTTTCTTAAGTAAATGATGCGGATCCAGAAGTCACAAGATTTCCAGTTCACAGCAATCTTGTCTAGCCTCATGCTATCGTTCTCCCAGATATATTAGGATTTCCAGAGTCATAATAATCGTTAAAGAAAACGAAATACACTTTCCGAAAGAGTATTCATCTCCTTTTTTTTTTTTTTACAGTGCGATACAAGGGAAAAAACGATTTTATTACTGACATTGAACTATAGCACTGTTTCATTGGAGAGAGAGAGAAAAAAAATGAATTAATGTCATTCCTTTTAGGTTTTCAATCATGGGGTAGAAAAGGAAACATTTGCCTGTGAGTGAAGCAATTTCAAGGTAGGTGCTGTTGACCTCCCTGTTTCAAAGGGTTGTGATGAATGGACTGCCAGCGCCATTCATTTGTATACCAAAGAAAATATTAATCATTCGTGAAAAAAAAAAAAAAACTATGGGGGATGGGGGGTCATGGAAAAAGCGGGTCGGGGCTAAAGCAGACAATTCTTATGTGTGAATGCATGTTTGAGAGATTGAGTGCTTGTTTGCATATGTATAAGTGCGAGTGTGTATCTAGAATTAACAACGTGATCACGCAAGTCCTAATTATTAGAGAATTGTTTCGGGGACCTAAATTATGCCTGGAATCATCCTGTCAAAACCCCAAATTACTAAAGTGAAGACGATTAATTCCCTTATTTAAAAGTCGCTTTTCCTTCAACAGTGACAAAGATGAAACCAAATTCATATTCTTTTAGTAATTCGATGCTCCAAGCCGCGACTCAAAGACAAACATTAGGACAGGGGAAACTGGGCAAGAATAAAATAAAACAAAATACGTGGAAGATAGTTTAGAGTTCCTTTCTCCTGATTCGGTTGGATTGAGCTTCACAGTTCCGAACGAATTTGGCAACAAACGTAAAATCGGGTACATAGTTTTTTGTTTCTTTTTTTTGTTCATACAAATTTTATCAAGGGGAGCTTCGATGAAATACATGTAAAAGCAGTTCCTCCTCTCTGTCTATCTCTTGCTCTCTCTCTCTCTCTCTTCTCTATCTCTCTCTCGTCTCTCTCTCTCTCTCTCTCTCTCTCTCTCTCTCTCTCTCTCATTAATACTAACTTCACTTATTTCCCCACTAAAGGTTTAACTAAGTATTATGATTTTAGGATGATGAAGGTTTCAAGCAATACTCAAGTTTAATATTTACTTTATAAAGCTCATAAAATATAGCCAAAAGAATTCGGAAATATACAAGTGCTTAGAATAATAATAAACAAATGTTTCAGTCTATCTTATATTTTTCTTGCTTTCTTGTGCTGCTGCATTGTCCAAACCGAGTTATTTGTATTTAATCTCAACGTCTGTTGAGCTAAATCCTAAATCCTCTGATCACTTGCTACGTATATCGATACCGTCTGGCCGAGAGGCGTCTCTGAATATGGTTTCGTCCATGAATGAATGAATGAATGAACCTATCTCTCTTAATTTTTCGTTTCTTCTCACGTATTCAGAGTCATGTTATTTTGCCAGAATATATCACCAAAGACAGGAAAAAAAATGACATTTTTATAATAATATAAAGTTTCACTTATACTTTACCGGTGGTTGGTTACATATAGCTGTCGTCTCCTGACGTCACGGCAGAATTTGAAATTCGCGGTAGCGCTAATGGTTTGACAGGTGATCCCTCTACTCCCGCCCTCTACCGGGTACCGGGAACCATTCCAACAATAAATCAGAAGTTTCATGCCTACCTGTCCATATGAGGGGAGGAGGGCGGGCTTCGTTATGTAACCACCGGGGTAAGGTATAGTGAAACTTTATATTATATAAAAATGTCATTTCACTTTATAACTTACCCGGTGGTTACATATAGCCTGATTGACACATTTAGGTGGTGGGACAATTGGCAGCTAAAATAACTGTTGGAATTATCCGAAGATATAGGTTCCTTACCTTTAAAGAACGCTACTCAGTGGTTACTGCCTCTGTAGTCTGCTGGCCTTTATTGTACCGACAGGATATATGGATCCGTGCGTCGGACACAATAATAAGTACTTGCCGTTGAGGACGTGACCGTAACGGACAAGACTATAATGCCCCTGCTCAGGGCGCAGTACAAATCACCACAAAATACAATGAAAAACGAGGGATCACCACAACCGTTTAAGAAATACACCAGACATTAAAAGACTGAAAGATACTCAAAAAACTCCCTGTATCTTCAGACAACCTTAAAAATACAAAAAACATAATCAAGGAGAAAAGTTAGTGAGGATGGGATACATCCTTCTCTCCCTCACCCAATACCGTGTCAGTCACAATGAATGGCCCCAATGTACTGCAATTTTCATATGTGGTTTGCAAATCTGTCAGATAATGAGATGCGAAGACAGAATTGCTTCTCCAATATGTAGATTTAATAATGTCTTTCAAAGACAGATTACGTCTAAAAGCCATAGACGTAGACACTGCTCTAATTTCATGAGCTTTGACTTTAAACACTTTGATATCTGAGTCCTGACATTGTCCGTGTGCCTCAGAAATCAAACTCCTTAAAAAGAAGGAGAGCGCATTTTTAGAAAGAGGACGAGAAGGATCTTTCACTGAACACCACAGGTTATCACTCTTACCTCTTATACCTTTGGTCCTTTGCACATAATGTCTAAGTGCTCTCACTGGACAGAGAAGACATTCAGGCTCATTAGGCCCCACTAACTCCGAAATGTTCTTTATAGAGAAAGAACGAGGCCAAGGACGTGAGGGATTTTCATTCTTAGCCAAAAACCCCAGCATTGATGAGCAAATGGCATTGCCCTTAGCGAATCCAACTCTCTTATCAATAGCATGCAGCTCACTGATTCTTCTAGCTGATGCTAAAGCACAAAGAAAAAGGGTCTTCCTGGTCAGATCTCTAAAAGAACTAGAGGAGATCGGTTCGAATCTATCTGACATCAGCCATTTAAGAACTACATCCAGGTTCCAAGCTACTGTTCTTGACTCCTTTGTCTTGGTCGTATCAAAGGAACGAATCAGGTCTGAGAGGTCTTGATTATTAGAAATGTCTAATCCTCGATGTCTGAACACAGAAGACAACATAGCTCTATAACCCCTAATCGTCTGGGTAGAAAGCTTCTTCTTCTCACGAAGAAAAAGAAGGAAGTTAGCTAACTGAGCTATAGAGGTCTTAGAAGACGAAATTCCTTCTTCTTTTGCCACCAAGCTCTGAATTGGACCCACTTAGCTTGGTACACTCGATCAGAGGATTCTCTTCTGGGTCTAGCAATAGCCCTTGAAGCTCTCTTTGAAAATCCTCTCTTTCTGAGGAGATGCTCGACAGTCTGAAGGCGACTAGTCGAAGAGCGGACAAGTTGTGATGGAACCTCAGAAAGTGGGGCTGAGTAGATCCTTCCTTAACGGTAACTCTCTCGGAAAGTCCGTCAACAGCAGTAGTAGATCCGGAAACCATTCCCTGGCCGGCCAAAAGGGGGCTATCAGAGTCATCCTGACGTTCTGATGACCTCTGAACTTTGCCAGAACTAATCTTAGCATTTTGAAAGGTGGAAAGGCATACAGATCCAGATTTGACCAGTCCAGAAGCATGGCATCCACTGTAAACGCCTCCTCGTCTGGAACTGGGGAGCAATACAGTGGTAGACGAGCTGTCTTGTTTGTGGCGAAGAGATCCAACTGAGGACATCCCCAAATCCCCCAAGCTTCTTGCATATTTGAGGATGTAACGTCCACTCTGTGGAGAGGACTTGTCCTCTCCTGCTGAGAATGTCTGCCTTTACATTCTTCGAGCCTTGAATAAATCTTGTGCTCAAGACAACCTTGTTCTCTTTCGCCCAAATGAGTAGGTCTCTCGCCGCCTCGCACAGAGAGAACGAGTGTGTCCCCCCCACCCCCCTGTTTTTTTGATGTAAGAGAGAGCCGTGGTGTTGTCTGCTTGAACCAGCACTACTTTCCCTCTTACCTCTGTCTTGAAGTGCATTAGAGCCAAATGAATCGCCTTCAACTCTTTTAGATTTATGTGCCAGCTTTTCTGATGAATCTGCCAAAGACCCGACACTTCCTTTCTCCCCAGAGTAGCTCCCCACCCTTTGTCCGATGCGTCTGACAAAAGAGTAAGGTTGGGGCTCAACTGGCTTAGAGACAAGCCTTCCTCTAGCCTTCCTTCTGATTTCCACCAAAGTAGGTCTGTTTGATTCCTTCCGAGATGGGGAACACGAAGGGAGTTGCTTGGGAACTTCTTCCTTTGCCACTTCTGCTTCAAGTAAAATTGAAGTGGTCTCATGTTGAGCCTGCCCAGACTTACAAATTGCTCTATTGAAGCCAAGGTTCCTAAAAGGCTCATCCACTGATTCGCCGAGCAAGTTTGTCTGACGAGAAATTCGTCTATTTTGTTCAGGCAAGAGTCGATCCTTTGCGAGACGGAAAAGCCTGAAAAAGAACTGAATTCAGTCTCACTCCTAAATAAACTATCTCCTGAGAAGGAGTGAGACATGACTTTTCTTTGTTTACTAACAAACCTAGGCTTTCCGTCATCCTTAAAGTCTTTTGTAGTCCTCCACACACTTCTGTCTGGACCTGCCCTGAGAAGCCAATCGTCTAGATACATGGATATTCGTATCCCGTCTAGATGAAGCCACTTTGCTACTGACGACAGAACTCTGGTGAACACTTGTGGAGCTGTCGACAGGCCGAAGCAGAGGGCCCTGAACTGATAAATGCGGCCCTGGAACACGAATCTCAGGAATCTTCTCGATTCCGAATGAATCGGAATATGAAAATAAGCGTCCCGAAGGTCTATGGAAACCATCCAATCTCCAGGATGAAGAGCTGCTAATACCGATTGGGTCGTTTCCATAGAAAACTTCGTCTTCAGGACAAAGACGTTCAGGGCACTGACGTCCAACACCGGTCTCCAACCCCCCGTGGCCTTCTTTACCAGGAAAAGGCGATTGTAAAATCCTGGTTCCTGCGGAGAGTCCACTAACTCTATGGCCCTCTTTGCCAGTAAGGCGAGAACTTCTTGATGGAGGGCAGCAAATTTTTCGGAGTTCTCCGAGTAGGCTGACAAATTCACAGGAAATTCTGTGAGAGGGGGTGCTTGATGAACGGAATGGTGTATCCTTCCTTCAGGACCTGGACCGTCCAAGGATCCGCTCCGAGATGAAACCAGGTCTGCCAGAAAGGTGTAATCTGGCTCCTACTGCTGTGTGGAGGACTACGGGCCTACTTTTTGATGGAAGAGGGAGTGGTTTTAGAAGAGGCTCTACCTCTCCCACGAAACCTGGAGGAAGATCGAACGGGAGCTCTCCCTCGAAATGGTTTAGGAGCTTCCGTGGAGGGAGCACTCCGAGAAGCAGAAAGAACCGGAGCTATCTTCCTGGGCTTCTTCACTGACTGTGTTAAAAGATCCTGGGTCGCTTTCTGTGTTAAAGATTGAGCGATCTCGCTCACAATCTCTTGCGGAAATAGGTGTTTCTTGTCCAAAGGAGAGAAGAGCAAGGCAGAACTTCTGTTCGATGAAACCCCTTTCGACAAGAAGGAGCACCAAAGCTGTCTCTTCTTCAACACTCCAGAGGCGAAAATGGCAGCGAGCTCCGAAGCTCCATCACAGATGCCTTTATCGATACAATCCAGTACCGAGGCAAAATCCTTCAACTGCTCCTCCGAAAGTCCAAATGACTTGACTTTCCTGGCCAGCGAAGCAATGGACCAATCCAGGAAGCTAACAACTTCGAAAACACGGAAAAACACTCTTGCAAAGATGCTCCAGTTCATTTGTTGAAAAGAAAAATCTTAGCAGTATTAAGGGCTGCTCTGCGGGAAGAGTCCACGAGACTAGAAAAGTCTCCCTGAGCGGAGGCAGTCACACCCAGGGAAAAAACTTCTCCAGTGTCATACCAGACACGGCTCCTTGACGAAAGTCTCGAAGGGGGAAGACAAAAACATTTTTTCCCCTGTTCCCTCTTCTCCAAAAGCCAAGCGTTAACTTTCTTGATATCTTTTCTTAGCCGAAATCGAGAGGACGAGACGCGTGAACGAGGACGAGGAGTCAGGCTTACTGTCCTTTTTCCACTGCGAACTAGGAGAAACTGGAACGGAAGGCGCAAAAGAATCTCCAAAGTTGTCAACGAAGGATCGTAAAAGGAGTTTATACCCGACAAATGCTTGTCTTTTTCTGTAAGTCCTTCTCTTTCTTCCTCCAAATCCGAAGCTTTCCTTCGACGAAAACTGGCGAACATTCCATCGGAAGAGGAATCCTGTTCGGCGAAGTCGCACCCTGACGCGTCCGAGGAGGGTGTGAGAAAGCAGGAGAAGACGTCTGAGCCTGTACTGAGACGTATCCGGGCGGCTGAGCTGGCGGCTGCGTTGGCGGCTGAGCTGGCGGCCGCGCTGGCGGCTGAGCTGGCGGCCGCGCTGGCGGCTGAGCTGGCGCTCGAGCGAGAGCCTGACGTGGCGCCATAGACGGAGTCAGGAAAGGAGTCCGACCAGGCGCCTGAAGTGGCGTCTGAAGAGGAGTCACATGGAGAGTCTGAGCCTGAAGAGGCGACTGCAAAGGAGCCTGCGAAGAGGACTGCACAGTAGTCTGCGGAAGATGTAAGGCGGTCGGGAGCGCATTCGGGGACGAAAGAGACTTGCCAAAAAGCTCCAAGATACTGCCTAACTTGGCATTCATCTGTTCAAACACCGAAGGTTGAGGATCCACCGACGTAGAAGGCGCGGGAGGTGTAGAAGGATGATCCACAAACACGTCTGGAGCCGCAGGAGTTATCGCTTGAGGAGGCTCTGGAGAAGGCTCCGAAGGAGTGTGCGTGTTCGGCTTCTCCACTTCTATGAGAGAAGGGCGATAAATCGAAACCGCCGGAGAAAAAGCTTCAGGCTCCTCCCAAAAACTACAAGAAGGTTCGGCAGCCGCCACCTTCTTGGGAACCGCAGCAGGCGAAACATCGCGCGACCTTTTCAGCGGTCTAGAAGTCTTATTACGCCAACCTCTATAAGAGGAAACATCTGAACTAGAGTCACTTGACGAAAAACACTTCCTCGCAACACCTTTCCAATGGTGAGCGACAGACATCCTGGGATACGGCTACAGGATTGCTTGAGGGGGCCGGGCTGCTCGGGAGCAGGTCCCGCTCGCCTCCCTTCGGTTTTCGGCATGCCTCCTCCAGGATCTGGGGAGTTTTGAGCAGGGGCCTAGACCCTAGGGAAGAACGAACGGCCGAACAACCACCTCCTCCACTACACTTGCACTAAGTAATTTATCACACTTAACTACCACTTCTTGCACTGTCTCACCCATTTTCTGCATAGTGGTGAGGAAAGAGACAAATTTCGAGTCCATATCGGCTCGTAATACTGACACGGGATCGGGATCGGGAGATACAGATTCGAGGGCAGGAGCAACCACTACGGGGTTAATAGGAACAGGATTAATAGAATTCAGAGGAATATCCTGGCTACTCACTAACTTATAAGAAGATCTCTGTGAAGCCTTTCTGATTCTATCTTTTTCTAACTTTCTCATATACTTTCCCAGTGCCTTCCACTCCTGAGATGTTAGAGACTTACATTCTTCACACGTATTCTCAAAAGAACATTCACGTCCCCTACAACTAACACAAGTAGAATGAGGATCAAGTGAAGCTTTAAGAAGTCTAGTCTTACACCCCTACTACACACCCTATACTGAACAGAGCCGGTGTCAGACATCGTGAAGAATTCAAAATAATTCCTAAAAAGGACAACAAATCAAAACCAAAATAACTATAGCGCTAGCAAAAAGATCAGTAAACTCAAGGTACATCACCAAAAGGAGAAAACCAAGATGATCAATTCCAAATTCCAACCAGCAGAGGAACCGTGTTACCGGTTCGACGGCAGGAAAACTTCTGATTTATTGTTGGAATGGTTCCGGTACCCGGTAGAGGGCGGGAGTAGAGGGATCACCTGTCAAACCATTAGCGCTACCGCGAATTTCAAATTCTGCCGTGACGTCAGGAGACGACAGCTATGTAACCACCGGGTAAGTTATATAAGTGAAAAAAATTTTTTTGTTCTTAACCCCGATGTGAGTATTCCCTATTTCAGCGAGGTTTCACTGGAAAACCAGGCCAAGTATACAGGAAAAAATTAGAAATTTCATATATTCCCTCTAGTAGGAATGGAAATGGAAATACGTTTCCTCTGACTTTTATAATCTCTAAACTTCAAGCTTCGATAGCTTTTGGTATATTTAGTTTCTTTGGCATCATAGATCGGAAGTCTCCTGCTCATTCAATATTACTTTTAACTTTTTTTTAGCTGCACTGGATATTTTATTTACTCTTGATCTTGCCCTGCGTAGCAATCCAACTTTCGGTCTATGTTTGTTGAACTGTAGCTAACAAAAGTCATGTGTACCAAACTGGAATGTGAATTACTGGGAAAATTTTCACACATCTGAACAAATAGTAAAAACATGGTAAATTGTTACTTTCCTGTGTGAGAAAATCAATTACAAAATTAGGTTATATGATCCTAATAACAATTATATTTAAAAGTATCGCGTGAAAAACTACGACAGGAGATTCCACAAACTGATTTTCAGGGTATTACGACAACAAAGGAAACCCATGCATGAGCGATGAGGCCGAATATTGTAATCCTTCATAAGATAAAAGTTGTATCAAAAATCAAAATTGATATATTGCTCCTATTAGCAGCCAAGGAGAGATGATCTCAGACTCTGTAATACAAGTCGCACGCAAACAATTCTACCTCTTCCTTGGATCAAGGTTTATAATGCTATTTAACTCATGGGTAATTTTCAAAGTTAGGAAAAAGAAAACTGCTCAGGAACAGGGCTCCAATCTTTCTTTCAGTTTCTGTTGCATTTCCATAAAGCGTCTTTACTAAAGGCTGTGGATATGATCACTATGAGTTCCCTGACACCGATTTTTGTTTCTTTTGGGGGGAGGGAGAGGGTGAGGGGTGGGAGAGGGGGCTGGGAACTATATCAGTAAAGTAAATGTCAAGTTGAAAGCAAGTACACTGATCATCAGATTATGGAAATTAGTTTTGTGTGACATGGGATGGATTTCAAAAATTGAAATTTTACGTTAACCCAAAAGTTTTTGATCCGATTGAATGAGCAGCTGTTTTTGTGATTGCCATCATATCCTAAAATAATTCCAATTAAAATTCATTGCAGAAAGACAGGTAATTTTCGGTCGTTTCCATGCACTGACACAGATGAGTGGAGTCATTCAGGTTTTGCCTTAGTGGCTGTTACGGACCGAGATCCGCTCAGGTTCTTTATTATAATAAACAAACAGGATTCAACACCAACAGTTGAAACTTGGGTTACAAATATAGGAAGAAACTCAAATAGAACAAAAGCTTATTTACAAGCTTAATAACAAAGATAAATGCAGAATGTTTCTCCTATTTACATAACAAGGTTAAACTTGACAATAGGAAAAAAGAGGGAAACAGTCGGTAATGAAATACTAGCTGGCCAGTTTTGTAGCTGTCGGAATCAGTGCTCGAAGCGAGGGCTTCTCAAAAGGGGACAGTAGAAACTTCAGACGGCTTCTTGACTTCGTATTGCAGGAAGATATGTCTTAGTCTTGAAACTTGAAGGGCGGGTTACTCCTCAAAACCACTTGTAGGACGGTTCTTCTCTGAAAGGGTTACATCGTCGACATCGGGACCTCTCTCTCTCTCTCTCACTACGAACTGCAGACTTAACTTGTTTCCGTTCACTCTCTCTCTTCCTCTCTATCCTTCGTTTCTACGTCTTCTCTTATCTCTGATGATCTGATTCTGATGATCTCTCTCATGACCTGATCTGATTTCCTCTACTTCCTCAGGCATATATATATATATATATATATATATATATATATATATATATATATATATATATATATATATATATATATATATATATATATATAATATATATATATATATTATATATATATATATACGTATATATATATATTTATATATATATATAATATATATATATATATATATATACATATATATTATGATGTAACTTTTTTGTCTGGATCCTTCTTAAAAGTTCCTGTTGGGAGACGATGACGTTTGCTGGTTAAGCTCCGCCCTTTTCAGCCCCGCCCCCAGATCGGCGTATGTATATATATATATATATATATATATATATATATATATATATATATATATATATATATATATATATATATATATATATATATATATATATATATATATATATATATATATATATATATATATATATATATATATATATATATATATATATATATATATATATATATATATATATATATATATATATATATATATATATATATATATATATATATAATATATATATATATATATATATATATATATATATATATATATATATATATATATATATAAATATATATATATATATATATATATATATATATATATATATATATATATATATATATATATATATATATATATACATACACCTACATACATATATATATATATATATATATATATATATATATATATATATATATATATATATATATATATATATATATCGCCGATCTGGGGGCGGGGCTGAAAAGGGCGGAGCTTAACCAGCAAACGTCATCGTCTCCCAACAGGAACTTTTAAGAAGGATCCAGACAAAAAGTTACATCATAATGCACAGCGTTTCTAGCGACGAGAGCGTACTGGAGTTCCACAACACACCTGGGGATTCTCAAACAATTATGAGAACAGGCGCCTCCAACACGTGCGCAAATGCCTCCTTGCTGCAGACCTACTTGAAGAAGATGCATTTTCTTTTCCTTTAATATATGTCACTTCGCTATAGAGCGATTACCATGACAGTGGCCCTGAACTGATTTTATTCTTACTCAAAATTGATGATTGATTTATTAGTTCTTACTGGCGTCACAACGACAAGGTTATTGACGCCGTATCATTAAAAGGAATTACAAAGGAAAAGTCTATTGAAAAGCTATATGTTTATATAGAAATCTGTCAGAGAACTACAGAGAACCCAAAAACACACGAAATACCCATCCCACCTACACACCTATTTCAAATTAATTGTAAACAAGGGTACAAGCAACACAGGCACCCTGCATTCTTCTAAATTCTAGACAATTCTGTGAAATAAACAGATATTAAAAGTAATAAAACTTTATAAATGGTAATAAATATTATATTAATTGGAGGTAAACTTTATGTACATACAAATTTAACGAAGTAAAAGACTTAGAAGCCAATGATATACACTAACACATACTAACACATATACACAAACTCAAACATCATGACCAAACTAACCTAATTTTTTTCAAGAATACCTGCTTCTTGAAGGTAACTAAAAAGCTATCCTCATTAAAATCTTTCTAATAAGGCATCCAGTTTTAAATCCGTTCTCCCAACAACTGTGTTAAAATGCCAGTTCCTTAATGACATTAAGCTGGGACATTCTACTATTAAATGTTTACAGTGAGGGGAACAAGTCAATCCTCACAAAATGGTTCCGGGGCATTGGTCATTAAAAAAACCATGAGTAATCCGTGTGTGGCCAATCCGTAACCTACATAATGCAGTCTCTTTCCGACGGTCTTCTAACATATAAAGCCAGGGGTTGATTACATCAGTGAGTTCACTCATTTTATTATTGCTCTCTATTGTCCAATAGAATTGCCAAACTGATTCTACTGTCTTTTTAATTTCAGGAATGTAGTCTGAGCAAGGAATTGCTATAATTCTTGACGTACCTGACTTAGTCAGTTCAACAGCTCGTTCATTTCCGACAATGCCAACATGTGAAGGAACCCAGCAGAAGTTAAGTGCCTTCTGTTTTGTTAAAAAAACACTCTGTTATTTCCAGTACCATAGGGTGTACTGGATTAAAAGATGTCAAAGCTTCCAAGGCACTCTTGGAATCTACTAAAAAAATAGTAAAATTATCTCCTTCTAAAGTTACAATTTTCTTTAGTGCTGTTATAATGCTAAAAAGTTCAGCAGTAAAAATAGAAGAAAAACTTGGTAGTGCACCACAAATACTATTGTCTGGGTATACCACTCCAAACCCAATGCCTGCACTGGATTTGGGAGCCATCGGTAAAGATTTGCCTCAAGTTATCATGCTTTTCAGCTTGGCAAAGGAATATCTGTTTAAGAGCATCATCTGAACAATCTGCCTTGCAACCAGAAAACCATTTACAATATTTCACAGAGGGCAACTTCCATGGAGGGAATCTTGAAAATTCTGCTGGAATTACTTTTCCTTTTATTACACTGAGCTCCTCTAAGGCACATTTTACCCTGTATCCAACAGGCTTTGGATATGAAGCGTATCTTTCATGAATACAAAAATTGCCTTTAAAGGAGTTCTCTGTATGCAGTACCAATATTTCAACGAGGCATATTTCCTTATCAAATCTAGGGGCAGTTCACCTGCATCCACCAATAAACTAGATATTGGGGAGGGGGGTTGGGAGGATCTAAAGGCTCCTGTTGCAATTCTACTCCCCCATGGTTGAACTGCATTCAAAGTACCTAATCTTCTTGTAGTCGCTGATGAGTAGATTTCTGACCCATATGCCAATTTTGAAGCAACCATTGCTTTATAAACGTAACAAGTGCTCTCTATCAGCCCCCCAATCTTTATGACTTAAGACTTTTCAAACATCCAATGTTTTCATGCATTTGACTTTGAGGCTCCTAAGATAAGCTTCCCATATTAACCTGGCTATCAAAGATGAGGCCTAAAAACGTTTTTTCCTGTACACATGCGAGACTCTGTCCATTTAAAAACAGATCTGGGTCTGGATTAACCCCTGTGATATGGCAGAAATGCATAACAACAGTTTTGGCAGAGGAAAATTCAAAACCACGCTCAGCTGCCCAACTGTTAATCTTATTTATTACCAACTGAAGTTTTCGCTCTGCAACAAACATTTCAGATGCAGCACATGAAATAGATAGATCATCAACGAACATTGTTGACATTATATCTTTTGGAATTTTTGAGGCTATCCCATTTATGGCTAAGGCAAAGTGAGTGACACTTAACAAACTTCCCTGTGGTACTTCTTCCTCTTGTTCTTTCAAATTAGACAGAGTACTATCTACTCTGACTTCCAATTTCATGCAAGACTTTCATAATTCCATGCCTCCAGGT
Source organism: Macrobrachium nipponense (assembly GCF_015104395.2). NCBI lineage: Eukaryota > Metazoa > Arthropoda > Malacostraca > Decapoda > Palaemonidae > Macrobrachium > Macrobrachium nipponense. Next base: position 51,231,765 of record NC_061092.1, on the reverse strand, counting down.
AATATCATAAGCCTTTTCTTAGGTCAAAGAAAATTGCCACATAATGCTGCTTGGAAGCAAATGCCTGACAAATTGCATTCTCCAAACGTATCAATACACCTGTGCAAGAGTGCATACAGCGAAAGCCACACTGAGATGAGGATATAATCTTCTTTGATTCTAAAAAACCATACCAGCGTAAAATCTACCATTTTTTCCATAAGTTTACATAAACAGGATGTTAAAGTTATTGATCTATAGCTTGTAGGGACAGATGGATCTTTCCCAGGTTTGACAAAGGGTAAAACTGTCGCTATTTCCCAAATACTAGGGTAATCACTCTCCTTAAAAATTCTATTAATAATACTTAAAATGAAAATTTAGTTTCCTTTGAAGTATTCTTGATCATTTCATATAAAATTTCATCAGGTCCAGGTGCACTGTTTTTACTGTTACTGAGAGCAAATAAAATTCCCTCCTTGGTAAAAGGCATATTGTATGATTCAGCTTTAAAAGAAGTAAAATCAAGTATTTCAAACTCTGCTAACACTCTCTCCCTGTAGAATGGGGAATTTTCATTCCTGCTTGATATCATTACAAAATGTTCAGCAAAAACATTGCTTTCAGCCTTGAGTCGGTTATAAAGTCACCATAGACTTTTAAAACAGGGAGGGGACTAGGATTATACTTTCCTGCGATTTTCTTAAAAACTGTCCATATCTTGGTCATTGGTGTTTTCCAGGTAATTGTTGACATAAAAAGTACCCATGATTCTCGTCTCACATGTTTTATTTACTATTTGAATTTGGCTCGAGCCTTTCTAAAGGAGATCAAGTAGCATTCACATTGACGTCTTCTGTACCTAGTGAAAGCTGCTCTCATGGTATTGAACATTCCACCATGGAACAGGCTTCTGATGTACTTTTCCACTGGTCTTTGGGATTGCTTTTTCTGCTGCAAACATAAAAAATCATTGTTAAGTAGAACACTGCTTCTCCTATTGTGGCATATCTTTTGCATCTAGTTCAATATAACTAAGTTCCTGGAAAAGGGGCCAATTGCTTTATTGGTATACACCCACCTAAAGCATTCTGTATACTGGCTCATATTTCTCGGTTCTGATGACAATTGGAAAATGATCACTACTGTATAGCTCATCCAACACCTCCCAGTTGAAGTCAATGAATGTATCAGAACTGGTGATAGATAAGTCAATGCATGAAAATGTACCAGTCTGAATGTGAAAATGGGTGGGTTTTTCAGTATTCAAAAGGGTCATATCTGAATTTTCTATTGATGATAAGATAAGGTTTCCTCTTTGATTTGTTAAACTGTCACCCCAAAGTTCATGTCGACCATTAAAGTCTCCCAATATAAGATATGGTCGAGGTAGTTGTTCATACAAGTGTGTTAACTGGGTTATTAGGAGGGAGATAGAATGAACAAATTGTGTACATCTTTCTTAAGTGAATTATGACAGCTACAGCTTGTAACTGAGTTTGCAATTGTATTTTTGAGTGAGCAATATCTCGTCTTACAAGAAGAGCACTTCCACTCGAATTTCCCTGAAAAGGAAATTGGGAGTGGAATACAAAAAAACTCTTTAGGAGTATGCATTTTGTTGTTGCTTAGCATAGTCTCTTGTAGTGCTAAGCATACTGGATTATACGTATTAATCAAACATAATAGATCTTCATATTTAGCTCAAAGTCCCTGGCAGTTCCATTGCCAGAGGATGATCCCCTGTCCAAGATCGTTTTGTTATGTTTTTTCTTTGTAGATGACATCTGAGTTTTGTGACGGACATTTGGTACAGTTCCAGATGTCAAAGGAGTACTTAGAGGGTCATTTGAATGTACCAAGTGATCACTTATGATGGTAGTCGAAGGAGTACTTAGAGGGTCATTTGAATGTACCAAGTGATCACTTATGATGGTATTTGAAACAGCAGTATCTTTAGTAGTATCTTCGACCCTTGTAGCATCTGGTTTATCATTTTCAGCTAGTCTAGTTTTTACTGTCTAAACCAAGCTGAACTGAGTTTAACATTTAACATTGTAAGATAAGATAGTGGGATATGATTCATTATTTTCCATTAATTCAGATGTTCTATGAGGGTCAGCTGAACCATAAGATGATGAAGGTTTACTCATTTTTTTCTGAATCAAAAGTCAAAGTGCTTGACTTTTGATTCAGGGATTGCTACAGACTCTTCATTTAAAGTCCTCTTGTTGACAATTGTCCCAGCATCCATTTTTTTTTTCTTCTTTATCTTCATTGGACTTTTCAGATTCAATTTTTTTTTCCCCATTTTGACTTCTGGGAGTTGAATTTCTGTAGTCTTTTGTCTTGCCTCTTTAAAGGTAATGCATTCTTGAGTCTTGATACAAAGTGTTTCTTTTTCAATGATATAGTTGATACATGATTTATGTGCTGCATTGTGGTCTCCCCCACAATTATGGCAGCATGGAGTAAGCTCACAATTCCCATGTTCTTTTCTTCCACAGTTAAAGCATATAGCTGGTTCATTTCTCTCGTTTTTTCCTACGTGTTGTAATTAGATGGCCAAACATTTGGCAATGGAAACACCTTCTGGGAGCAGGAATATGCTGTCTAACTCACAACTGAAGCCATGCAGCTTTCAGAAATTTAAGCAGTCTCAAATCAAAGTAGGCGTTGGATGTAATATTCCTAATATTTTTTTAATTGGTTCTTCTCACATCAACCACCTTTTGATCAGCAAATTCTTCTCAGAGAGTGTCCTCAGAACAATGTAAGAATTCAGTACTATACACTACTTTAGACTGATTCATTGTTTTGTGAGGAGTGCATTTTGCTGCACTTCCCTCTACAGCACTAATAGATAGCAACTTTCTACTTTCATCTTGTGATGAAACTTCTACAAGCAATCTTCCTTCACCTTGAGACGATGTCTATAGTTCTCTGCCAATGCATTTCACAATATCTCTATAGACATCAAATATATTCAGTTCTTTTATGTTTTTGTCGAGGTCAAGAGAAAGGTATTTGTTATAGGTCTCAGGTTCTTGAGATCCAAGTAAAATTCCAATATCATGATTAGCATTCCTATTTCTATTACTAAATCTACTATTGTTTCCTCTATTCTGAACTACATAAGGACTCGTAGTAAACAATCAAAGAATCTTTGTTGTTTTCATTGGAGGAGGTTGGGGATGCCAAAGGGAGGTCCTTATCCAAGCTTAAGGTTGTCAACGGTGACAAAGAGTCGGGGGGGTCCAGGGGACAGTGTACTAGAGAGACTAGTAATGGGAATTTGAAGGGAAAAAATGGGGAAAACATACACACACAACAACTGCTTGGGAAGAGCAACAAGGTATCACGGACTAGACAGGGTTCGACATTCTCCACCGACGGCATACGTAGAAGTTGCTTCCCCTTTCGGGATGGCACCAATATGCTTGCAGTGGCCCAGGTATAAGCCAATCTGCCTGCTGGGAGTTCTGCCCCCACTAATGGGGACAGACTTCCCACTCCAAACTATTGGTGGGCTTCCGGACAAAAGCCAGGAGTCCCATCCCAAAACAGACCCGACCTGGCCTCTGATGGGCTGATATCTGGAGATGGTTCCACCCTCAAGAGAGCAATGGGAAAATCCCATCACCATCTCTTAGGTCCAAACTACATTGGGTGGTGACTCACCACCACAACTCCCACAATTAGCTTCGAATACAAAACCCCTCCAAACCACGAACCCCTCCCAGACTCACCCAAGCAGTAAAATTTTGCGAAAGTGGAATGTACACCCCAGTTAATGACAAAAGTTTTATAGGCGTTCCGTCAGGTTCCGGCCTTCGCAAGCTTGAAAGCAGAATCCCTTAACCCCTCAACACGTGAAGGAACCTAATCGAGGGGTCTTACTCAAAACCTATCAGACTGTAAAACGACACTTTCGTGTTGTCTATGACTTCTTAGAACAGCCATCCCTAACCGGAGTTCCGCGGAACCTTAGGGTCAAGTTAGCGATCGACATGGGTTGCTTGAGAATTCATGTTTAATTTGACTAATTTTCATTTATATATTTTCCTTTTCTTCGTTAAACATGCCATAAGAAATTATAGACCTAAAAGTTTTTTTTTATCGTAACATATCTTGTGAGATTTTTTCCTGAGTTTTATTAAAGGTAAGTACTACACACAAACACACACACACACACACACATACACATACATATATATATATATATATATATATATATATATATATATATATATATATATATATATATATGATTATAATCACTTTAGCACGTCATTCATTTATCACACATATCCACAGGTGAAAAATAAGAGACAGGGTGCAGGTCCTGACCGCTTTCGGCTTTATTTTCAAGCCATTGACAAAGGACTGATACATAGTATTAGAATTCACGAGTATATACTACAAAGACAGTACTGACGAACATGCACACAACCGTTTGAGACTGCAGATCCACCCACAGGCAGGTGTCAAGGTAGGAGTGGCTTTCAAAAATCATTTGGCTAAAATTTACAATAAATTCTCAAGGGATACTACTGCTTAGGGTACAAGTCCACACCTGACAGGTGTCAGGGAGGCGGGGTTGAACATATCATTACCAATACTGCACCCCTTTACTGTGTTTTACAAATATAATAATACTATTTTTCATATATCTCTACAGCCTACCTTAAAATTTAAACAGTTTACAAATTTCTTTTGATATTAAAGGATCAAGTTTATACATTCCTTGACTGATGTTCATATTATTGTCGTAACTTTCTTTTATAAAACTAGATTCAATGATATTCCTTTCCAATGCATTATTAGAACACACCAGCTTTTTTGCCCCTTTCCAGTTAATAGCATGATTGTTCTCACTAACATGTACAAATACCCACCATATTTCCCTGTGCATATCTCACACATTGTTTATGTTGTTCTATTCTTTTTTCCAGTGCTTTCCCCGTTTGACCAAAGTAAAAGTTGTCACAAGACTTACACGGGATTTTATATACACATCCTTTAGCATTGTCAGGGGAGGTCTTAATAAGTACCTGTTTTCATTGTTTTATTGTTTTTAAAAACTACATTAACACCAAAATTCTTCAGGAGATGTGGGATATCTTTCATATTACTATTATAAGGTAGTACAAGCAAATTTTTATGTTGTAAGGTTCTTTTTGATGTTGATACATGGTCTTTATTGCCGCTTTTAATGCATTGTTTAGTACATTATCTGGATATTTCAGTTTCTTACCTGTATTCCGAATCTTATCTATCTCCTCATCTATATATTCTGGGCTACATACCCATAGTGCTCTTAAAACATGGAAGCAAACACTGATGCTTTTTTTGCCAAAGCCTTATTGTTTTTTGGTCCTAGAATAGAAATGTACATAAGAAGAAATAAAGCCGAAACCGGTCAGGACCTACACCCTGTCTCTTATTTTTCACCTGTGGATATGTGTAATAAATGAATCACGTGCTAAAGTGATTATAATCATCAATGGATACCACGAGCTCCTTCCGATTTTTCTGTGTTTTCCCCATCTTGGAATATGCAGTTACTGACTTCGCAGACACCCTCACTCAAGCTCATACAAACAAGGAACACCTGCGGTTTCTACGTGAATGTCGTGATGAACAAGTGATACCAAGATCAATGATAACCAAGTCCTTGTCAAAATTAGAAGACCAACCGTTCGGTGAAATACAACGTGCTACTTGGACAAACATATCAGTATTAAGACATTGGAAACTAAAAAGAATTTTGAAGATTTATAGAGAAAAAGACGTCATTTTGAAGCTTCAATACCATTGGATTGGAAAGATTCTCTGCAGGAATATGTTATATGAATATGAGGAAGAAAGTGTATCAGAAGCTTAAACGTAAACATGACAACAAAATGAAACTCCTGATCGAAAGAAGCCCCTGGACTACCAACGCCAATCATGAATGTGTCGTCAATTTATCAAACAAGCATCTGGATAGTAATGTAACCAGTGCTTTAGGCTATGGTTTAAATTTTGCTCTATCAACTGGAAGTATAAATAGTGTAGAAATTACTAAAGGATTGTGCAACTTAGAAAAATATAGTGATTTAACTAGTGAAGAGGTCAACATAATTAAGGGAGTGATTTATGTAAGCTGATGCAGTACACCTCAAACGTACCCAAAAGATTTATGAATGCCATCAATGAACTGAAAAAAGATAAAGATATACACATGACAAAGCAGACAAATCAGGTGCCCTAGTAATTTTAAGAAAAATGAATACATAGAAAAAATGGAAAGTCTTTTGGGTGATAATAGCACTTTATAAAGAATTAAATAAGAACCCAAAAGAAAGTGTGAATAGTGGTTTCAATAAAAAAGGGAAAAATCTGTTAAAAGGCAACGAAAGCCTTATAAAGAAGGTATGTGTAACCTCTCCATCACTACCGTATATGTATGGTACGATAAAAAACCCATAAAACAAACTTCCCTGCCAGACAATTATCAGCTCAGTGGGTTCCGCATCTTATAAATTAGCAAAATATTTAGTGGATATCCTTAACCCATTGGTAGGTAACATCTCTAATGCCAATATTAAGAATAATGTGGACTTGATAGATAAACTAAATAGTGTAAAAGTTAATAGTGAATCGAAACTTGTGAGCTTTGATGTAGTATCTCTATTCACAAAAGTGCCTATTGATGATTTATTGGAGTTTCTATCGGAATTATTAGAATATATTCCATTTTCTAAAAGCACCTTAATTGAACTGATAAAATTATGTGTTAAAGACTGTAAATTTTAATTCAATGGAAAATTCTATTCACAAAATTTTGGTATTGCAATGGGAACCCTCTGTCCCAAGTGCTAAGTAGTTTATATATGGAATTTTTTTAAAAGAAAATTTTAAATAATATAATTCCACGCAATGTACCTTGGTTTAGATATGTTGACGACATAATTTGTGTATGGCCAGGGAACGAAGATGTAAATAACTTTTTTGACAGGTTAAATCCATTAGTACCATCAATTAAATTTACTATGGAAATAGAAAAAGATGAATGCCTGCCCTTTTTGGATGTCCTCATACGGAGAAATAGTAGTGAGTTTAAGTATAGTAGTTTACAGAAACCCTAATAGTATTTCTTCCTATGTACATTTCTATTCGGACAAAACAATAAGGTTAAAAGATCAGTGTTTGCTTCCATGTTTTTAAGAGCACTACGGGTATGTAGCCCAGAATATATAGATGCGGAGATAGATAAGATTCGGAATACAGGTATGAAACTGAAATATCCAGATAATGTACTAAACGATGCATTAAAAGCGGCAAAAAAGACCATGATCAAATCAAAAGAACCTTACAACAACAAAAATTTGCATGTACTACCTATAATAGTAATATGAAAGATATCCCACATCTCCTGAAGAATTTTGGTGTTAATGTAGATTTTAAAAACAATAAAACAATAAAACAGGTAATTATTAAGAAGACTCCCCTCACAATGCTAAAGGATGTGTATATAAAATCCCAGTGAAGTCTTGTGACAACTTTTACATTGGTCAAACGGGAAAGCACTGGAAAAAAGAATAGAACAACATAAACAATGTGTGAGATATGCACAGGGAAATAGTGGTATATTTGTACATGTTAGTGAGAACAATCATGCTATTAATTGGGAAGGGGCAAAAAAGCTGGTGTGTTCTAATAATGCATTGGAAAGGAATATCATTGAATCTAGTTTTATAAAAGAAAGTTACAACAATAATTTGAACATCAGTCAAGGAATGTATAAACTTGATCCTTTAATATCAAAAGAAATTTGTAAACTGTTTAAATTTTAAGGTAGGCTGTAGAGATATATGAAAAATAAGATTATTATATTTGTAAACACAGTAAAGGAGGCAGTAGTTGTAATGAGATGTTTAACCCCGCCTCCCTGACACCTGTCAGGTGTGGACTTGTACCCTAAGCAGTAATATCCCTTGAGAATTTATTGTAAATTTTAGCCAAATGATTTTTTGAAAGCTACTCCTACCTTGACACCTGCCTGTGGGTGGATCTGCAGTCTCAAACGGTTGTGTGTATGTTCTTCAGTACTGTCTTTGTAGTATATATATGTATCAGCCCTTTGTCAATGGCTTGAAAATAAAGCTGAAACCGGTCAGGACCTACATCCTGTCTCTTATTTTTCACCTGTGTATATATATTTATATTATATATATATATCTATATATATATATATATCATTATATATCTATATATATATATGTATATAATATATATCATATTATATATATAAATAAATATATATAGATATATAAATATATATCTGCTAAATAATACTATATTATAATATATATATATTAAATATATATATATATATATAATATATATATATATATATATATATAGTATTAGTATATATATGTGTGTGTGTGTGTGTGTATGTATGTGTGTGTGTGTAATACTTACCTTTAATAAAACTGAGGAAAAAATCTCGCAAGATATGTTACGATAAAAAAAACTGATAGGCCTATAATATATATAGTATGTTATATATATATATATAATATATATATATATATATATATATATATATATATATATATATATAATATATATATATATATATAATATATATATATATCACATTGTGTAGCCCCTTCCCTTTGCCGCTCTCTAATGTAATACAATCAAATATATTTACTAGTTTCCCTCTAAAAACAGTCAGTTAAACAATATCGGTGCACACATACATATAATCTAACACTGCAATTATCGGGTAAGGAATCTACCGGAAGATGTGCTTTCACTGCATCAGGGCCGTAAACTTTGTAGATGGTATTATCTTTAAAATCCAGCAAACTGGCTGCTTTTTTAATGAATTTGATGGAGCAGACTTTTAATGTCCCCCACCCCAATCAGCCCCCTCTTAACGTGAGGGATAATAATTCTCTTGCTGTCTTCATCCCAACCAAATACATTGTTACTGTTGAATATGTTTTTGTATTCTCTGTCAAATATACTTTTAAATGTTAAAAAATATCCTTGTTGAGCACACTCACCAGTCTTTTCATGTCCCCGCTAACACAGCCACCGTCGGTTTATAGATATAGGAGTGCTTATTATTTTTACAGCGTTTAGTAACAAACTAGAGGAGAATTCTGCATCTGTTGATAATGCAACATAATAAACTCCCGGAAACATGATCAAAGCTAAACCCACTTCATATTCGCTTCCATTCAGAAGGAATATAGGAGTAGGTAACCTATTCACAAACCCGGATGCTGAGTTATTCACGTACTTGTCCAAAAAGTATATCTTAATTTTACCAGACCACTGAGCTGATTAACAGCTCTCCTACGGATGGCCCGAAGGATTAGATATATTTTTACGTGACTAGGAACCAATTGGTTACCTAGCAACGGGACCTACAGCTTATTGTGGGATCCGAACCACATTGTATCGAGAAATGAATTTCTATCACCAGAAATAAATTCCTCTGGTTCCGCGTTGGCCAAGCCGAGAATCGAACTTCGGACCACCGGGATGGTAGCCAAGTGTGAAATGCACTCGGCCAATGTGGAACTACGTACTTGTCGAAGCAGCCTAGATTGCTCACACATATAATGTGTTCACCCGTCATACTGGTGAAGTACTGCACATAATTTCGCTTATCTAGGTCTTATACGAAGGGTGCATGACACGCTTTTATCTTCAACAAACTTAATGTCCTCCCCCTTCTGATTTGTCACACCAATGGAAATGTAATCTACCACATTTGTATCTAATGGTTTAAAAACTGCGTTATGCAAACTTCTACCCTGTCCACATTCCAACGTGAAACAGTCCATTGTCTTCCACGGGTGCACCAATTCCATATTGAGTTAACAACGTGAAGAAGATTAGAAGGTCAGGTTCTTCAGCATCGAACGTATTCTCTCCCTCGGCGCTCCTTGCTGTACCTCCTGTTAAGGATTGTCCTGGGTTGGATCTGTTCCCACCCCTGTTCATTCCTCTTCTTTCATCAGTGACAGCAGACTCAGCAGTCCTCTGGCTAGTCCAAGCCTTCGGTGCTGTATATATATATGCCACAGCAAAGGAATTTCAACGGAGCTGTCACTCGTAGTTTCACCACCGCTGTTGCTGGTGGAATTACCCATGTCTGCTTGTGGAGATGTTGTGGAGTAGAGCAGCCTGTTGGCGAAGTGATGTGGGTCTTGCTGCTGTTGTCTGACCTATTTATCACCCTCGTATGAGGTCTCACTAAAGCGGTTTATCGTGTTGTGTGTATATGTGTGTTTATGTGTATGTGTGTGTGTGTGTGTTATGTGTATGACACTGGAAATGGAGACGGATTGTTGGGGCTGTGATAGTCGCGTCGTGTTGTGTCTCGTGTGAATGCGCACCATCGCGATATGTCATGTTGGGCACCTGGCAGTGAGTCACAGAGAAAGGGTGACTGTTGTGGGTGCTTATCAGCTGCTTATCTGAATTTGAATGGGAGTTTTAGAAATCTTTTTGCATCATACTATCACATGGTATGACCATGTTGTGGCCACCTGGCAGTGCAGTCCACAAGAGAAACGGTGACTGTTGTGGGCGGTGCGTTATCAGCTGTTTGTCTGAATTTGAATGGAGTTTTTAAGAATCTTTTGCATCATACTATTACGTGATATGACATGTTGTGCACCTGGCAGTGAGTCATGCAAGTCAGGTTAAGGGAGTTATAATTCATTTTACTCGTATTTGTATCTTTTCATACACTCACGTGGGTTAAGGAACTTAGAATTTGTTCCTCATATTCATATATTCATATACTCATGTGGGTTAGGTTAGGTTAGGTTAATGGACTGTCATGGTAATCGCTTCATAGCAACGAATTATAAGTTAAAGGAAATGAAAATGCATCTTCTTCAAGTAGGTCTGCAGCAGGAGCATTCACGCACGTGTTGGAGGCGCCTGTTCTCATGATTGTTCTAGAATCACCAGGCATGTTGTGGAATGCAACACGCCCCATCACATCGTCAGAAAACGCCGCGAATGATGATGTAACTATTTGCCTAGATCCTTCTAAAACTTTCCTGTCGTTTCGGGAGTCTGTGACGTTTGCTGGTAGGCCCCGCCCCCAGATCGCCATATATATATGACTGACGAAGTATCAGAGATCAGACCATCAGTGAGAGACCAGAAGAGAACAGATCATCAGTGAGAGATATGAGAAGAAGGAACAGACGAAGGATAAGAGAGGAGGAAGGCGCACGAGAGTTTGATCAGATTCGGGTCAAGTCGTCCAGTTAGAGAAAGCGACTTAGGTATTCCGACATTGAGCAAGCCTTCAGAGAAGAAACGTCCTACAAGAGGTTTTGAGGAGCCTGCCCTTCGAGTATCAAGAACAAACATTGTTTTCTGCAGTACGGAGCCAAGAAGATGTATCAAGTTCTACAGCTCTCCATTGTAAAGCCATCACTTCAAGCATTGCTTCTCTCTCTCGCTGCATTTTCATTACTTCTCTCTCAGCCGCTCTTTCATCTCTCTCATACTTTTCCCTTACTTTCCTTTCAACATACTCATGGAGATCATTCCCTCTAGACCTAGAAGCTACCAAGACTCAATAAACTCTTTTCACCATCTCACTCATTCTGGTTCTTTCTATATTCTCCCTTTCAAACTGTTACAGTGCAGAATATCCTGGCAAGGTCGCCACTAATGTCACAGACCCCACAGGTCCACTACAGGTTCGATATTATAATAAACAAAAAGAATTCAACACCAACAGCTGAAACTGGGGATACGAATATAGAAAGAAACACAAACAGAACAAAGGTTTATTTACAAGCTTACTAACAAAGATAAATGCAGAATGGTTTCTCCTATTTACATAACAAAAGTAAAATCTTACAATGCGTGAACTGGGGAAACAGTGAGGTAATGAAAATACTTGCTGGCCAGTTTTGCAGCTGTCGAAAATCAATGCTCGAAGCGATGGCTTCACAAAGGAGAGCTGTAGAACTTTAGACGTCTTCTTGGCTCCGTACTGCAGAAAACAATGTTTTTCTTGATACTCGAATGGTAGGAACTCCTCAAAACCTCTTGTAGGATGTTTCTTCTCAATGTCGGAATACCTATACCCCTCTGTCTAAATGGACGACTTGACCCGAATCCGATCAAACTCTCGTGCTCCTTCCTCCTCTCTTATCCTTCGTCTGTTCCTACATCATTTGCGGCGTTTTCTGACGACGTGACGGCACGTGTTGCGTTTCACAACACGCCTGGCGATTCTAGAACAATCATGAGAACAGGTGCCTCCAACACGTGCGTGAATACCTCCTGCTGCAGACCTACTCGAAGAAGATGCATTTTCATTTCCTTTAACTTATCATTCATCGCTATGAAGCGATTACCACGACAGGGACCTAGAATTTTTCCCTCATATTCATATTTATTTGAAATGGCGGTTTTTTGTCCGAAGGGTATATCTTGAGCCAAAATGGGGTTGGGTATTTCATGTGGGTTGGGTAAGGTTGGGTTAGGTTTGGTTAAAGGAGATATAAACTGATTCTTTTTTTATGTTCTTACAAAATATAGAATTTTTTAATAAAGCGAGCTCATGCCATTCGTTTTACAATGCTGCCGGCTTTAACTTGAGAATCTTAAGTCAATTAACTTTCGAAACATGTATATTTTTCATTACTCTTGTTATATGAGGAAGCCTTTCTCTTCTCTCTCTCTCTCTCTCACAACGCACGATAAAGTTGCCACCTTTGGGATCTAAAAATCCAGCCCCTTTGTGTTGTATAAGTTCATCCAATTCACAATTGAATACATGTGTATATTTCATTTCTCTTGTAATTTGAGAAAGCTCTCTCTCTCTCGATGAAGTTACAACTGAGGGTTCTAAAACACTTGCGGCTTTTGTCTTAATTTAGTTTATTCAGGTGTACAATGCATTCACTTCCAAGCTTCATTATTCCACTGCAAGTCTCTTAGAATTCCTCGCTTTTAGTTTGTTCTTAACAAGACCCCAAGACAACGTATTCATTTCCATCTGTCGCCGTGACAGGAAAATTTCTCAAAGGGAAACTTGTTGCCAAGAGAATAAACCCTTCAGTCATGACTTTCACGTCGCCTTCATTATTTCAGGCTTTCCCCTCGTGTACATGTCTTTCATTAAGGAGTACCTGGAATTTCTGTCAGCCATTTATTGTTATCGGCGGCCCCTATTCTCATGGGTTGTTTTCTCTCTCTTTCTCTATGCACTTTTATTATCTTTATATTTACTCATCATGTTCGTTGCATAAAGTTTTACAGAAAGCATGATTTCATATAAAGATATTGATTTCCTTTTGTTCCGAAAACGAATGAAAATTATTAGTAAGTGTTATAATAAGGAAAATTGTAGTACAGACTCTGAAAATGGCACAGTTTCTCCCCAACTTTTTTCTACGTTCTACATAAAATAACTAAGATTTTTAGCTGTTACCCTAAGATAATAATACGAGCTTACACAAAATGACACTATGTACATAAAGGTTATAAAAAAAACAGTAAGGTTAATGTGTCAACCCTCCTCCAATAAAAAAAGTGAAAATAATCGAATAAAAGACAATATATATATATATATATATATATATATATATATATATATATATATATGTATATGTATATATATATACATATATATATGTAAATATAGTCTTTTATTCGATTATTTTCATTTTTTATATTACAGGAGGGTTGACACCTTAACCTTATAAATATATAAATATATATATATATATATATATATATATATATATATATATATATATATATATATATATATATACACTCACACACACAATATATATATACATATATCTATATATATATAGTCTATATATATATATATATATATATACATATATATATATGTGTGTGTGTGTGTGGTTAATGTGTCAAACCTCCTCCAATAAAAAAAGGAAAATAATCGAATAGAAGACAATATATAATATAAATATATATCTATATATATATATGATATATATATAATAATATATCTATATATATATACATATATACTATGATATATATTATATATATATTTCAGAAATATATATATATTATAATATTACATTATATATATTATATTGTCTTCTATTCGATTATTTTCATTTTTTTATTGGAGGAGGGTTGACACCTTAACCTTACTGTTTTTTTATAAACCTTTATGTACATAGTGTCATTTTGTGTATGCTCGTATTATCATCTTAGGGTATATATATGATCTAGCGTATGTCCTCGATTTTGATAACTTCAGTTATGTGACCTGGCTCAGGGATTGCAACAATATTAATAAACATTTATTATTAAAGGCACTGGTGTAATCCTTTTGGTCACACTTTATTGTCAGTTCCGTAGAGGTGCACCTAGATATTTTGTATGTGAGAGAAAATCGTAGGTCTCAAACTTTATAGAATTTCTACTTCTAATTTGATCCATCACTTCACGAAAGCACAACCAATCTCTGTTAAGTTTTTCTGAACTCAGTATGGTTGCTTAAGTATAAAGGTTATTGATTTAAAAATAACAAAATATTATTGGAAATTAAATACGAAATTTTTCGAATATGTTATGATGGCGGTATTGAACAAAGGTTCATTGTAAGGACTTTCTGGTTAAATTATCTAAGAGGATTTCGCAGGAAAAATATGGGTTATTGAACTTCTTCTTCTTCTTCTTCTTCTTATTTTATTATTATTATTATTATTATTATTATTATTAATATTATTATTATTATTTTTTTTTTGCTCTATCACAATCCTCCAATTCGACTGGGTGGTATTTATAGTGTGGGGTTCCGGGTTGCATCCTGCCTCCTTAGGAGTCCATCACTTTTCTTACCATGTGCGCTGTTTCTAGGGTCACACTCTTCTGCATGAGTCCTGGAGCTACTTCAGCCTCTAGTTTTTCTAAATTCCTTTTCAGGGATCTTGTGATCGTGCCTAGTGCTCCTAGGATTATGGGTACAATTTCCACTGGCATATACCATATCCTTCTTATTTCTATTTTCAGATCTTGATACTTATCTATTTTTTCCCTCTCTTTCTCTTCAACTCTGGTGTCCCATGGTATTGCGACATCAATGAGTGATACTTCCTTCTTGAATTTGTCAATCAACGTCACGTCTGGTCTATTTGCACGTATCACCCCATCTGTTCTGATACCATAGTCCCAGAGGATCTTTGCCTGATCGTTTTCTGTCACTCCCTCAGGTTGGTGCTCGTACCACTTATTACTGCAAGGTAGCTGATGTTTCTTGCACAGGCTCCAGTGGAGGGCTTTTGCCACTGAATCATGCCTCTTTTTGTACTGGTTCTGTGCAAGTGCCGGGCATTCGCTTGCTATGTGGTTTATGGTTTCATTTTTTGTATTGCACTTCCTACATATGGGAGAGATATTATTTCCTTCTATCGTTCTTGAACATATCTGGTTCTTAGGGCCTGATCTTGTGCCGCTGTTATCATTCATTCAGTTTCCTTCTTTAGCTCTCCCCTCTGTAGCCATTGCCATGTGTCATCGCTGGCTAGTTCTTTAGTCTGTCTCATGTATTGTCCATGCACTGGTTTGTTGTGCCAGTCCTCTGTTCTGTTTGTCATTCTCCTGTCTCTGTATATTTCTGGGTCTTCGTCTACTTTTATTAGTCCTTCTTCCCATGCACTCTTTAGCCACTCGTCTTCACTGGTTTTCAGATATTGCCCCAGTGCTCTGTTCTGTTTGTGTTATGTATAGTCTGTCCGTATTTGCTCTTGGGTGTAGTGCTTTGTGTATTGACATATTTTTCCTGGTTTTCTGATCTATGCTGCGTAGTTCTGCCTTCGTCCATTCCACTATTACTGCGCTGTATCTGATTACTGGCACTTCCCATGTGTTTATGGCTTTTATCATATTTCTGGCGTTGAGTTTTGACTTGAGTATCGCCTTGAGTCTCTGCATATATTCTTTCCTGATCGTGTCCTTCATCTCTTGGTGTTTTATATCCCCTCCTTCCATTATTCCCAGGTATTTGTATCCAGTCTCATCTATGTGTTTGATGTTGCTCCCATCTGGTAGCTTTATCCCTTCAGTTCTCGTTATTTTGCCTTTTTGTATGTTGACTAAGGCGCATTTTCCTATTCCAAACTCCATCCTGATGTCCCCAGATACAATCCTTACAGTCTGGATTAGGGTATCTATTTCCTTGATGCTCTTACCATACAGTTTGATGTTGTCCATGAACATCAGATGGTTGATTCTGTTGCCTCTTTTCTTGAGTTGGTACCCGGCATCCATCTTCTGTAGTACTGTTGTCATGGGAATCATGGCTACTACGAAGAGTAGTGGGGACAGTGAGTCGCCCTGGGAGATCCCTCTCCTGATATTAACCTCTGCTAGTCTTATTCCAGAGCTTGTAAGTATTGTATTCCAGGTGCACATTGTATTTTTGAGGAAGCTGATGGTGTTTTCCTCTGCCCCATATATTTTCAGGTATTCTATTAGCCATGTGTGTGGTATCATGTCAGGTATTCTATTAGCCATGTGTGTGGTATCATGTCGAAGGCTTTCTTATAGTCTATCCGTGCCATGCTTAGGTTGGTTTTCCTTCTCCTACTGTTCTTCATTACCATTTTGTCTATCAGGAGCTGGTCTTTTGTGCCCCTACACTTCCTTCTGCAGCCTTTCTGTTGGTTGGGGATGGTGTTTGTCTCCTCTAGGTAGTTGTATAGCCTTTCACTGATGATACCTGTTAGTAACTTCCACATTATGGTAGGCAGGTGATAGGCCTGTAGTTACTGGCTATATTTCCCATACTCTTGTCTTTTTGTACTAAGGATGTTCTTCCTGTGGTCATCCATTTGGGTGCATGGTGATTTGAGATACAATGCTGGAGTTGTTTTGCTATTCGTGGGTGTAGGGCCTTTAAGTTTTTGAGCCATTATCCATGGGCTTTCAATTTGGCATTTTCTTTAGTTGGTGTCTGACTGTGTCTGTCGTGATCTCTGTGAATCTTTGTTTTATTCTCCCTGTTTCTTCTTCCTTGACTTCCTGGAGCCATGTTGCATGTTTGTTGTGTGATACCAGATTGCTCCATATGTTTTCCCAGAGTCTCTTACTTGGTTTGGCTTCAGGAATTTCTTGGTGGTTGTCTTCCCCTTTTAGTGGGCTGTATAGTCTTTACTGGTTGGTTCCGAATAGTTTGTTATTATTATTATTATTATTATTATTATTATTATTATTATTATTATTATTATTATTATTATTATTATTTATTCATATGGAACAAGGCCACAGGAGCCATTGACCTGAAATTCAAGCTTCCAAAGAATATGGTGTTCATTCGAAAGAAGCTATGTGCAAAGCAGATGAATTATTAATTCATAAATAGATGGAATGTAAGAAATATTAAAGTGCAAGTTGAATTGTGTTAGGGTAATAATGTATTGCAACTGAACTTAAAACTGCGAAATTCCAATTGCACAACATCCTCTGGGTGGATGTTCCATAGTTCAATGGACTGAGAAGTTCGACAACGAGTCGCATTTACTGCATATTAGAGCTGCTGTCCAGCGAATCTGGTTCCTCTCGGTAGAAAAGGGGAATCAGGGATCAACTGTGAATACAACTTGTGAAAACGTGACAAAGAAGAGACCATCCGTTGATGGTCCAAGTTACAATTGGTAACATTTGGAAACAGAAACCCACCACCATGAACCACTATTTAAAATAGATCAATTTCTGGCAGAAAGAGACTTCCACACCAGTGAACAATATTTTAATAAAAGAAACACAAATGACCTAAAACTGGTTGCATTAATGTTATCACTGCTATAAATTATAGGGCCTTACGAACAGTACCTAACCTTCATGGAGAATTTGCTGAAACTTTCATTTGATGTTTCTCAAAAGGGAGATTTGAGTCAACAGTTATACCTAGAATAGATAAAGCCGCAGACTCATTCAGCAAAGTCCTATCCACCTAAAGGGGAGAATGGGTTGGAAAATCTGTATGATATCTGTTAATCAATAATGTTTTCCTTTTAATGGAGTTCAACCTCATACCCCACCAACTACATGATTTCCCAATCCTATCCAAGTCATCACTGAGGCTGATGTCTGCTTAATTTCTCATAAGTGGAGACTTTAATACACCTACAAGTGTTACATTATCGGTATGCTGAACAATCTTGATTTCCAGGCCAACAACCATATCACTTGTATGCAATAAAAATAACAGTAGTACACCAAGAACACTATCCTGTGGAACTCTAGACACAATAGGTCTTGATTCACTAAAGATCTCATCAACAGCAACTCACTGTAAGGAAATCTTGAAAGAACCCTAAACTATATCCACAAACTCCAAGATTCTGGGGTTTATAAATAAGTGCCCTATGATTTACTAAATCGAAAGCAGCAGTAAAATCTTTTCGAATTAATCTGAACTCGAAAACCATAGCAAGGTTCTCTTGCAAATGGCATGAGAAGTCAAAAAGAGCATCGCAGGTACCTATCTGCTTCTTGTATGCATATTGACTATTACCTAACATACCTCTTAGATTCCATATACTTACATAGTTACTTAAAAATAAGGTTTTCAGCAACTTTGGAGAGCACACGGAGAATAGAGATTGGCCACTCATTGGAACAGACACTGTATTAATAAGCTTGCACTCATTTGACATAAAAATCTATATAATCTATCAGTCTTGAGAGACAACACACCAGAAACTAGAAAAAAAATAAAAGGGGGAGGAAACCACCAGGATCTTCTCCACCCTAGCTATCAAGATCATTCAGAATTTTCCTAGAGCGAAATGCAATTTTGTAAGAATAGGTTCAGAAAGACAAGTATCAGGGAAGACATCTTCAGCTGAATGCTTGGGTTCAAAAGCTCGATGAAGCTGTTCAGCCTTTTCCTTTGGACCAGTGACCATTCTATCATCATCTGTTAGTAGTGCAG
This sequence comes from Macrobrachium nipponense, assembly GCF_015104395.2. NCBI lineage: Eukaryota > Metazoa > Arthropoda > Malacostraca > Decapoda > Palaemonidae > Macrobrachium > Macrobrachium nipponense. The sequence continues at coordinate 51,212,807 of NC_061092.1, read as the reverse complement.
GAATTTGGTCCACCATAGATAAGGTTAAGTAATTCCTTCAAGTTTCTTTTTCAAGGGATTATTGCAATTCCTCTCGGATGGATGTTAAGTTCTACTCTCAGCAAAGCAAGACACACCACAAAATACTATATTTTTCATTTGAACAATTTCGGTTCCATGGTTTGGCATGGTAAGCTCGTCTACATATTATTTTTCCTGAATTTGATGACCTTTTTAGGGACATCTTTTATTAAAATATCCATATGCATTTATCTTAACTTCTTCTTGGGATCAGGATATAATATAGTATCTGAAATATTAAGCACCTGAAAAGTTTCAGTGATGCAATCTCAGTTGGTTCTAGATTTCAGCCAAATCATTTCTCCAATTGTGGCACAAAGAATATACAGAATAACATATGTCCATCTCAATTACACAATTATCAGAAGTGCCTATATATTCATAGAACTTGGACTACTTGACAATAGCTACAAAATCTGTGAAAAGAAAGTGTAATCTACTACAAGAATAGTGTGTGGTTTCCTCAATTAGCTGGACAAAATAAGAGGATACATAGAACGAAATAAATGACCGACCACGTTAATATATGGAATCTGAGTTTAGCCATTCTCTGTGCTTTGTATTAAAGTCTCCACAAATAATGAATGAAGATTATGATTCCTGTAACTGAGTCAGACCAATCCTTTTCAAAAGACATATATAAAATCATTAACATTTGGATTTTGATAAACATCAAATACATAAACATTGTAGAACTTACTGAAAGTTTTAAAATAAAGAACTTCATGGCAACTACAACCTTGCACATGTGAGATGTCACGATGATAAATAAAGTTAGAGCCATCAAACACCTGGATTAAAAACTGAACATTTGACTTGTTACTACTTATAAGTCTCATATAAAAGCACAAAAGGTTTCTCAAAAGAATTAAAATTAACATGAAATCTGTATCAAACTTAATAAATAGGTAATATTTGGAAATATCAACAGAACAATAAACAACAATACCATCAACAACAACAGTGTTTTCATTATTTAACAAAAAATCTGTTGAAAGTGTAAATAAGTGACTTACATCACTGACAAAGCGCTGGAAGCAACTGATATACAAGGTGGGGCCAGCACACCTTGTAAGGCCAAATTTGGGGAGGACAGTCAGGCTGGACTTAGAAATAAGACTCTCAAAAGGAAAAGATTAGGTAAAGATGAAGGCTCTTTCCTGATAATCCACCTATCAAATTTTGCTCTGCCTCGCCCTGTCCTACACACTCTCGAAAAACACAGGAACGTGAAAAAAAAAAAAAAAAAAAAAAAAAAAAAAGGATAAATGCATGATTGTACCCTCGGGTAAGGAAACTTAAACATAAGAACATGGAAGGACATAGCACAATGGATATGGTACAATAAAGGGTCAGAGAACAAGGTTTATATCAGAATAACCTCCTCTTAGAACGGTTCCCACCAAAAGTAAAGAGCCCCTTCTACCTGCTGGTTTGATTTCGAATGTCCTTCTCCTCTAAGAGTTGCCTGCCAAGGCTGAAGAGTCTCTTTTAAGCTAACACATGTGTAGGTAGGGACGTCAGATCTCAGGGTGAATGTTGCTAAGAAAATCCACATTAACTCTCTTCCCATATACAAACACGAAAAAAGAAAATTTGTGATACACGAAATGAGTTTTTACAAGATGCTACAGTTAGGATGAAAGCTGACGAGTTGCTAAAAGGCAAAGAAAAAAAAATAAGAATAAATCTCTGTATGGCCAAATTTAAAGAAGATGGCTTGCATCAAGGGAAATAATCCACATAAATGTCGACCAGTTCTTAGGTGGTCAAAGCCTGTGGTCTTTATTTCCTGAGATTTAGTCAGAGAAGGTGTGGTATGCTTTTATATTAAATGTTTAATGGTAAAACTCATTATCTTCAAACATTACAATACTAGGTTTTATTGTGATTTTCAGCGTAACAGCAGCATAGAAAATAGTATTTTCTATTTATGCTTCTGAAAATGAAGTGTATGTGAGGTATTGGCTAAATTTGGTATTCTAGCAGAATTTATTGACTTGGTGAAAACATAATATTTGCTATTTTTAGGTAGCAGACGTTTCATGACTTACTTAACAGCTCTTTGGCTGTCATGAGGTTGGTGATGCAAGGGTGTCCTATGTCTATATTGCAGTTATGTAGTTTCAAGAACTCTTTTATAAGGCAATTAAAGAAAATAATGATATACCTGGTTATCCTTCCCTATCAGTACAAGAGTTTGCTGAAAGTTCTTATGTATTTGTGTCAACAACTGATCCGGTTACAGCATGTTTCAAACTATTTCAGCACTTTGAGACTGTAGAAGATAAGAGACTAAGGGCCGTATTTTTAAACTACCACCTTCGACGAAGAAGCACTTGGTCCCCGAAGCGTTTCTTCGTGCCGAAGGCGAAGATAATGGAAGCCTGAAAATTATTAAAATGAAGAGGCGGTCTTCACCATCTCTTCGCTAACCTCTTCGTATATTTTTTGTAAAAAAAAATTAAAAGAGAATCACATAACTAATGTTAAGTATTGGAACGTATAACACATGCCAAATATTTTAGCAGTCCATATTTTTTAGTACTTCAGTGCATATATGGTATATTTACATTTTCGTAAAAGACTGTCTATGTACTTAAAGAACTCACATTCCCTAGTTCCTGGCTGTCGGCAGTTTATGAACTTCAGAAAGCTGTAACAGAATCGTCTTTCACCTCCTCTTGGATCTTGGATTATATTATAATCAGCACAACGTATTTTATTTCGGCAAAAGAACCATTGCAAAATAAACGATGATGAAAAGAACCACAGATCACAAAACTTTTCGAAACTATTTCCAACCAATCCGCCTCAAGGAATGGTCGTGACGTAATCAGTAGGCGGGCTTAGCTGTAAAGCCAGCTGGACTCTGCTGTAGACCAGCTGGCTTTTCAGCTAAGCCCGCCTACTGATTACGTCACGACCATTCCTTGAAGCGGATTGGTTGGAAATAGTTTCGAAAAGTTTGTGAATATGTGGTTCTTTTCATATATATAATATATAAACATATATATATATATATATATATATATATATATATATATATATATATATATATATTATATATATATATATATATATATATATATATATATATATATATATATATATATATATATATATATATATATATATATATATACATATATAGGTGTAAAGAGAGATAGAAGTAGAACAGCTGTCTGCTGATGCGAAATGTTTGTGTATCATTCCAGCATACCAACCCTTCCGCAGAGTTGCTTTTCTTGAAAGCCTTTCGACGATGTTTTTAAAATACCGCTTCATGATTTCACGGGCAGGGTCTCCATCGAACAAGGAAGGTGGTAGTTTCAAAATACGGCCCTAAGAGAGGTCTCATTACCCTAAATTAGGGTATTTTACCCTAAAGTGGATGCACTGGTCTGTTTGTTTACCTCTTCCAGCATACCAACTGTCCCGAACAATGCCTTTTCGAAGAAGAGCTTCGTCATTGTTTTTAAAATACCACCAGACGGAGAGATTTCACGAAAAGCTTCTTCATTGAAGCGGAAGATAGTAGTTTAAAAATACGGCCCTAAAGCCCCGTCCACACGGTTGAACTTTGCGCAACAGACTTTATTCGATGTAACGCCAGAAACGGACCCACTTCTGACGTCACATCGAATAAAGTCTGTCGGGCAAAGTTCAACCGTGTGGACGGGGCCGTAAGTATAAAACTACAATTTGGCTATCTGGACTAACAAGAAAGATTGGCCTTCAAAATGGACGCTGGTTGTTCTTAGCATGATATGGTCTATGAGGAATAGGCGACTGTTATTGCGAATAAAATTGAAACGGCCATAAATACGTTGAGTATGAAGTTGTCAATTTCCCAAAAAAGTGTGTAATTGTAAAGTCTCCAATATTTTTCAAAATTATGGTATATATTCCATATGTTACCAACACTAGCATATTTGGAAAGGGTGTATGTAGAGCCTTTCTGGTGAGCTTTGGCACACTTTTCTGTGTTTTATGACCAAGAGTTTACAAAACAGTAGCTGGTAACTTTCACTAGGACATCCCTCACTATAGGCGATTTTTTAACCTGGCAATCTTGCACTTAGCTGCTTGTCGCTGATTGGATGAATGTCGTGTTGTCCGAATCTCTTAGTTTTGTTTTCACTCTGTTTCAGAATTGTGATTATACGGCCATAGATTGAGATAAGAGCCAAATTATGTAATGTTATGTACTTACCAGTTGTAATAAACTTAAGTATTAAGAACTTACATACCAAATTATTATATAATAGTTAACAGTTATGAAACAACACTTTCCGAAGCTGAAGACTTGAAATATGTTTCAAACACATGAACTTTAATGTTTAAATTTCTAGCTAGATTTTTAGCGCAATTGTGCCATTGGTGGTTTGGAAAAAGCAAAACGTATTTATTGTACATTGCTGAAGGTTGTATAACGCTAAGAACAAAATACCATCATAGAAAATATTAGCTTGTCGAAACATTTGGGGTGGAGGAGAAAGGAACAGCCGGCGAGTTGTCGTCTGTACACACCGCGTGACCGCCATCATCACTCAGTTTAGAATCGGCTGTCAAGCAGTTGGCTCACTGTCATCGATTTCACCTATTTCAGCCATGGTCACAAGAGACGATATGGAACAAAGCAGAGATGAAGGCACTTCAAACACAGGCATATACATGCTGCTGGCAGTAGGCTTACCAGTCAGTGCCGTAATATAATAATGAATGTTTTTCAATATTTCACTTCACAGGGCCCTAGCAAGTCAATAAAAGAAATCATTAAGGCGACAGCAACAGCAACAGCAACTCAAGTTTTGAAATGCAAAAAAATGAACATTATGATATATAAACATCTTTATTATTTTATGAGGACAAGATCACCACAACCCGCATTTGAACCTCCCACTGAGAGTATGTCAACTTTCTGTCAACCCCAAGGCTGTTCCTCCCACAACTCCTCCACCCCAATTTTCTGACAAACTTACATTTCTACGATATATTTTGTTCTTAGGCATTATACAACATCAGCAATGTACAATAAATATGTTTTTTTTTTTTTCAAACAACCAATGGTATGATTGCGCTAAAAATCTAGCTAGAAATTTAAACATTAAAGTTCGTGCGTTTGAAACATTTCAAGTCTACAGCTTCGGAGAGTGTTGTTTCATAACTGTTAACTATTACATAATTTGGTATGTAAGTTCTTAATACTTATAATTTGGTATGTAAGTTCTTAATACTTAAGTTTATTACAACTGGTATTTACATAACATTACATAATTTGGCTCTTATCTCAATCTATGGCCGTATAATCACAATTCTGAAACAGTGTGAAAAACAAAACTGAGAAATTCGGACAACACGACATTCATCCAATCAGCGACAAGCAGCTAAGTGCAAGTTAAGTGCAAGTTTGCCAGGTTTAAAAAAATTGACGTTCATATGTAGCCTACTACGTGGAAATGTAGACTCATAGAGGACATAATGAGTGCGCTATTTTTTTTGTCAAATTTCTTTCTAATTGCGTCCCTTTTGTTTTTATTTGTTTTGACAGATTATAACACAACACACATACACATACACACACACACACACACACAGAGAGAGAGAGAGAGAAGAGAGGAAGACGAGAGAGAGAGAGAGAGAGAGAGCTTGGTGAGGTGTAAGCTGCTGTGCTTGCTGCTCTTGAAATAAATTCCCATTCTCTTGCCACTATATGTATATGTTTGCCAAACATTGCTGCGACTAACTACAACACTGTCCTGTAAGATATGAGGTAAATGAAATATTGAATATGATACGAATTAAAATATTAATTCGTGCTCAACAATATATTTACAGTTTATAAAACAAGTTTCACATAGATCTATGTTTCGTATAACAAATAAATGCAAATAAAAAAATTATATAAATAAATAAATAAATAAATAAAGACGGTGCTTAATCAAAACATTAGTACATAAACTATAAATATAGGTTTATTTCAACCCGTTTAGGTCAGTGTCTCCCAGACTGACTTAGTATGTCCTATTAAATACTCCCTGATCTGATTACTTGCATCCCATTTATTAGTTTTATAATGCCAGGTATTTTCACATTCTTTTACAATCTGAGCATTATGGACAGAAGAGCTGTGCATGACTACGTATATTGGTTCTGGCTCGGGAATTAGCAGGGCGCTCACTGTTGGCACCAAAACTTCCTCTAGAATACTACTATATTGAGAAACTCTTCATTCGCGCATCTATTTCAGTTAGTTCCTCTGTACCACTAGCTGCCATCAATCCCCCTTAGCACTGCATTAATTTTTCCGGTCTTCCATAAAAGTATTAAAACGAGTATAAAAGGTAATAAATAAGATAATTAACATAAGCAAATAGAAAAGTATTTCATAAATTGATTTACATTTTAATATATTTGTTTTATTCCAGTATTTCTTTGCTTTGTAATGTTCAACCTATGCGACACTACTTCGAAACGCATCAACGAGCCTATTATTTGTATTTGAACAGCTGCAAAAGACATATTTTGCGGAGACTGTAGTTATGTGTTGAACATGAAAGCCTTTTGAAGAACATTGTTAAAGAATGATTCTTCTATACTATATTGATATTGTAATTATAGACAACGAACAAATATAAAGTACGTGTGATGTTTTTAAATAAAATATAAAAAAAAAATTCCTTTATACTTCAAACTATTTACGTTTCTTTCTTGATACTTCATTTAAAAGAGTTTCAGATTATTAATCGAGAGCGAAGGCGTACTCTTGGGTATTCATTAGTCTTTGAGATGTAGCATAAATGCGCATTACCAATTACTTTCATTTATGATGACTACCAAGTGAAAATTTCCTTATGCGATAACATTCAAGTGAACACAGTTAAGCAAACCTTACGAGTAGAAATAAATTTTCAGCTTCTCTTAATGTTTCAGTAAGAAATCGTTTATATGACTACTTTTGTAGCTTCAATATTAGGCAATACCGTGATTCCTTATTATGAGACAAATGCGTTGCGTCGGAGACTCCGCAGCTTACGTATACGAGTATGTCATATTATGGCAAACCTGGTTTCTACTGGCTGGCAGCGATAATCCCTCCCTCTCCCTTGACGCGTTGCTAGAATTTCCTCGGTGTAATGGACGTCATAAATAAGATGAACAGTCAAACACACGAGAGGGATCCTGGCTCATCTGCGCAAATTGCCTGCTCTGTTATGACCATTTTTTTCCGGAAAACAAACATCATTTAAAGGACTTATTGTGCTAATGAGCACGGTGTTACTAGACGCTGACGTCTATGCATACAAAGTATTAACAGTGAATATTTCATTCAATTTTCGGTTAGAGTTTCAAGCCAGAGGATGGAGTCATCGAGACTTATGTCCGAAAATGTTTCAAATACAACATTAATTCACGTCTGTTTACAGTGTGTAGCATTGTTCTCAGAGCAATAAAGTATCTATCAAGTGCAGTAATAATGTTGTTGTTGTTCTTTGTTGACAGAAAATAAACTATTCTATATCAATGACATGGTTCTCTATAATCAAACTAATATTTTAAAATAAAAAAAATATAAAGGGACATGTACGTCATCAACGTCATCTAAAAATTAGAGCCATAAATCTTAATAGGATTTGTGTTTGTATAAGACAGTTAAATTGTCGACTAGAATTCCATAGGCCTAAACAATTTAGATAGTAAAATATTAATATCAGAGACAAAAATCAAGTAATTCCTGAGTTGGTTGCCAAACCTAGTCGAGCTTAAAAATCGATTGTTTTTATTTTCATTTTAAAGTTAGACTTTAACTCCTTTATTACAAAGAGCCATATCGCACAAAATATTTCCATTGACTTAACGGTTTGGAAGGCGCTCGTCTATTCAGAGGTTAAATCCAAAAAGTCATTCTGTCACAATTACCAAGAATATACTGTTTAACAGCGATATGTTAGCCGGTTTATAGCTCGTCTATTTATTATTCTTTCTTGAAGGTTTCCCAGCAAATATCGCAGAGTAGAGTATTTGTTAAACATGTCTATAGTTATATGCTGAATGTATACATTTCATATGAAAATAAGCGAGTATATTACCATCACCTAACCAAACTACAGATTGGGATCTGGTATCGTTTTGTGCATTATAAACAAATGTAGGAAAGCAGTTGCAGTAATGCAAGGCATGCCATCAAACAAATTTAACGAATTAGGTAAATGCCTTGCTTTTTATCATTTTTTCATCTGAACATCAATAGCTTATAGATAATGATCGATTATTTTATATCGGTCATATTAAAAGGGTTATTATTGATCTAACATCAAATGATAAATTTCGAATTGAATGCTTTTGGTTTTGTGAATGCTGTAGAAATGAAGTAGAAATCATGCAAGGGTAAAGTGGATAAGGAAAACAATAACCATAGAAACTGGCGCCGGACCCTAAGTCTTTTTCCTGAAATCAGGCGTGTAAAAATCATACCTAAAAACTAATATGTATTAAAGCGCAATTTTACTTTTATTTCTATATTTAGTTGTATGTTTTACTATAGAACTAATTCTACTGACAAAATCAAGAAATGTATCAACCACCATCCAACTCCTAAAATGCAGGAGTGTCCTCAAAGTGTATTCCAGAGATGGGATGGCAGTTTAAAGACACTTATCATAGCTGCACATAGAATATCTGGTAATGTTTGATCGGTTGGAAACACCATGATCATAACATCAGTTTGAATCAAACAAAAACTTTCTTCAGTTTTCTTCTGAAGATGGAAAAAGAAACCCACAAGATTTCAGAGTATAACTTGTTTACTTGAAAGTATTTACATATAGTAGGGCAGATAACAGAAAAATCATGAAAATGATGATACAAGCATCAAATTTGGCACTGTCCTCCAAGGTATACTGATCAAATCTGCCTGATTGGCCAACTGAAAATCTAAGATGGCGGCCATTTTCAAGATGGCCGCCAAAATAACCACCCGAAGTAGATGTTTTGCTTGGAAATATTTGTAGTTGTCTGATTTACATGATCTAAGTGTGGATTCCTATGTTTTGAAGCCTGCATAACTATATCTTCCTGTTTAAAAAGCACTCTGAGACATATTTCTCTAGATGACCACCAAGATGTTTGTCTTTCTTCACACAAGTTTTGTCCCGGCTAGAACATTTTTAAAGTTATGCATATTGTGCTGCTGTTTCTCGATCTGCTACTGTTCACATATGCAGCTGCAGAGTGATGTGCAGGGAAGCTCTGCCTGAGAGCACTTGCATCTTCCTTTGCAAACCTTCTTACAGAAGCACTTTGTCAATTCTTGACAGCTTGCTACAATCGGTGGTAGTGTTGTCCAATGTATCTGCCATGCTTCTCCTTTCTGTGTCCACCCCCATTCAGCGGGACTGCTCATTTGTGGATTACAGTGGGTTGCCTGGCCCTAGATGATCCCAGTCTGGTAGGCTGCACACTTTGCATGTTCTCTGAGAGCTGCCTGTGTTGGTGGAATTGAGTTGTATGGCCTCTGCTTGTGGGCAAACAGATCTAGTCTTCCTTCATCCACACCAGTGGCTGTGCTTGATCTGTCGTACATGAGGACAACGAATCTTTTCAGCCTCTGCATGTCAAGATCACGAATCAATGTTGGATGCTGGCTGAGATTGATGAATGTTTCAGTAATATCATCAAACACATTCCAAATCTGCCATGCAGATTTCTTCGCTTTCTCACGGTAGGCAGACCCAATGTCACATCCAGTGAATGTATGAAAGTAGGGGATCCCTTTAACTTTCTCAAGCCCAATTGCAGAAACTACCCCATGGACTGGAATCAATCACATATGGGCTCCTTGCCAAAGGCAATCAACATTTCCTGAAGACCTAGTTTCTGGAAGGATGGCAGTACAGATGTTGCTATGACTAGCACATCTGTGTCATTAGCCTTGATGATTATAGACTTGCTCCCATCAGTCGTTGCATCCCTAGCATGAAGAAATATTCAACTGTCAGCTTCTTCGTGAAAACATGGGGACAGAGAATCCAGAGACTTCTCTGTGTTGCTGATGGCATCCTCTCCTTTCGTGATGATGACTGTGCTTGTCGTTTCTGCTTCACACATCTTTTCGGCCAGGAAGTGAAATGGTTCAGTCTTGTTGCTGGGGTTACGAAAGAAGCTTTGCCAGTTTCTGGTGTCTTGCTTGTTCCTGTCACTCTTCTTCTGATTCCTTTCTCCCTTTTGACCTCATCTCTGATTTCAAACTTGATTTCTTTTAAACATCAAAGATTGTGCCCACCCGCTTGTACTGAGCACCATAGGATTCCACCCTTGGGATGATGTCTTCTTTGGCATAGTCATTAAATGTCTTTGAAGTACGTGGAGGTGAGACATTGATAAGTGCTGAGCCATCAATGATGATTGTATCTCCCTTTGGTTCTCCCACTGAGACATTCACTGGCGCTTCAAAAATTTCAACCAGCTGTGACTTCTGACACGTATGAAGCTTGCTGCTGTCACTGAGAGATGCAGGGTATGATTGATTCTCATGCTTGAAGAATTCTTGCAAGTCTCACTGTCTGTTCTGGCTGAGTTGAACATTCGCAAGAATAACTGACAGTCATTATTAGGGCTTTCTCCTTAGAAATTCCCTCAGCCTGTTCTTGTTTGAAGAATGAAACAGGGTTGTTCTTGATTGGATGATAGAAAAGACTTCCAGCTTCATCCTCTAGTCCTTTCATAAATGATAGGAACTGCTCTTTGCCTCGCTGGTGATGTGTACCTACCATTTCAGCTATAGTTGGGTCTGCATTGTTATTTGTATCCAACACCATCAAGTCTTCTGATTCTTCTTGGAATGGGTTACCCATCTCCTGCATCACTGGAGAGAGTAATTTCACCTTTTCAAAGAAAGATTTCTGGGCACATGGTGTCTGCTGTTGTATGTGGCATCCTTCATACCAGACATGTCCTCGTATCCAGCTAGTAGACAACTAACTTCAGGTCCACTGACCATCCACCGACGAAGTGCTGACAGGTCTTCTGTCACCCAATTGCTCCTCCATCACCTTTGATCACTGCATTATTGTGCTCATGTGCTTGATCAATCACCATGCCAGAGAATTCTCTTCTCGACTTGTGGATAACGAAGTTACCACTGTGAAACTCCTTGGCACGTCTGGATGTTGCTGTTCGAGTGCCATCATATCTCGGAGGTGAATAATGATCCACCGGCCATAGTTAACATTGTTATTTGCAAAAAAGTAAGGCACCAGCTCTGATAGTGCCTCACGGTACAAGTTGAAGTCTCCTTCTCTGAATGAGCGGATGAGGGGGTGAATATCGTGAGTTTCATGTCCAGCACCAGACTCCGGAATTGGAACTGCAGACTCTTTCTTCCGTTATTCACACCAATCCCTCAAACACTGTTAGACCCAAAGGAGGAAATCAAGAATGTAGTAATTTGCAAGTATCCAACCACCCTGCCTCTAGATGTCAAATGATGCACTGTTAAATCTGTATAATCCAGTGGCCCGACAAGGAAAATCATCGCCATCTTCCAAGGAGAAATACCCAAACAAGTCTCCCTTGGTATATGGGATCATTCCACAATGAAGACTTTATTCCAGAGCCACTTCAATGCTATATGCGCCAAAAGTTTGGACACCACAGTAGCCGCTGCACAGCCACAGAGAGGGTTGGAATATGTAGCAAACCACATCCAACCAAGCAATGCCTAGATGCTTTCAAAAGAGGAGAAAAATTTGAAAGCAAATGCCAAAACTGTTCTCTTCAACATAATACATGGAACAAAAAGTGCAAGTTTCGACTTGAAAAAATTGAAAAGATCAAGACGACTTCTCAAATTCTACAACTCACAAAACCTACAAGACCCATTCCAAAACCCAAGAATGAAGATGAAATGACCAGGATAAAGCTTGTCATGCTAATCGCTCTATAGGAAAGAAACACATTAAAGGAAAGGAAAATTTATCTTCTTCAAGTAGGGCTGCAGCAAGGAGGCATTCCCACACGTGTTTGGGGCGTCTGTTCTCATGATTGTTCAAGAATACTCTGGTGTTTTATGGAACTACAGCATGCGGCCGTCGTTAGAAATGCCGCGTTTTGGATATGAGGGACATTCGCTGGTTAAGCTTCGCCCTTCCAGCCCTGCTCCGATATAGATATATATATATATATATATATATATATATATATATATATATATATATATATATATGTGTATATATGTATATATATGTATATATGTATATGTATATATATATATATATATATATATATATATATATATATATATATATATATATATATATATATATATATCTATATATATATATATATATATATCTATATATATATATATATCTATATATATATATCATATATATATATATATATATATATAATATTATATATATATATATATAGATATATATATATATATATATATATATATATATATATATATATATATATATATATATATATATATATATATATATATATATATATATATATATATATATATAGAGATATATATATATCATAAAATATATATATTAATATATTATATATATATAGATATTATATTATATATAGATATATATTAATATATATAATCTATAATATATATATATTATATATATATATATATATTATATATATATATATATATATATATATATATATCTATATAATCAATAGATTAGATATGAGATATAGATATAATAGATATATATAGATATATTAGATAGTATATTATATATATATATATATATATATAATTAATATAGTATATATATATATATCTAGATATAGATATATATATATATAGATATATATAGAAACGTCCTACAAGTGGTTTTGAGGAGTAACCCGCCCTTCAAGTTTAAGGCATTCCTTCCTGCAGTAAGAAGATAAGATGACGTCTGAAGTTTCTACTGTCCCCTTTTGATCTCGACAGCTGCAAAACTGGCCAGCATGTATTTCATTACTGCACTGTTTCCCCCTTTTCACATATTGTCAGATTTAATTTTGTTATGTAAATAGGAGAAACCATTCTGCATTTATCTTTGTGAATAAGCTTGTAACTAAACTTCTGTTCTGTTGAGTTTCTTTCTATATTCGCATCCCTAGTTTCAATTGTTGGTGTTGAATCCTTTTTGTTTATTATAATAAATAACCTGAGCAGACTCACGAACCTTAACAGTTGGCGACCTAAGGTCGCACAGTAACAGACTGAAACAGGATAAAGAAAGAAGCAGAATTGTTTCTGGTAAGTTTCTAGGTCTAGAGGGGAATGATCTCCGTGAGTATGTTAAAGGAAAGAAAGAGAAAAGTATGAGAGATGAAAGAGTGGCTGAGAGAGATGAAATAGCAGCTGAGAGAGAAGTAATGCAAATGCAGCAAGAAGAGAAAAAACAAAAATGAAAATGCAGCAGACGAGAGATGAAAAAAGAAATGATGATAATGCAGCAGGAAGAAGAGAGAAAGAATGTAGGCATGAGTTGGAAATCGATCATTTAAGGCAAAGTACTCTAAACAGTCAGACAAGCGAGAACGAAAATAAAGCTGATAGTCCGGGTATATGTGCAGTGTTGAAAATAGTAACGAAATATTTCATGTGTTTTGAGAAGTAACAGAAAGAGTAGGTTCTCATAAAGAAATGTGGACTCTATATTTACAGTCAGTTTTGCGTGGTAGTTCACTTACTGTTTACAGTTGAATGTCTAAGGAGGAATGTGAAGATTATGATATTGTGAAAGAAACTCTTCTTAGCCACATAGAGGTTAGTACCGGATGCATACCTTAAGAAATTTAGAAGTTTGAGAAGGGACAAGAAAATTACGTATGTAGAATATGGTAAGAGGCTAGAAAGGCTGTTTTGTGATTGGTTAACTTCCGCTAAAGTTGATGATTTTGATGGTCTGAAGAACTTAGTATTGTTAGAAAACTTCAAAAGTATTGTTAGAAAACTTCAAAGATAACGTATCCCCTGAGATTAAGCTTTATATAGAAGATAGACGAGAAGTATCTTTTGCAGGAGCAACTAGGTTAGCAGACGAATATAGTCTGACTCATAATTTAAGTGTCAGTAAGAAGCAAAATGATCCTTCATTAGGTAGAGTACAAAGCAGTAAAGGTTTCAGTTCTAGTAATAGCAATGCGAGTAAAAGTGACCATTACTGTTATGCATGTGGAAAACCTGGTCATACATATAAGATTTATAAGAATAAAAGGGCATTTAGTAGCTCAGAATTAACTTGTCTGCGATGTAATGAGAAAGGGCATTTAGCGAGAAATTGTGCAGTAGAAAGGAAGGACGGTAAGAAACCAGTGCCTCTAGTTAACCTTTTGTCAAGTAGGAATGATATGATGAGGACTAGGAAATTTTATGGAGAATTTCTGTCAGAAGATGTAGTTTCCTCTCTTGGAGGAGATTCGAGAAAAATAGTCTTGCTTCGGGACACAGGAGCTGCTGTCTCCCTAATTAGTAGAGAGTGTGCCAAACAGAGCAGAAATCAACATGGAAGAAAAAGTCATGTTAGGTGGATTTCTGAACACTTGTGTTATTTGTCCTTTGTTGAAGGTAAACTTGGAAAGTCAGGGAGTGTCAGAAGAGTTGAAACTAGCAGTCGTTGACAGTTTGCCCGTTGATGGCGTTGACATTATTGTCGGTAATGACTTAGCTTTATCCAAGTATGTGAATCCTGTTGTGAGAGAGATACCAGTGCCTGAAATGGTAGAAACTAGATCAGGTTTAGATACAGACATAGACTATGGTCATAGTTTGTTCGTGGATTGAGAGAGAGAGAGAGAGAGAGAGAGAGAGAGAATTGGTGGAAGAATAAATGGGAGTGGTTGAATGGCGGTCATAAGCGTGTGCCTGTTGTGGCGCTCTGTTGTGTATGTCAGTGGCAGGCGTGTGTTATGGGAGTAGAAAGCAGTAAGGCGTTCGGTGAAGTTCTAAAGTTGGTTTTGGCAGCATTCTTGTCCGTTGATGGCCAGTTGATGTGTTATTTGATAGATTTTAGTGTTGTAAAGTTGTGCGTGTGACTGTCAGTTGTCGTGAGGTTGAAGAGGTTGGTAGTGCGTTTCAGTGTCTATGAGTGGTGGTTGGGGCCAAGTGCTGGTGTTAGCGGGTTGTCGTGCTGGGGTAAGTCGTGTTTGTGGTTGGTCTTGTTTTTTTCGGGGCTGTTGGTGTTCGTCTGCACAGTGGTTTGTAGGGTTGTTAAGTTGTTGTGGGGTTGTGGGTCTCAGTTGGTTGGTTTGTGTTTGGTTATCAGCGGTGGTTGTGTCTCGGCTAGCCTATATCCAGCGGACAGCACAGCCTAGTCCTGAGTATCTGGAGCCAGAGGTGAGTATGTGGTTGTGTTATGTGTGTTCGGTATTTTGTTGAACCAATTGTCCTGCGTGTAAAAAGTAACGTAAAGGGGAAAGTGTGGCTGTGGGAAATCTTGTCAACTTGGGGAGTTTGCTTGCTTTGTTTACTTAGCTTTGATTCTGCCACAGTGACAGTGATAGCCAAGCTGAAGGTGTAGCTGTCGAGAATAACGTAGTCGATGTAGTGGAACCAAGTAATAGATACTGTGATGAATTAGGCACTAACCTTTTGAATAAGGATGAGCTAGTCAAGTTTCAGAGAGAGGATGAGACAATAACCCGAATTTTTTAATGTGAGCTGGATGATGATCTCGATAATGTGTGTAAGGAAACGTTTTGTTTAAAAGACGAAGTTTTGTGTCGTTATGTTCGTCCTGAGTCAGGTAACAAAGAGGAGCTCACAGAACAATTAGGGGTTCCTAGGAAGCTTCGTGAACTAGTTTTGAAGTTAGCTCACAGTGAGTGAGTAAATAAAACCTTCAGGTGTATTAGTAGGGCGTACTTTTGGCCTAAAATGAGAACTGATGTGAAGAGGTATGTTTTAAGCTGTCATGAAAGCCAAATTGCCAGAAAACCAAATCAAGTAATTCCCAGAGCTCCATTGTGTTGTAATATTCTTTCACTAGGCGAACCTTTTGAGAATGTTGTTATCGATATGGTCGGAAAGTTGCCTATAAGTAAGGAAGGGAGCATAAATCTGTTAACAATCACTGATAGACTAACTCGCCATCCAGAGGACTACATAACTAATCTAAAGTATTATAAAAACAATTTAAGAGATACTTGGCTTCTAGCGAAGGCAAACAAAAGTGAAAGTCAAGGGGAAACTAAAAGGAAACATGATCTTCGAGCAAAAGAGAGAAGTTCTTGTGAGGGAGATAAAGTTTTAGTATTAGTCCAGAAAGAAGGTTCATCTTTATCTTATAAGTTTGAAAGTCCTTTTTCAAATTTAGAAAAGAGGGGAAATCTCAATTATTTAATCGATATGGGTAAATGCAGAGCAAAGTGGCTGCATGTAAACTTACTCAAGAAATGTAAGAAACGCCCTGTGCCTGTAGTAAGTGCTAAGAGTTTCAAAGTTTTTAATCAGAGTTTAGAAAAGAAAAAATTGAGGGAAATACATAATGTTTTAGTGAATTATCCTGAAACTATTAGTGACAAACTAGGCCTAACCAATATTTTAAAACATGATATTGAGTTGCAGGACACAAAACCCATTAGGCAAAGTCCATATCGATAGTCTGAGTCCAGAAAAAGCAAAATCTGTGAGGAAGGAAATTAGTTACATGCTAGATAATGATTTGATAGTACCTAAAGAGAGTGAATGGAGTTCCCTGGTAGTTCTGGTGAAAAAGGAAGAAGGATCAGATAGATAGTGCATTGATTTCTGGAAGGTAAACAGAGTAACTAAGCAAAGTAACTTTCCCTTACCCAGGATTGATGATTGCTTAAATAGGATCGGAAATTCCAAATTCATTTCAAAGCTTGATTTGGCTAAAGGTTACTGGCAAGTACCTTTAAGTGAACGAGCCCGGAAAATATCCACCTTTATAACACCGTTTGGTAGTTTTGAGCCCAAAGTTATGCTTTTGACTTGAAGAACGCCGCAAGTACCTTCCAAAGGTTAATGAATAAAGTGTTAAATGGCATCAACAACTGGGTCGTATACTTAGATGATCTTATTATATTCTCAGACTTGGGAGGATCATGTAAGAATTTTGGCAAGAGTCTTGGAAGCCCTTACAAAAGCGAATCTCGTTCTTAATCTAAGGAAATGCAAATTTGGGAAAGCCTCTACGTATTACTTATTTAGGACATAAAGTAGGTTTTGGTAAAATCTGTCCAAAAGATCAGAACATAAAAGCTATCGTAAATTTCCCAATCCGGACAACTAAAAAACAGGCCATGAGATTTCTCGGAATGGTTTCGTATTTTTGTAGATTTGTACCAAATTTCTCAGAAATAAGCACTCCCATAACTGACCTATCTAGGAAAGGACGCAGTTTTGAATTTGATGGCATGTGTGTAGAAGCTTTCAACAAGTTAAAGGCTATAATGATTCACGAGCCAGTTCTATTATTACCTTATTTTGATAAGGAATTTAATTTAGCGATTGATGCCAGTGATATTGGCGTAGGAAGGGTTTAGTTACAAGAAGGGAAAGGAATGAAACATCCAGTTGCCTATTACTCAAAGAAACTGAATAAAGCGCAGCAGAATTATTCAACTATTGAAAAGGAATTGTTTAGTTTAGTTACAGCCTTGCAACACTTTGAGATTTATGTACGTAGTAGTTCTGTTTTAACTGTGTATACTGATCATAATCCGTTAGTTTATTGAGAAAGGTTTAAAATAAGAATAAACATCTAATGCAGTGGAGTTTAGAATTACAAGACTAGAAAGGATAATGTTATAGCTGATAGCCTCTCTAGAGATTTTCGAAATGAGTAGCCTGATGACCGTTTTCTCTTTTTGCACGGTTGGGTGAATGAACTGAGAAGTGTGCTTATTTAACAGAGTTAAAGCTTTATGCAAATTGTTCCCCTGTTGTTTGATTCTTATTTCTCTTAAAAAAAATAATAAAATCAGTTGATTTCCTTTTTTTCCTTTTGGGGGAAATGTGTAATGGTAATCGCTTTATAGCGCAGAAACATATTAAAGCAAAGGAAAATATAACTTCTTCGAGTAGGTCTGCAGCAAGGAGGCATTCCCGCACGTGTTTGAGGCGTCTGTTCTCATGATTGTTTGAGAATACTCTGGTGTTTTGTGGAACTCCAGCACGAGGCCGTCGTTAGAAACGCCGCGTTTTGAATATGACGTAACATTTCGTCGAGAACCTTCTATAACGTTCCTGTCGAGGGACGGTGACGTTTGCTGGTTAAGCTCCGCCCTTCCAGCCACGCCCAGTGATCGATTAATATAATATATATATATATATATATATATATATATATATATATATATTATATATATATATATATAGTATATATATATATATATATTATATATATATAGGACCCTGAAGAAGTAGAGAGAATCAGATCATCAGAGATAAGAGAAGAAGGAAGAGACAAGGGATAAGAGAGGAAGAGGACGCCCGAGAAAGGAAGTGGGAATGGAAACAAAGTCCGTAGTCGGAGAGAGAGAGAGAGAGATCCCAACGTTGAGTAACCTTTTCAGAGAAGAAACATCCTACAAGTGGTTTTTAGGAGTAAACCCGCCCTTCAAGTTTCAAGACTAAGGCATTCCTTCCTGCAGTATGAAGATAAGAGGCCGTCTGAAGTTTCTACTGTCTCCTTTTGTGAAGCCCTCGCTTCGAGCATTGATCTCAACAGCTGCAAAACTGGCCGGCAAGTATTTCATCACTGCACTGTTTCCCCCTTTTCACATATTGTCAGATTTAATTTTGCTATGTAAATAGGAGAAACCATTCTGCTTTTATCTTTGTGAATAAGCTTGTAAATAAACTTCTGTTCTGTTTAGGTTTCTTTCTATTTTCGTATCCCAAGTTTCCAATGATGGTGTTGAATCCTTTTTGGTTATTATAATAAAGAATCTGAGCGGACTCACGATCCATAACAAGCTGCAGAATTAATTAAGTCAAAGCAGCACTACACAAGATAGCCAGTGACAAGTCAACGCCAAGTGCTACAGAGCCTTCCTCTTCCCTTCCTTCCAATCCTAACCCCTCGTCCAACTCTAAGGTTAACAACCCTCCTTCCCATCCCCATCCCTCACAACCTTCTCCTTCCCCTTCTGACAGCTTAGACAGTGTCAACAGTTCCCAAATCAGAGAGTGAAAGCTCAATAACACTTACATTCGAAGGAATCATCGTTCTCTTCGAACTTCTTACAGGGAAACCTGTAAACAGAGACACTGCTTAACTGCATATGACCCCACCTCATCCAAACCTTCAGACCCAAGCACCTAATGGTCAATCCGAACAGCAGCTGCCTCAACTAATCATCCTATTGCTGTTCCTCTTCGCCAGTATCTTAATGAGCAGAGCTGAGAAGAGTAACACCTCATCTTGGCCACTCTCAAGTGAGCAATATCTAATGGCATACAGCCATCCACTATATAGAATAAATTTTATCCACATATTACATTAACATCATTCATCACATCTCTAACTCAAAATTTTATCCTCTCCTTCCCACCCTCTCCTCTTACTGGAACTTGCTTCTATAACACTTTATCTCCCACTAAATTACTTCACTTCTGGATCAGTGGTTAAATTGGAGCCAAATGGTATGTTGCCGAGAAGTATCCTTTATCAATCACCGGCTACAGGCTCTGTGTAACAAGAGCCCGTGCCAGCACAAAGCTGGCTTAATCTAGCTACTACTACACCATCTCTTCACTACTACTGCTGACCAGCCAAGAAAATGACCTATGAGAAAGTCGAAATGTCGCGATAAGTCAGCTACACCAGCAATAATACCAGCTGAATACCAAAGAAGACTCCAGCCTGACATTGTCCTCGCTTATGGAATAATACCAACACCGATGACGACCCCTGCTTGACCTGAACCTGAGATCCGTCATTCCAGTACACAATATACATTGACAGTAAAATCCTGTTCCCACATTCAAGCATTTATTGTATTTCTTTCTTCCAATATGACTATTGGCCAATTATTAACAAATATTGCTGAGCCAAAGAAGCGAGTAATGAGAATTATGAAGATAATATATAAGATTAATTCACTGCAATCTGTCATTTTATTCAATAGAATTTGTTTAAGAGTGTCTTCTTCCAAAATATTATTATTATTATTATTATTATTATTATTTCACATATATTTTTTGTTAAAGCCGATCTACATTAATTCCTTTTAAATTACCTTAAAAGCTATGAAGTACATTTGGTTGAATCTGAAATGTGATAAATAAATACAAAAGTCCTGCTGTTTTCTAATTTATAAAGTATCTCTTTTCTGTATCTTTCTGGGCAAGGCTTTTTTTATTTCAAATATTTCTTAAGCTGAATAAGCGAATGTAAGAGTTTAGACAGAAGAGCTTAAAACCAAATGGAAAGTGAGGCAGCAGCAGATATACTGTTGCTTTAAAAGCGATAAAAGAGATAAGCTAAAAGTGTTCCATGATGCAGCACTTAGAGTTACCTTGATTTTTTCTTTCTAATCCTCTCTCCCGTGTCTCTCTTGGCCCTCTCCTGTTGTTTATTGCCTGTTTTCCACCCTATTGACTACCGTAAAAGCAAAAGTGATTTTATTTGTTGAACATAGTGTGTGCAAGGGCAAGTGATAGATAGTGTTGAATATAATCCTTATATAGCATAGTCACTTTTCTGTTTAACCTTTTTCTATCTAATAGTTCTAGACACATGAAATTAACTCCTAACAGATTTGAAAATTTTTCTGCTCATAGATGTTGAAAATAATGGTATGTCCGAGACTTTACTTCTCACCCAATAGCCATTCTCAGAGAGTGCGTTTTGATATCTTCTAATAATTAGTGACCCCAAAAACTCTACAATATATATATATATATATATAATATATATATATATATAATATTATATAATATATATATAAGATATATATATATATATATATATGGATATATATATATATATATATATATATATATATATATATATATATATATATATATATATATAGTAATGTATATATAATTAATATATATATAGTCATCTAGTGCTACAATAATGTCAAGGAGACACTGCTCTCTGACATATACATATATAACCATATAAAACTTATGGCAAGAAAACACTAAAAAGCAATCATGTTCATTCAAGATGAGAAGTCTCGTCACTTACCAGAGAGCTCGGTGTAAGCAAGGCGTTCATATCGGTTATCGATAAAACTTGGTATAATGTATGACCAAGTCTCGTATGTTCACTTTTCGGGAACATTTGACAAATTGCACATAATAAAAATATCAGCTAATTTGGATGAGACATGATGTGAAATATAAGGACAGGTCTCAAGGTGAAAAGGCATATTGAAAAGTTAATGGATTAAACATTTTCTCATAATGAAAAAGAAATAAAATTTAGGTTGCCACTTTCAGGAAAAAGTCATGAAAACTTATTGTAAGAACTGATATGACAATTCTCAAAAAGAATTACTATATTATTCATATTTTTTGGAAATAACGTTTTAAATATCCTCTCTAAAACTCCAAGCTTTTGTGAAGTTGCGTTCACAAAATGGGAAAGCTGGACACTAAAAGTGCAATAAGCAACAACTACCATCTTGTGAATGAGGATGACACAGACAAATATGTCCAATTTGTATGTATCGGGATATCGTCGAGTGATCTGACAACTCTCAGCACTCACAGGGATTAAGGATTATGTGTATTCTAAAGGTAACCCCCACCTAACAACCCCGCCCTCTCTCTTTCTCGCTATGATCCACGTGCTAACGTACTCCTTTTCCCGCTTACTTGCAAACTACACTTTGTTGTTATTGTTGGGGTGGGTGGGAGAGGTCTACGGAAGTGCCTAAAATGTCTGAAATGGGTGTTCTGCGTTGAGTTAAAGATACAGGAATTCTAAGATACGATATTTATATATTTATTAGAATGAAAATGTAAACAATGAATAATGTGCATGGTAAACAGTAAAGAAAATTATTTTTATTAAATATATTTTGTTTTTTTACATATATTTTCTAGATATATTTTATATATATTTTTTTAGATTTTCGTTGGCAAAACAAAGCTCTATTTGACCGTAGATTTTGGCATGTTTTAATTCATTTGTTGTACTGAGTTTAGTGTTTCTGTTCGATTATTTTGTGTTTTCACTTATCACTGAGAGTATACGAACATTTTTAATTTGTATCCTTTTTGTTTGATCCTTGTTGTTAGTATAAATAGTATAAGTAGTACTAAGTATAAGTATTAATTATGAAAACTACTTCACGTGAAGTTAGGAATATAAGTTTTACAACTTATGCGTGTGGGGAAAATCTCGCACCCATCCCAAGTAAGCTGGAGGTCGCATCACACCTTGAACTCTTTCACTCTCCCTCTCCCTCTCCTTTCCTTTTATTGACATTCAGAACTTGGACTCCATTCATTTATGCACACCTATCCTCCTTATATTGGAATCTCGTGGATTTCATTATCACTTGGCAGAAGTTAATCCTGACCCGGATTCTCGATTGGTCCATTAACGTAACCTTTTAGCGGTCCACACGAGGCATAACTACCTCTATTGGAGCCAAATTGATAAGTTCTTCTTCAAGCGCCCTGCTGCTTCAATCCCAGATATCTTGTTCATTCTTATAAATCGTCTTTCATTCACAAACATAACATTCTTAAATTGGTGGACAATGAGTTATCACTAACCTTGTTTACCAGATTTCATATGGTTTTTTTATCATAACAAAAATCAGATCCATTTATTTGTTTTTTTTACAGGATACATTAAGTCACCTTCAATTACGAAAAGTCTCTGGTATAAAGTAATGTATCTATTACTAAAATCAGCAATATATAAATCAAGTATATCAGCAATTTCATTTTTAAATCAGGCGTAAATTTATAGCTAAACTGGAAGAGACAATTTCTTTGATCTTGGTATTTCCGATACTAATTGTATTTTCTCCCCTACCTTCACAAATAATAAAAAATAAAACACATGGTTTCCTTAATTCATGGGGCTAAGGAAAAAATGTTAATAAAGAACCTGTTTATTTATCCATGTTGACGGAAAATTTTTTCGGTAAATATGAATAAAAAACAAATTAATAAGAAGTCGCGGTTCTCTCACCTCCTTTTTCCTTGGCTCTTATATTCTCCCATTTCTCCAGGAAGCGGCATCTAGCTATCGTCTTTTACTCTTTTCATGTCATCACATTATTCATGCCATTGGTTACAGCGTTTTTCAAGTACAAATATCTGGTACCACTTTTTCAATACTCTCTCTCTCTTTCTCTGTCCCGTACACCATGTGCTACTTTTTCTCAAAATACTGCTTGTCCATGGCCTCTGCTATTGATATCCCGTGGAACTTTGGAGAGAAAAGTAAAAACAGCAAGGCGTGACCCGACCTCCAGTTTACTCAAGACACATGCAGAATTTTCCCCTCACGCACAAGTTGTAAACATTATAGTAATAACTCTTAACATAAATTAAAACGTACTAAAATTTCCTGTCGAATAGAGCCCTGTTTCACCAAAGAAAATTGAAATAAATATGGTATATTTTATTAGAAATGATTTTTCTGTGCTGTTTAACAAGCTCATTATTTACTTTTTAGATTTTCATTCTAATAAATAAATCATAAATATCCTATCCTAAATTCCTGTATCTTTAACTCAACAGTAAGCATCTTTTTCCCCCAACCCCCAACAAGAACAACAACTAAGTAGTTTTTACTCCCTGAGTAAGCGAAAATAATTCGCCTTATACAGGCTATGAGCAACCGAGCGTTAATGAATTTATCTCCTGGGGGACGAAGAAGCACATTATTATCATAATTAAGATTCACTATGGCTGCTAAAACATATTGAATTAAAAACTATTAAAAAGATAAAGATTTTCTTGTATTTTTTCTATATTAAGTTTGAAGAGGAGATGTTTACCTATAGACAAGCAAATGCAAAGTAAATTGATAACTTAATGCATCTTAAATATTTGAGCTTATCGTGTAATTCAATATTCGTCATCACAAAAAATCTACAGTTATTAAAGATTGAAGATACCTCTTTACAGCAGATCAACATATAAATCTGTTCGAGGCTAATTGCCTATTTCGCTAATGAGAGAGAGAGAGAGAGAGAGAGAGAGAGAGAGAGAGAGAGAGAGAGAGAGAGGGCTGAGGCTGTGCAAACACAAAAGTGGTTAGTGACTGAATTTATGTAAACACATTTTCCGTCACCTTTATCATGATCCTCAATAACTATATCTTCGTCTTTGGCTAATTTCTACAAAATTATGCAGATCACATTTTTTTTCAGAAAGAGAGCCCATGGACTTTCTCTCTTTACTAGGCTTAGTAAAGAACTATGGACTTTCTTTCTTTACTAAGCTTAGTAAAGAACTAGAGTCGAAAGGCCTGGCAGTGGCACTATATTTTTTACTTTATTTTCGTGATTCAGTTATACACACACACTTACACAGGTGGGCAAGGTGACCTTGTCGCGATTATAGTACAGCAGGTTCGTTTCCTGCTACCGGACATCATGATTTCTTTCATATTTCTTTGAAGTTGGATCTCGAGGCTTTGTAGTTTCAAGCGTATCCAAAAAAAGAGCAAAGAATCTGAGAAGTTAAGAGGGCGTTTGCATGATGTATGTATATGTATATGTGTGTGTGTGTATGAATATATAATATATATATATATATATATATATATATATAATATATATATATATATATATATATATATATATATATAGAAGACTTGTAGGAGGAAGTACATCTCAGGTGGTCCTTAAAATACATTTATTACAACGTTTCAAAACACAAAGGTTTCATTTTCAAGCTGTAAAGACATAAAACAATAAAATTAATATTAAAAGCGCTAAATTACAAATAAAAGGCATAATACATTATAAAAGACAAGATAAAAAAAATGAAAACTAGTTAGCAGAACCAACCATCAAGAGAGGAAGGACAGAAGTCAGAAGGAACAAACCAGAAATGACCGGCAACAGCTCACGTTAGGTAAAGAGTTGTCGAGGAAGATATATATATATATATATATATAATATATATATATATATATATATATATATATATACGTATATATATATATGTGTGTATAATATTATATATATATATATATATATATATTCTATATAGTATATATATATATATATATATATATATATATATATATATATATATATATATATATATACGTATATATATATATATATATTATAATATATATATATATATATATATATATATATATATATATATATATATATATATATATATATACGTATATATATATTGTGTGATATATATATATATATATATATATATATATATATATATATATATATATATATATATACGTTATATATATATGTGTGTGTATATATATATATATATATATATATATATATATATATATATATATATATATATATATATATTAAACATTCTCTCAGTCACTGCCCGTCCTTTGCGAGGATAAGGTACAGAATAGCCTTACTGTTTTAGTGTTATTTTTTTTTATTCTTCATTTTTTATTTTTTTACATACATTTAATATTTTTCCTTTAATTTTTAAAATAATCTTAATGTTAAAATATCTTAATGAACTTAACCGTACATAATTTTAGCGCTTGGTGTTTTTTTTTTTTTTTTTTTTTTTTTTTTTTTTTTGTTTTTTTTTTTTTTTTTTTCTGTTTTAAGATATTCAAAATTTGTATATGTTCAACATGCTGATGTTCATTGAATTTTTGAATATTGCGTAATTTTTATGAATTATGCAGTGCGTAGTTTTAATGTTGTGTGTTTATCTTTAATTACAGCCTTGAGGATGCGACTATGAGTCGTGAAACGTCGGCAAAATAAATGTACCTGAGTACGATGCCTTTTCCTATGGTTCCTCTGATAAGATATATATATATATATAATATATATATATATATATATATATATATATATATATATAGTATATATATATATATATATATATATATATATATATATATATATATATATATATATATATATATATAATTATAATCACTTTAGCACGTGGTTCATTTATCACACATATCCACAGGTGAAAAATAAGAGATGGGGTGTAGGTCCTGACCGGTTTCAACTTCATTTCCAAGGCATTGAAGAAGGACTGATACATATTATTATAAGTCACAAATATAATACTACAGAGACAGTACTGACGAACATACACACAACCGTTTGAGACTACAGATCCACCACCCACAGGCAGGTGTCAAGGTAGGAGTGGCTTCCCAAAATCATTTGGCTAAAATTTACAATAAATTCTCAAGGGACACTACCGATCAGGGTACCCACAGTAGGAGACAACAAGTCTACAACTGACAGGTGTCAAGGAGGCGAGGATGGACATCTCATTGCCACTACTGCCGCATTACTGTGTTTACAAATGTAATAATCCTATTTCCATACATCTCTACTGCCTACCTTAAAATTTAAAGTTTACAAATTTCTTTTAATATTAAAGGATCAAGTTTATACATTCCTTGACTGATGTTTATATTACTGTTGTAACTTTCTTTTATAAAGCTAGATTCAATGATATTCTTTTCCATTGCATTATTAGAACACACAATCTTTTTTGCCCCTTCCCAGTTAATAGCATGATTGTTCTCACTAGCATGTACAAAAATACCACTATTTCCCTGTGCATATCTCACACATTTTTTATGTTGTTCTTTTCTCTTTTCCAGTGCTTTACCCGTTTGACCAATGTAAAAGTTGTCACAAGACTTAGATAGAATATTCTATATTAGTCTTCTTGGGAGCAACTTCACCGTTACCCACTAAGTGACCTAAGTAAATAATCTTGGCTTCAGCGAAGTCACTCTTACACACCTTAATCACCAAACCAGCCCTCTTCAATACATCCAATAATGCCCTGATTTGTTTGAGATGAGTCTTCCAGTCATCACTAAAAATTACAATATCATCTAGTATATATACTACGCACCTTTCAGACGATAAATGAGCGTATTCATTACCCGACACTGGAACAACCCTTGTGGGGTTACAAAGGTAGACAAAAATCTGGCTCCTTTGACAATGGCACCTGTCAGTAACCTTAAATGTGGTCAAATTTGCTAACATACTTAGACTGGCCAAGTTTATCAATGCAGCCCTCCAACCCAGTTGGTGACTTCATTCGCCCTTCGATAGTCAAAAAACATCAGATAGCTTCTGTCAGACTTCTTGACCAAAACCATGGGTGAGGACCACGGATTGTTACTAGGTTCTATTAAACCATGCCTTTACATAATTATATTCTACCTTCTTGGCCACCACCTCACTTTTCATTGGAGTGAGCATATATGGGAGCTGTTTAACCAGAGTGGTGTCACCAACATCAACATCATGTTCCAATACTGTCATACGATCTGGCACCTCTGAAAATAAATCCTTAAATTCAAAAACCAATTCCTTCAACTACCTACATTTCTCGGAACTTAAATGAGATACCAGAGTATCAAAATTTTTCAGATAACTCGGATTATTAGAGGGCCAATTATCCTCATTCCCAAAATTTACCTTTATCCCTTTCTTCCTCTGAAAGGGCAACATAGTTATTAGAATGGTTGTTGACATTCTTAACTACAGCTACAGGAATTATCTTTTTCTACTGATAAACTTCTTGAGAATGTTAATATGACTTTCTCTGATCGGGAGTTTTGATCAAGTAATTAACCTCATTTGCTTTCTTCATAATTTTCCAGGGCCCCAAAAAAGAAGCCTTTAAAGAAGAACCATGTACTAGCAAAAATACCAATACCTTCTCACCCACTGTGAAGGTATGTGGTTTTGTCTTACAGTCAAAATAATATTTAATCTGACCTTTACCCTGTTCTAAATTTTTAAAAGCTAATTCGCAAGACTTTGAAAGTTTTTCGTTCAATTCCGAGGTATGATCTAACAAGTTAAATTCAAGGACATCACCTTCCCACAAACAGAGAATTGTAACACACTGAATGTTTTTCTCAAACTGCTTGCATAAATGTGTTACTACTGCATTATTTTCACAAAACTCCACCCTGATCAGCTACTTTAGCTTCCAGCACCTCAACTCGCCTTAGGTTTGCAACTGCTACCCCACCAACTGCTGCTATGACTGTTGCTGTTGCCCCTATGGCTAAAAGAATGGTTTCCAACTTTTCTTTTCTTTTTTTTTTGGCCATGCCCCACCTAACCACCTCTTAAAATCCTGATGCCCGTGTAGCGACATTTAATTCCTACATACTCAAGCGGAGGAAGCCTAAAAGGCTAAAAGGCCATTAACATGGTTTAAACACTCGAATTGACCCCTTAAAAATCAAATTACCCCTTGGTGGGCCATACACTCCACATTGGGAACCACTGAGCCAAAACGACAGGTGCTGCTCTTTTATGCCTCCCAGTCTGACCACACAATGGATGTGTACCATTAGGTTTTGCATCCGCAACGCTTACAACACTTTCACACTTACATGGATTAAAAAAGAAAAAAAACTTCCCCTGCATTTACAACTGCCACAAAAAAAGAGGAAAGAGAAAAAAAGGCAAATTGCCTAACCCTAACAATTAGAACAAAAGAAAACAACAATAACAAATCCAGCCTCCCCAAAAAAAACTACATCAAACCCCATCAAACATTAAGTTGTTCTTTTAATCTTAGATGTGTGTGTTAATTTCGTCACCACCATTCTCCATTCAAAACTGTGAACCTATTAACCATTGTCCCTTCTATAACACGAAACAGCTCTTCAAACTAGGGAACCAACTAATAATTTAATTCATTTCTGCCAATTATCTTCAACAACACTTTATCCCCAACTGCAACTCTACGCTGTCTGATTTTGTATACTTCTCTCAACCATCTCTTGTGTTATCGACTCATGATTACTTAATTGTATCATCACAGTGTGAAGGTACAGACAATATAACAAAATATACACCTCTAACTGGATAACCAAACAATGCCTCTACAGGTGAAATACCAATGGTGTCACGAACAACTGAATTTATGCTATGTCTAACCACATCTAAATATCTAACCCAATTCTTATCATTATCATCTAATGTTACTCTAAGAGCTTCAAGCACTTCCCTATTAACTTGCTCACACAACCCAGTAGCTTCTGACTTATATGGAAAACTGTTTACTTTCTGTATCCCCATAACTTCTGCAAGAAACTTTAGTGTACTATTCACTATTCACAAATCCTTTCACATCATCCATCACAGGGACCTCTGGCACATCATATCTGCATATATATTTATTGACAAACATAAGCACAGCCTCTTCTGCCATATTATTCCTCAACGCGAAAATCTCCATGAACCTCGTTAACTCATATACAGTTGTACCTCGAGATACGAAATTAATCCGTTCCAAGGCGCCCTTCGTATCATGAGGTTTTCGTATCTTGGACCACATTTTACATGTAAAATGGCTAATCCGTTCCAAGCCCTCCAAAAACACCCCAGTAAATTTCATAATAAAGCTAAATTGACCTATAAACAATGAAATACTACAACAATTTGGACCATTCAATACCTAAATTAATAACAAAATGCAAAATAACCTGTAAATAAAGTGTATATTAGTGTACATGGTAACAAGAAATATACTGTACGTAAAATGTGGAAGCTTACCTTTCGAGTGAGGCTATCTCCGAAAGTGGCGGCAGAGGAGGAGAACAAACGGCAGATAACGTACATACACTTAACTTTACGAAAACACATGAAAAAATGTAAGGAAAACTAAAACTAAAATTTACGAAACACATTAACAACACTGTAACACTTAACTTTACAAAAAACTAAAAATTAAAAAGGTATTTTCATTATAAAATAAGTTTTTAAATATACTTACCTGGTAGTTACATATATATAGCTTTATCCCGCCCATTCGTCACGCGCACAGCAGAAATTCAAAATTCGCGGCAATCGCCGATAGATGGTCAGGTGATCATACCAGTGCTCCCTCTACCCAGGTACTTGGAACCATTCCCATTTGTCCTCAGAAATTCCATACCCCTGTTCTCAGAGGGGTGGAGGGATCTAACTTCCATGGTAGTTACACATATATAGCTGATTGACACCATTGGTGGTGGGTTAGAGAACGCACCTCGTTGGGAATTCGTATAATTATTAATCGTTATATATTAGCAGTACCAATAATCTGGTTCCTACCTGATAAGGTAGTTTTCCTGCCTCATTCGCCTGCATTCCTTGAGAGACCCAGCGATCCACCCAGGGGGCTGTAGAAAGTCTCTGTGGGGCTGTCACACGGTCCTCGACCTTAACATGACTAGACCACCACCCTTGCTATCCTGGCATAGCCATGGACAATGAGCTGACCACCTGACCCACTAACACACTAAAAACACACTCCATAAAACCTACTTAGACTTGCACCCCAGACCGTGGAAGGTTGCAACAACCTTCACAGACAATCTGTGAGATCAAGTTCAAAAAGATGCAAGGGTATAAACAAGGTTATAGGTTAGAGACAGTAGTACCTTCTCCAACTACGGCGCCGGAGGCAACGTACGGACCCAGGGAACAACAATCCTCATATTGGGTCTGTACCTCTTTTAGGTAACAATCTGCGAAGACTGGCTCGCTTCGCCAGAATGTCGCTTCCAAAATTGATTTCATAGACTTGTTGTGTCTATAAGCCATCGAAGTCGCCACAGCTCTTACTTAGTGTGCTTTGACTTTGAGGATTGGGAAGCTTTTCTCGTCAGTTCTGGTGAGCTTCCCTTATTAAATCCTTGATAAAGAACGCCAGTGCATTCTTTGACAAGGGTAACAAAGGTTTCTTCACTGAGCACCAGAGGTTGTCTGCCTGTCCTCTCATGTTTTTGGTCCTCTGCAGATAAAATTTTAGGGCCCTCACTGGACAAAGGCCTCTCTCCTTTTCCTGTCCTACCAAATGAGTCCTGGTATGGTAAAGGATCTGGGCCATGGCTGAGAAGGATTCTCGTTCTTGGCGAGAAAACCTAGTTGCAGCGAGCAAACTGCATTCTCTCCATTGAAGCCTGAAGAAAATATAAATTTTCAGTTATTTGTTTAGACTTTTAACATTTTTCTAATATTTTTTTAGTAACGTTAACTTAACTTTTTCTCTAACATTTTTGTGACAAATGTTAAAATAATTGCTTTTGTGAATGTAAATTTGTATAGAAATCACAGTGTTTAAAGTGACACCACCTCCTTCCCGAATCCTTGTTGGAGAACTTTGACTGCCTGAAATTACTCCACTCAGGTAGAAACCGGCTGTTTATGTTTTTCTTCGCGGCAAGAAGGGCCGAAGGTTGGCAGTTCGGCTCACAGCTCCATCATAGTTTGCAGCGCAGCTCACAGCTCCTTCATAGTCCGAAGGACTGGAAACTCAGTATTCTGTGGAACTTTCACTCGCAATGGAGCACTAATTAACCCTCATCTGCTACAGTAGCCTCAAGCCATCGACACCAACGACAGACGTCGCATACCATCAACTGATGTCTTGTACTAACAGTTTTAAGGATGGAAATTTCTTGAGGTATGTCACTTTCATTTGACACCGTGATTTCGTGGCTTTAAGATTTTTCCCAAGATTCCTTAAATAATCTGTTCCTTGCATTCAGTACCTTTTAAATAATAAAGCTCGCTAATTCATCGTAATCCTTAAACGAAAGCAGTTCTTTTCATTTTGTTCATTCACGTTGTTCCCGTATAGGTTTGTTGGTGTTATAGTATGTGATCAGCTTTCGTAAACTTATCTTTGAATTAATTAGTATAGGCCTGTTGCCACACTTTATATTTCATATTCATATTTAGCGGATTTCATTGCTATAAAGGTTTCTCTTAATTTTGTAAGAAGAGTTCTTGCCATATTCACTTGTACGGAATTTCAATTATTACGACGGAACTAGTATATTACTTCGTTGTGTTTTCGGTATTTCAAATTTTTTATTCTCATAGTCAGTTTTTAGTGAGTGGGACGGAATTGGGGAGGATTGGGAGATCTGGTGTCATCGGTCTTCTTCTACTTGATAGAATCCAGTGTCCAGACAACCAACAAGCAGTTACTGTTCACCTATTCAGTCATTTCTAATAAATAAGTTTGGATTTTAGTTGGTCTATTCATTCTCCTCCCTAGGATTTCTGTTCATGGAACCCCTGGGGGGACTGAATGCGAAACTGCTTGTTGTTGGTTGATATTTGCATTTTATATTTTTGTCGTGTTTGATATTTACTTGGGGAAAATTTTTCTCATATATTTGGATATTTTTGAAATTTTTTGATATTGCTATCATTAACCATGTCGATCTTAAACTGTCAGTTAACTCCCGGAAATATATCCGTAAGGCGTCACTGAAAATTACAATAAGAGGGATAGTTTTCCCGCTTTATCACAAACTGTTCGATAGTTCGAAAAACGCAGTATTGGTGGACTTGTTAGCTCAACTAGGTGATTATGATTCTAAAATTCAAGCACTTAAGTGGGGGTGAGAATGAGGATGAATTTGTACTTGCAGAGGATATTGAACTGAGTCATGATTATTTGACTAAAATTCTTGAGTGTATAGCTTTGTTAGAAGATGTACCTTCTCTTAGTCAGTCCTCGCTTGATTCGGCTCGTAGTCTCCTTAAACGTCCCACATTTACCAGTCGTGATGGTGAAGACTTAAATAAATTCTTTCTTCAGTTCGACGAAACTATTAACAGTTCTCGTACCCAGATTATGATAATTTCTGTTGTTAAAGCAGCAAGTTAGTGGGAGAGCTTCAATCTTCATTAATTCCCTTGAAGCTGATAAGCAAGGATACACTCATGCTCAAGAATTACTGACGAATGCTTTGGCTTCCCCAGGAAAACAGATGTTCAATATTATTAAGCAGTTATCAGAAATGAAGTTAACTTATGAAGATGATCCGTTTGAATACATCTCTAGGATTAAGTATATTACTGAAGGTATTAAGAAATTGAAAATTGATGTT
Source organism: Macrobrachium nipponense (assembly GCF_015104395.2). Lineage (NCBI taxonomy): Eukaryota > Metazoa > Arthropoda > Malacostraca > Decapoda > Palaemonidae > Macrobrachium > Macrobrachium nipponense. Next base: position 51,179,688 of record NC_061092.1, on the reverse strand, counting down.
GATTTTTTTCCTTCTTAATATTTTTTCTGGTCAGGCCTGAATGAGTCTTTTTTCGAAATATTTTATTTTGATTCAAATAACTAAATCAGTTCGAAACCAAACTTTAATGGAAATTACTAGATTACTTTTTTTGAAGCGACATGGCGGTTTCGTGGTATTTTTCACAGAAACATTTTAAAGAACGTAAGAAAAAATCTGATTCGCCTGTATTGAATTTGGCCAGTTCTCGAGAATGTACAACTAGCCTTGCTGTGAAAGTAGATTATTCTAAAGACAAAACTAGGTCATCAAAACCTTGTTCCCTTGCATAGTTGTAGAGAGGGATATTTCACACCCAGTTTACCGGTGTCCAGTATTTAAGACTCCACAAGAGAAAATTGATAAGTTGGTTAGTTTATCCAGCTGCATTAAATGTGGGAACCTTAATCATACTTCAGATAATTGTAAATTTAAATTCAACTCCCGGTGTAGTAACTGTAAAGGGTGGCATATGTCTTACCTTTGTGTTGGGAATCCACGTAAGAAAGAAAGCACAGCTGATAAATCCAAGGTAGATTCTGGTTTGAAATTGAACACTGCTAGTAGCAATTTGATAACTCTGACAGAAGCTTTGCAGGGGTATACCGATGGTGAATCGATATTGCCTACATTTACATGTAAAATCGGTGGCAAAAGAGTGAGAGGATTGAAGGATGGTGGTTGCCAGTCAAACTTTATAACTGAAAGTTTGGCATCCCAGCTTGATCTGAAAGTCATTAAGGATAACTTTTCTATCACTATAAACGGTATTAATGAACCCAAGACATATAAGAGTAAATTAGTAGAATTTAATGTGAAGTTTGGTGATGAGTTGAAAACTATTAAGGCTTTGTGTATTCCTTCAATTAATATTGTGTTAAAACTTCCAAATTTGAGAAAAGTTGTTGATGGTTTTCTCATGCAGGGATATAAATTAGCAGACGAATCTTTAAAGAATTGCCAGGATGAAATCAGTGATATAGAGTTCATTTTAGGGTGTAAATCTTCGTATTGTATACCAGATTCAGAAGTACTCTTTGGTGAAAGGAAAATGTCCTTATATTCTCAGATTCCTTTGGGAATCATATTGAAGGGAGATATTAATCAGCTATTGCATAACTTGGAGGATTTGCCAGTTAATTCAAATTCATATTCAATAATGGACCCTGGGAATTACTTTCCTATAAAAAATACCTCTTGTCTGACATCCACAGATAATTGCATTGAAGTTATAGATTGTTGTAATGCTAATTTTTCAGTCTTCAATGATAAAGGTGATCTTGTTGATGCAGAGTTGCAAAGAGCTACAAATGACATTTTAGAGAGTCAATGTTCATATTACACAAATCATGATAATCAGATCTATGATGATGAGACTTCTGAGATAAATGATTATTTAGTAAAATTTGCTCTAGACAATACAGTGCATGACGAAAGAGGAAGACTCAAAATGCCTCTTCATTGGAATCCTAAAGTTAGTCATTTGCTGGGTAGAAATCGTAAGTTAGCAACACTGATTCTAAGGGCTAATTTGAACAACTTTTAAAGAATGAAGAAAAATTTAAAATTAATGAATGACACTTTCCAAGAACAAGCTGCTGCTGGTATCATTGAAAAATTAATGACCTTGATGACTTTATAGAGACTCATCCTGAGCATAGCTTCTTGCCACATATGCCAATATTCAGACCAGATAGAGAGACTACAAAATGTAGAATAGTGTTTCTCTCCAATCTTTGTGAAAAGGACCCGACAAAGCCCATGACAGTTAGTCATAACCAAGCAATTTATCCCGGTCCTACACTTAACCATAAAATTTCTTCTGCTTTGTTGCATTTAAGATTTGACCCCTTCATTTGCGCCTTTGATATTAAAAAGGCTTTCAATAATATTAGTTTGGAAGAAATTGATCAAAATAAACTTTTATTCCTATGGTTTCGAAATGTTCAGAAGAGGGATTTTTCTATTATAGCTTACAAGAATATTCGTTTACCTTTTGGGTTACGTTGTTCACCCACAATTTCATTATTAGGTCTTTTCAAAATTTTGGTTCTCGACTCTGAGGATGATTCATCAGGTATTAGATACTTGAAACATTTAATTTATCAACTTTTTTATATGGACAATTGTGCTTTTACAGCAGAGGACTCTGAAAATTTAATATGGGCTTACAATCAGCTGAACTCTATTTTTGAACCTTACAAATTTGGTCTTCAGCAATTCATGTCAAATGACAGTAATTTACAATCTCTCATTGACTCTGATCTTGAAGGAGAAACCCCTATTAAGGTAAAATTGCTTGGCATGCGATGGGATCGTTCAAAAGATACCCTATCGACAAACCCTATTAACCTTGACCCACGGGCTAATACTAAAAGGTTAATTCTAAGAAGCATTGCATCACAATATGACGTTCATAACTATAATGCTCCTTTACTAAATAGAAGTAGGTTGTTCTTGCACAGATTGCAATGCCAAAAGGAGTTAACATGGGATCAGACTCTTTCTCCTGATGTTTTACGTGAATGGAGATTAATTGCGAAACAAGCTAATGCCTCTCTTGTTGTCGAGATTAAGAGATTTGTTGGGAAAAGACAGAGCTCTTACAAGCTGATAGGATTTCCTGATAGCAGTAAATCAATGTATGGTGCTGTCATTTATATCAAAGACTTAGAGACCAAGGAAATAAGTTTTCTTTCAGGAAAGAATAGATTTGTCAATGAACAGCTGGAATGCAAAAGCATCCCTTCCTTGGAGATCCAAGGCATTGCTTTAGCCACAGAGTCTATTTTAGATTTGTATGCAGATCTTGCTGGCTCTTCGTGCATTAAACCAATCCACATAACTGAAATTGAAATATTTTCAGATAGTCTTGTATCTTTAGCATGGTTAAATTCCTATTCCACGAAATTAGACAAGATGCAGGAAAGGTCAGTCTTCGTAATGAATTGGATCAAACATATTACAAAGTTATGTGAAACTCATCCCATAAAATTTTCATTTGTTTCTGGAACAAAAAATCCAGCAGACTGCATAACCCGAAGTATGTCCCATAAACAGCTCGTGAAGAGTAATTATTACAGTGGTCCACCCTTTTTATCTAATTGTATCACTCCAGAGCTTAGTAGGGACGATATTTTTTCGGTGATTATACCAAATCCTCTTGCAGATGTTGATAACATAAGCCCTAGCTCTGAAACTCATGTCTTGCTTTCAAGTTACTCACAGGTTGGCTGTCTGAAGAATTTAATGCCGTTAGACAGGTTCTCCAGCTTCAATCGTTTGGTGAAGGTTTACAGCAAGATTTTAATCTTTGTAAACAAGCTGAAAGCTAAAGTAAAATCAAAAATAAGTATCCTGACAGGTTTTCTCACTTTGAGGATAAAGATGATGCGAACTTTTTTCAGAAGCAACTAGACAAATAATATTAAAAGATCAGCAATCTGAATTCCCTAAGGTTTTTAAGTATTTCCACTCTAATTCAAGTAATGTTAAGGATATCCCAAATATTGTCAAACAGCTTAATGTTTTCATGGACAGGGATGGGTTGTTGAGAGTCCGAAGTAAATGTGAGCGTCTCAGGAGTGTTGAGCGCTTTAAGCGGTACAGTTTTCCTTTACTTCTGGCAAAGAATAGTGTTCTTACCCCACTCATCATCCTGGACATGCACAGGAAATTGGCCCATGCTGGGTGTTATTCATTGTTGACCGAGCTAAGGAAAACTTTTTGGATCCCACACTTTTTTGTCCATTGTCAAAGGATACTAAAAACTTGTACGACGTGTCGTCGTTTTAATGAACGGACTGTTAAGCTTAACCAAAGTCCATACAGAATGTGTAGATTAAACCCTTCTAATATACCATTTAATAATATTTATGTAGACTTCATGGGACCGTTCACTGTAAAATTATATGGTCAAAATTCTAAAATGAGGATTCTTTACATTACCTGTATGTGGTCAAGAGCCATAAATTTGAAAATTTGTTCAAACCTGTCTGTCGTAGAATTCTTAAGAGCGTTCCAGTTGCATTGCCTTCAGAGTTTGGTATATCCCATAGTTTTTTGTATTTCCGATTTAGGGACGCAGTTGACTGCTGGTGCAAATATTATTTCAGATTTTTTTAAAGATCATGAAACTCGTAAATATTTTGATGAAAATAATGTTCAAACCCTTATCCTTTGATCATTTCTTTAAAGGTCATAGTAAACTAGGATCAATGGTTGAAATTTGTGTAAAGTTAACCAAGAGACTCCTTTTTGGCTCCATTGGTAAAAATATCTTGCCATATAGAGATTTTGAGATTATTGTTTGCAAGACCGTTCATCTCGTGAACAGGCGACCAATTGCCTTCAAGGAAGCCTTGAGATTCATCTGGTGACTGTGTTCCTGATTCAATCACGCCTGAAGCTTTTAATTAGAGGATATGACTTGTTATCTTTGAACGTTATTCCAGAGCTTCAGAGAAATCCTGAACCTGAATGGATGCCCTTTGAGCCCTTAAACAAGGTGAAAAATAATTACGAAAACCTTCAGAAAACTCGTAACAAGCTCATAGATATTTATAACGAAGAATTCTTATGTACTCTTATACACCAAGCAGTTAACTTAAAACGACAGGTAATAAGCCCGTGACGCACAAAATCTTCAAAGAGGTGATATTGTTCTAATAAAAGAACCAATGACCAAACAAAGTAACTACCCAATGGCTATGGTTAAAGACTAAGTGAAAAATCTTCATAATGAATTCACGGGTGCCATAGTTATGAAAGGTAAAATGAGAGAGATATTGAAGCGGCACTCTTCCACGTTGATACCCATACTTAGAAAAGAAGCGTTGCTTAATAATGATGAAATGATCACTCTTCCTGGCCCAAGTGTTGTTGAATGTTCAGCAAGACCCAAAAGAAGGACAGCCATTGAGAGTGAAATAAAGACTAAAGATATTCTTGATAATTTCCTAGGTTATACTGTAATTTTTTTTTTTGTGACTTGCATTATTAATGTAACTTTGTATACATAAATTTGATTCTTAATGGAATCAAATTCCCTTCCTTGGAGTGAAGAAAATATAAATTTTCAGTTACTTGTTTAGACTTTTAATATTTTTCTAATATTTTTTTAGTAACGTTAACTTAACTTTTTCTCTAACATTTTTGTGACAAATGTTAAAATAATTGCTTTTGTGAATGTAAATTTGTATAGAAATCACGGTGTTTAAAGTGACACCACCTCCTTCCCGAATCCTTGTTGGAGAACTTTGACTGCCTGAAATTACTCCACTCTGGTAACCGGCTGTTTATGTTTTTCTTCGCGGCAAGAAGGGCCGAAGGTTGGCAGTTCGGCTCACAGCTCCATCGTAGTTTGCTGCGCAGCTCACAGCTCCTTCATAGTCCGAAGGACTGGAAACTCAGTATTCTGTGGAACTTTCACTCGCAATGGAGCACTAATTAACCCTCATCTGCTACAGTAGCCTCAAGCCATCGACACCAACGACAGACGTCGCATACCATCAACTAATGTCTTGTACTAACAGTTTAAGGATGGAAATTTCTTGAGGTATGTCACTTTCATTAGACACCGTGATTTCGTGGCTTTAAGATTTTTCCCAAGATTCCTTAAATAATCTGTTCCTTGCATTCAGCCCTTTTAAATAATAAAGCTCGCTATTCATTGTAATCCTTAAACGAAAGGAGTTCTTTTCATTTTGTTCATTCACGTTGTTCCCGTATAGGTTTGTTGGTTTATAGTATGTGATCCAGCTTTCGTAAACTTATCTTTGAATTAATATAGTATAGGCCTGTTGCCACACTTTATATTTCATATTCATATTTAGCGGATTTCATTGCTATAAAGGTTTCTCTTAATTTTGTAAGAAGAGTTCTTGCCATATTCACTTGTACGGAATTTCAATTATTACGACGGAACTAGTATATTACTTCGTTGTGTTTTCGGTATTTCAAACTTTTTATTCTCATATTTCTCATGTTTTAGTGAGTGGGACGGAATTGGGGAGGATTGGGAGATCTGGTGTCATCGGTCTTCTTCTACTTGATAGAATCCAGTCCAGACAACCAACAAGCAGTTGCTGTTCACCTATTCAGTCATTTCTAATAAATAAGTTTGGATTTTAGTTCGTCTATTCATTCTCCTCCCTAGGATTTCTGTTCAAAGCCTACATTTTTGCTAAAGGCTTGCAATTCTCCTATCCTCTTGGCTGTTGTCAACGTAACCAGGAATAGGGTCTTCTTAGTGTGATCCTTCCATGAAGCCTTGTCGAGAGGTTCAAACCTGCTCGAGGTTAAAAACATCAGGACTACATCCAAATTCCAGGAGGGGGTTGGGTTGTCCCTCCTCTTAACTGTCTCAAAGGACCTTATGAGGTCCAAGAGATCCTTGTCTCCCGACACGTCAAAATCTCTGTGACGGAAGACGGAGGCTAGCATGCTGCGGTATCCCTTGATGGTTGATACTGCTAGTTTCTCTTGGGTTCTTAAGTGTAACAGAAATTCTGCCAGTTGAGTTAGAGAGGTACTGGAAGAGGAAATGTTGTTAATTCTGCACCATTCCCTGAACATGTCCCACTTTGACTGGTACACCTTGATTGTGGACGTCCTCCTCGCTCTCACGTTTGCTCTTGCAGCTTCCCCTGAAAAGCCCTTCGCTCTTGCTAGTTTTTCAATAGTCGAAAGGCAGTTAGATTGAGTGAGAGGAGATTTTGATGGTATCTCTCTATATGTGGCTGTCTGAGTAGATCGTTCCGACAAGGTAACGACCTGGGGGTGTCTACTAGCCACTCTCACTTCGGTGATCCAGGGTCTCATGGGCCAAAACGGAGCTATCAGGTTCATGTGGGCGTTGTTCGACTCCCTGAACTTCTTCATGACTCTGTCTAGGATCTTGAATGGGGGGAAGGCGTACGTGTCTAGTCCTTCCCAATCCATGAGGATGGCGTCCACTGCCACTGCTTCCTGGTCTGGGATTGGAGAGCAGTAAACAGGTAACCTCTTTGTTCTCTGCGTCACAAAGAGGTCTATTGACGGTTCTTCCCACAGATTCCAAAGTCTGCTGCACACTTCGTGATGTAGGGTCCATTCTGTCGTGGGAATCTGTCTTCCTCTGCTGAGAAGATCCACTCTGACATTCTTCTCTCCCTCTATGAAGCGAGTTATCAGAGTTATATTGTTCGCTTTTGCCCAGAGCAGGAGATCTTTTGCTGCCTCGTAAAGGGATTCCGAACGAGGGCCTCCCTGTTTCCTGATGTAGGCCAACGCTGTGGTGTTGTCTGCATTGACCTGTACTAACTTGTTCTGGACCTCCTCCTGGAAGCGTATTAGCGCTAGATGAATGGCCACCAGTTCCTTCACGTTTATATGCCATTTCTTCTGATGGTCTTCCTATAGACCCGAGATCTCGCCCTTCCCCAGTGCAGCCCCTTTGCACCCCACCCCACGTCCGATGCGTCTGAATACAACACTAGGTAGGGGTCCTTCTGTTGAAGTTCGAAGCCTTCTTGTAGCTTGTTGGTGTCGTCCCACCAACTCAACTGATTGTTCTGGAACAACCTACTAAGTCCACAGCGTAAACCATAACTGAATCGGGCGCTCTGACAGCTGCCTACTGACTACGTTCGGTAGTGAGGCAAGTTGTCCAAGCATCCGAGCAAGTCATGTGATCTTTGCCTTTTAAAGGGTTATGCCGAGAGACCATACAAATTGTCTATTTGTTTGTAACTGATGCTGGACAGCAAGGTGGTGAATCTCTTAACGAGGTGATGATTCTCTTAAGGCAAGTGCCCAATAGGCGAAAGTCAATTGCCCTCTAGAGACCGAGGTCCTTAATGGCAAGACATTCTCATAGTAGTTGAATCTCAGCTAAAACAAAAACAACACTATGTTCCATTGAAGACGAAGGTGGAGAGTGAATGCAACCTACGTCTTCACAGCCGAATCGAGAGAAGGATTCTCAAGGTTCTGAACCTGTGCTTATAAAGGACTGAATACGCAAACAGCTATTTCATTGCTGTAAGGCGAGGGGTTGTAGTTGCAATGAAAGTGGGGCGGTTTCCAGTAATGAAAAAAACAGGGAAGTACTACTTCTCATGGGCTAATCATTTGGAAGTAGAGCTGGCAGGTCGGAGAGCAGGCGATGTCTTCCGTATATATCTGTTAATTCGGGGTGAACAATGAACAATTACACCCCTCCGAATACGAGATATTTTGAAGACAAACTCAGATGACTGAAGAAAACATTCCGCATTATCACATGCGTGCAGCGGGAAGACTAGTAAAGACTTCTGTTACCGTGCGGTAAACATAAAGATAAAAGAGTCCAGAATATATATCTGTTGAAAATTCTCGCAATATTCAAGGGGATGCAAAAGATGTCATTCATGTATGCGAGAATCCCCATTAATCAGAGACCCAAGTCCGATATTGTTGGACAGAGAAAAGGTTCGGTAGTCAATCATTGTAGGGGAGAGACATAAACCGACCGTGTATCTCGGAGAGCCAGCTGGTACTGGGTTGTCTTTCTGCAGTCCCCTACTCAGTAGTTCTTGCTCACTCGCTATCCTGAGTTGCCAGGTAATCCATTCCTCGAAGGAATGCGTTCGGCTAGAATAATCAAGCATTAAAAAAGGGATATATTATGCTTGAACAATTATATTTAAACGAAACGGATTTCGGTAAATACAAAAAACTGAGGTGGTGTTGTAGTGACCATACCAAAAGTATCTTAAAAATCGAAACTGGTAACTCCTGGGAAGATGCAGACAGTCCCGAGTTGCAGTTCCATTAGGATACTAGCCGTCTCGGTCACAAACCGTAGAATTAACTACAGTATGCGACTACCCCCCGGACAATTCAACTGCTTATCAGAATCATGTCTCGAGTGTGATATACATTGTGTATTTGTAGGTTTCTGTACAACGACTTCCATCCTAAATTCTTTTCCCTTAGAGGAATGAGAATAAGGATTGGAAATCTACACCCTTCCTTCTCTAGTCAAGAGAGTGAAAAAGTCTTCCCCTAAGGAAAGCTTCAATAGTGAAAACAGAAAAACCGAAGACGAAAGTTCAAGCCAAACTGGATGTTCGCATTCGTTCGTCTGTATTCCAGGGTTGGTCGTCTACTGAGAGATATCCTTACTTCAATAGCAGTTCTTCTTACAAACGCTAGAAATTCCAGGAATTCGAGCATTCGGCGAGGTTCCCAATTATCGTAAAAACAATTATCGGGGATTTCGATATAAAGTCCTGCGTGGCCTTTTGGGCTAAGGCAGAGGAGACCTCATTCTTGAAGGAGGAAGACTTCTGGGGTCTACCCTTCATAAACTGCAAGGGCAGGCTCCGAGGTACAGCCTGCTGAAAATCTTCGGATATAAGTCCGTCAAAACCGCAAGTAATCTTTTCAGATCCGCCGCATGAAGAGTTTCTTGCGTCTCCTCCTCTGAGATCTCTTCCAAAGGATTGGCAATTTCCGATGTCGAACGAGTGGGGGAATCGCGCACATCGTCCTGCTTGCGTGCGTCATGTATGCGTCCAGCATGCTGCGAAGGAGCGTCACGATCCTTGTCACCTCCCGTCACGTGTCCAGCTTGCTGCGAGGGAGCGTCTATGAGCGCTGCAACTTGCAGCGAGTCGGCGTCTTGCTGGCTGTTAGCATCTCGCTGTCCTAACTCCGGTCTTATCCTATTCCTGGGTCTGTTGATGTCCTTATGTTCCTTCTTGCGTGCTTCCTCTCTTAGTCCTTGTGACTTGTAAACGTCAAACAGAGACGTAACGGACTGCTGAAGCTCTGACAAGAACGCTGCTTGTGGTGCCTCTTGCTGCTGGGGAACAACTGGAGATGGCACTGCACGTGTAAGTGATTACATAATAAAAATATGGAATGTTATTCCATATATATAAAAGACTAAAACTAAAGAGGTCAACCAGATTGCTTGCAGGAATGTGATCAGACCAGAGACGCTAAGATGGCGTATACAATAAAGTAGGCTAAGGTGACGTGCCGTCACCTGTAGTCATTCATTTGTTTTGAAAACATTAGTCCAAGCTTCCTGCTTGAGACAACTACCGCGACCTATAATTCAAACGACCTACGTGATTTCTAATGTGTCTCATTTTTATGTATGTTCGTATGTACGAGCTACTGTCTGCTTCCTTTACGACTTGTAACCGAGATGGTAGTTGGAACAGAATAGAATTAGCCATAATCATTGGCAGAAGCAATCAAGCCATCATCATTAGAAGACCTGTACACTCCTATCTAATTTTCATCATGTAATCTCAGAGAATATAAGTATTTTTTATACTTCGTGTTTTCTACTAGAACCTCACATCATTGCCGAATCATCATGAGTTTAACACATCGTCGTCATAACCAAAGAAGATAATACCGACTTTGTAAGTGATCTACAAACCCCAAGACACTCCAATGAGTATGGAAGTGCATAACCAAACGACTTAGCGTAAGATTATCGCAAGTCTAACATTACCTCATGGGGCGCCTTATTATACAAGGCAACTGCCCTAATATTGGTGGCAGACTACTACAAGACCTCTACAACGTCTTCCGAAGAAAAACCAGAATAATGAATAATGTATCATATCAGAAGTCAACGACGACGAAAGCAACAGATTCTTCAAGCAACTTAGTATCATCATTTAGTGAGCGACTTCAGAAAACAACAAGAACTCTTCAACGTCTTCCGAAGAATAACGAATAATGTATCATCAGAAGTCAACGACGACGAAAGCAACAGATTCTTCAAGCAACTTAGTATCATCGCTTAGTGAGCGACTTCAGAAAATAACAAGAACTCTTCAACGTCTTCCAAAGAATAACGAATAATGTATCATATCAGAAGTCAACGACAACGAAAGCAACAGATTCTTCAAGCAACTTAATATTTTCGTTAGCGAGCGTCTTCAGCAGTGCATAACTTCAAGAAACAAACAGAACACGTCTTCAGCATCAGATCTTCAAGGGCTCGAATCCAAACAAAGCGCACGGGGGAAACTCAAGCCAAAAACTAGGTCATCAGCTAAACAGAGAAGGAGGGCCAAGTCTGTGTATCGTTATCGGAACACCGTGACTTCCCACAAAATCAAGCTAAGTACAACCTTTTTTTTTATTCATTTGGAGTAACTTTGAGTGTTTCCTTTGCAGGTCGAATTTCGTTATTCCTGTGGCCGAAGTTACGAGACATTCTTCATCTTACTTTTTTACAGAAATTATCTACATCATTGAGATTTTGCTACTGCGAGTTTTTATCTTTGAGTTTCTGTTTCCAGAAGTTCTACTGAAATATCATAATCATATAATGTGTTAATTTTACCATTTTGGGTGATTATTAATCCTTTACGTAACAAAACATATTAAACAGTGAATATGCGTTTTACTCAGTGGACATCTGTATTTATACAGATGCATGGATAGGGTCATTAGGCACCGTAGTGATTAGAAAATACACAAAAACAAGTGGAACACCCGTACAAATCTGGATAAATTAGAGGTAATACACAAAAACAAGTGGAACACCCGTACAAATCTGGATAAATTAGAGGTAACACTATTTCGGGTCAGGACAATAAAGACTCCTGTGCAAAGTCCTGATCGCAGTTTTAGCCTTGAGTTTTTTTAGTTATATGCGTAAGATATTGAACCTCAATGACTCAACTTAACTTTAAAAATACGGCTGGATTGCAAGGAATAACATGTCTATAAAAACTTTCATTAGGCTAAATGCGCTGACCAGGATCCCTCACTATTTCAAATTTTAGCAAAGAATGAAGTAAACAACAGCAAGTACAAACAGTTAATATTGAATGCAGTAGAGATAATTTGTCTTAATAGTAATCGCTCAATTCCTAATAGTTCGTCATTCATACGTTCGTTGCTTTATACATAACCAACAACAGAATGCTAAAAACACACAATACATTGCAGATGGTAAACAGTAACCCTAAAATATCAGAATCAAACAAATCGTGCTTAAGCAAACTTGGTTACTGTGTCATCTAGTCAACAGTCAGGGTCAGTTAAATCTGCCGAGTGTTCAAAGCATAGCACATTCCACACAATAAGCGACTCTAGCAAGACCGGGAAAAAGAGATGTTTGGATCATTTATGCCATACTTTTTTTTTTATTCCAATACCTTTTTGAATTAAAAAGGAATTTTTCCTATGAATCACACGACCGTATCAAGTAATCAGAGCAGGTTCTCGTAATTTAACACAATAAGTTATTATAATAGTGGTGGATTAAGCCCGACTGAACACGCCGTAAAAATTAGAATATCTTTTTTTATTCCTTTAGTACACATAATATCCTGTATTTACGGACTCACCGTCTGTTGTTTGAACTTCCCTATTGAGAAGTCTGGATAAGCGAGCACTTACAGATACCTCTATAGTTATAAAAAAACATTGATCTGTATCTAGCGTAATTGTAAGATATCCATCTAGGGGTATACAAAACATTATCTAACCTCCTGCAAAATAAGGCGTGTTTATCAAAGGAAAATTCTATAAACCTTCATACATATTAAAATCCGTTTGAACAAAAAGAGACAGTTAATCAAATAATAACTTATATAGAGGAACCAATCGTTCGTCTCATAAATTGTGATATTGTTCAACGACCCAACAGAATTCTCCCACAACCGCAGTCGCAGTTTGCACACAAAATCTCAAGACGCATGCACCCTCGAATGTCTTAGAGCATGTAAAAAGACTTTGCTGGGAAATAAAATTTTAATCCTTCCCGACACTCTGAAATATAACGATTTCCGCAAACAAAGCCCTAGACACGGTTGACTTGCAGCAACAAGTTAATCTAGTAATCCACAAAACCTATACATATAAATATCGCATTTTTTTTTTATTGTTGCTAATTTTAATCACGCCCAACCAGTCGTAGATGAAGCTCTATAACTTTATCTAAAGTAATATCCGTAAGTCATTCAAGCAGAGGTGATTCAGCAGAAATTTTTTTTTTATCTTTTATCTGAATACCAGGAAGTTTCTCCACTAGCGAGTGATCTCTGGGGAAAAACGGATGTCATTGAAAACAAAATACGGTCTAAGGACAAACATAAAGCTATATGCGTACCTTCGTATAGACTCCCAATGAAATTTCAAAATAAGAGATAAATGACGAAGTTGAAAAATGTTAGTAATAGGAGTCATTAGGAAATCAAATAGCCCATATAATTTTTCACTCAAACGTCATGCCATAAAAGATCGGACTTGGCGTATCTGCGTAGATTTCTGTCTCTTAAACAAGGAAACGATTCCCGATCGTTTCCAGTGCCATGAACCGACGATATCTTATCTTTGTTAGGTTAGAATAAATTTTTTTTTCACCAACTTGGACTTACTTAAAGGCTTTCACCAGACACCATTACTTAAGTGATTGTACCTCATTACCGTTTTCAGCACACTCAGGGGACATTATCAATTTTTACATATGCCTCTGGCTTACGTTGCGCCCCAATTACAAAATACTGTTTGGAGACTTTTAGGGGATACCCAACATGCCTATTGGTTGGTCTTGTAATCTTTTCTAATACCTTAGAAGTAAAACATTCACATAAACTAGAGCTAGTGCTACAGAGACACAAAGACAAATAATCTCAGAGTAAAATATCTAAAATGTGAGTTTTTAAAAACCGAACATGTTTATCTAGGTTTTATGTGTCTAGTCAAGGTCTTAAAGTAGTCCATGGTAAGGTGTCGGCTATTCATAACTTCCGGTACCTATTAACATAAAAAGGGGATACAGCACTTTTGCGCTGTAGTGGGTATTACAATCGTATGTAAATATGTAACTCTTCAATCATGACAGCTCCTTTAACAGATCTTACGAAGAAGGGCGTAGATTTATTATGGTCTAAAAAGCATCAACAGGCGTTCGATATCTCAAAAGCGGAATAATGCAGCTCACCTAACTTAAAAATATGTTATTGTCATGAAACAATAAAGTTTGTTCATACTTACCTGGCAGATATATATATAGCTGTATTCTCCGAAGTCCGACAGAATTTCAAAACTCCCGGCACACGCAGTGGGCGGCCAGGTGGCTAGTACCCATTCCCGCCGCTGGGAGGCGGATATCAGGAACCATTCCCTTTTTCTATTCAGATTTTTCATACCACTGTCCCCTGAGGGGAGGTGGGTGGGTACTTAATTATATATATCTGCCAGGTAAGTATGAACAAACTTTATTGTATCATGACAATAACATTTTGTTCATGAAACTTACCTGTCAGATATATATATAGCTGAATCCCACCATTGGAGGTGGGAAGGGACAGAATAGAAGGACTTTAGGAAACAAATTACATGCAGATGATTGACATCTTGGTTCCTTACCTGTTAGCATAGCTGACTTCGTGATTACTGTCACCCAAGTCTGCTTCTGCTTTACTAAAGTCTCCAGCAAGGTAGTGACCTATGTAGCTGGTGAGTTCTAGATGATCTGTCAACGGGAGCGTGACCACAATGTGACTAGACCATACTGACCATACTGTGGGGGCAACGAAGCTAAAAACCACCACCTGACCTAACCTATCAAAGTTAGTCCCATAACTTCTAGGCTAAAGAAAGGGAAAGCGCCTCAAGCGACTGACCCTTCAAAGTTAAAAGCACACACATCCCTTTTCTATAGGATAGGATTCGTGCTGCTTCCTGCCCCCAATAATATTTCTATGGATATGTATGGTCCTAGCGACTCGCAGATCTCATATGTCGTCTTCACATCCCGCCGGGAGTGTGAAGCAAACACAGAGTTGCTTCGCTCAAACGTGGCACTCAGGATATTACTGAGTGTCATGCTCTGTTGAAATGCTTCCGAGGCCGCGCCCTCACCTCGTGAGCATTCAGTTTAAAAGATTTAAAATCTTTGTTCAAAAATAATGAATGAGCCTCTTTCAAAGAACTCCTTAACCATAACGCCAGGGCATTCTTCGACATGGGCAAGTCTGGTCTTTTTACGGAACACTGCAGATTGTCCGAATGACCTCGACTTTCTTTAGTTTTATCAAGATAAAACTTGAGAGCCCCGACAGGGCACAGGACTCTCTGTGGCTCTTGTCCAATAATTTGTGCCATCCCCTTGATCTCCAGGCCTCTGGCCAAGGGTTAGACGGGTTTTTCGTTCTTAGCAAGAACGGAAGGCTTAAGAGGGACACCACCGAATTTATGTCCTCCAAAGCCAAAACCTCTGATGATGGCTAAAACCTCACTAACCCTCTTTGCCGTAGCTAGAGTGGTTAGAAAATTAGCCTTTCTGGTCACGTGTATCAAGTTTACAGAAAAGAGAAGTTCGAAATGCTTTGACATCAGGAACTTCAGACTACATCTAAGTTCCATGCCAGAAGCTTCGATCTAGACCATTTCAAGATTTCCACAGACCTCAAAGATCATGAAGGGCTTTGTTGTTTGACAGATCCGAATCTCTGAGCCTAGAGGCCGTCAACAACATATTTACATATTCTACAATAGTTGGGACTGCTATCTTATCCCATACTTCAGACGGAAAGGGAAGACGGTTAAAGTAATTCACAGATGTCGAGGTGGAGGAACAGTCATTCTTTCCTGCCCTATGTCCCAGAAACGGCCCACTCCAATTGGTACACTGCAAAATAGCAGCACTGCTTTGCTTTGGCAATGAGACTTGCAATTAATCTTGAAGATCTCTCGCTTCTCGACAGTCTGAACGCATTCAGACTCAGAGCGGAGAGGTTTTTAGGTACCTCTCGAAGTGAGGCTGTTAGAGTAGACCGATTCTCTCGGGAAGGGTCCTTGGAAAGTGCTCTCTGAAGGACGTGACCTCTGTGAATCCAGCCTCTCGAAGGCCAACATGGGCGATCAGCATCTTTTCTCGCTCCCTCTGACGCCAGCGATTATCTTATTATATTTCCTAAGCTTTTGAATAGGGGAAAAAGAGACTAACCAACTATTCCCCATTCCCATACTATATGAAGGCGTCTATTGCTACCGCTCTCAGATCGAGAATAAGAGGAGGCTTCTTCGTCTTCAATATTGTGAAGAAATCTACGAAAGGATGTCCCCAAAGTCTTCACAACTCTCGACATACTTCTAAGCGAGGATTACTCAGACGTCAGTAGTTGCTGCCGTCGATCGAGAAGATCCGCACGGACGTGCAATCGTATAACGAACCTCTTGAGGATCGTTATGTTACGTGTCTATGCCGATAACCATCTCTCTCTTCTTGGGATATGAGAGAGCTGCGGAATTATCTGAGAGACGTTTAGAATTATTTCTAGATCTTTGATGCTATTTCAGTTCTCCTGTAGGAAAAACTGTAGAGGTCTGAATTGCAGTCTATTCAGGGAAACAAGCTTCTCCAGCGAGAAAATGGTCCCCAGCAGACTCATCCATTCCCTCACTAAGCATGCTTCCTTCCCTAATAAGGCTGCGCTTTGCATAAGCAGGAGAGCATTATCATAGTGCTATGCTGCGGTAGACTCGTACAGAATTCTGTTACAGTGCGGTAACCAGCGCCGAACAGGTCTAAGAGATATCTCTGTTGAAAATTTCTTAGTAAAAGGAAGTCGTGTTCATTCATGATTACTAGAAATCCCCTCAACCCGAGACTAAAGTCCATGATTGTAGGGCAGAGATACGGTTCGTCAATCAATCCCACGAGAGAGAGAAACGTAACCGACCGCGCATGACAGCAAGCTAGCTGATACTGAGTTGGTGTACAGTTACAGCAGCTTGCGTTCACCTTCTCGCAGTATTATGCCGAGTTGCCAGCTACTCTATTCTACCAAGGAATAAATTTTTCATTATTTGAACAGAAACTCTCCAGTTGGCATATTTCAGCGAAACAGAATTCGCTAAATACAGAAGCTGATTTTGTGTTGTCGTAACACTACGCTTAATTAACCAAAAGTTAAATCGGAAACTCCTGGAAAGTTGCCGGGAGTACCGATTAAATATACTGCGTCATCCACAATGACAGCAGCCTTCTATCGTCGTCTCGCGCTATTCTGCCTGAGTTACCAGCTACTCTATTCTACGAAGGAATAGATTTGTTACTATTATCGATCAGAAGGAAATTCTCAAGCAGGCATATTTAAGCGAAACATAATTCGCTAGATGCTGAAGCTGAGTTGGTGTTGTTGTAACAATACCTTTTAGCATTGTCCTTACACCGGAAACTCCTGGAAGTTTGCAGGAAGGACCGATTAAATACACTTAAAATAACAGTCCTTTCGGTTGCCATCTGTAGAGGTAACTACGATATGCGCATATGACTTGAACCCTACATTAGTAATATGACGCAAAGATAAAATACGCAAGTATTGTAGTCACTTGAACATCTAATTCTCTACTACATTCTTTCCTCGAAGAAGAAGAGAGAGAGAATGGAAATCGACTGTCTTCGTTCTCTTTGCCAAGAGAACGAATTAATATTATTCGAATGGAGATCCTCAAGTGAGAACCGAGGATCGAAACGGACAGTTCAAGCTTCTTATGATATTGGACATAAGACTTCATGGACGTAGTCTACAAGTCTTTTTCCTGGATGAGCCTCTGACTAATGAATGAGAGCTCCTTCGAATTTTGTTAATGAGAGCTTATCCGCTTATGCGATAAAATGTTATTAAAATCTTTGTCAATGAGAACTAACCCATTTACATGACAGAAAGTAATCCAGGAATTCGAGCATATAGTCTTCCCCGATTCCTGCAGAAATCGAGGAAGGGGGGGGGTAGGATTCCTGATCAGAGACTGGGCTTACGGCAGGTAGGACCTTAATGTTCCCTTCGGCAGCGCAGTCCCGAAAGCAGACAAGGCGTTTTATGACACCGATATCTGCTTACAGTTTTTCTGGAATTCATCAAGTCATGGATTCTATTGAACGCTCCCTTTGTAGAAAGCGAAGTAGACATCTGACGAGACCAAACTCCTTCCTCTTCTTTCGACGACGCCCTTTGAAGAGCGTTCTTTGCAGGAATCCTGCCGAACATCTTGGTGCGTAAGACGCCTATCGTTCTGAAGAACGTCCTGGCAAGTGCTCCGCCGAGCATCATGACGTGTAGGATGCCGAGCGTCTTCAAAAGCGTCCTCGCTAGCGTCCTGGCGAGCGTCCAGATGTGTAAAGACATCGAGCGTCTTCCAAAAAGCTTATCAATGTTTATGATGTCGAGCGTCTTCCAGAGTGTCCTGATGAGTGTCTCTTCGTGTAGGACGTCGAGCATTTGCAAAAGCTTCCTCACGTCTCAATGCATAGGGACGTTGAGCATATTCAAGAGACGTCCTCGCGAGAGTCTTGCCGAGCGTATTGGTGCATAGAACATCAAGGTTCTGAACGGCCTCTCAGAGAGGATCTTGTCGAGCGCCCTGATGCATGAAAGGCCACCCGAGAGGAGCGTCCTGGAGAGCCGCACGCTGCTCCTGAAGTGTGAGAGCACTATAAGAAGACGTACGGCTATCGTCTTCAAGACGGGCCTTAAAGACCTTCGTTACCTTCTAACAAAGACAGTGGCCGCCTGTGCGACATCTTACGTCTTTGTCAATGCAAATGAACATTTCCAGAAACGCGCTCAAAAAAAAAAAAAAAAAAAAAAAAAAAAAAAAAAAAAAAAACAAAAAAAAAAAAAAAAAAAAAAAAAAAAAAAAAAGAACGCCGAGCATTCCAAAAGGCATCCTCGTGAGGTGCTTGCCGATCATCCTGATTGCATTCTTTGAGCGTCTTGAAGAGCGTCCCGAAGAGGAGAGCGACGAACATCAAGGGAAGCGTCATAGTGAATGACGTGCGTCAACACGAGTAACTGAGAGGCTTCCTGGCGAGGGGAGAGCCGCTCATGAAACGCGAGCGTCCTAAGCAGAAGTACGGTGAATCGTCATCAGGACGAGTCTTAAGGACGTTCGCCACTCTTGTACAAAAACGACGGCCGCCTGTGCAACATCTTGCATCTTTGTCACACTCATCGACACTGTAGAAGGGCATTTAAAAGGACGCCTGTGTGTTCTTGGGTATGAGGAATGCTTCGCCCTTCTCCTGTCGAAAACTAGGATAGTCTGTCCAGCATAGCTGCCGAACCAGAGACATCTCTGTCCGCTGACAGAGCGTCCCTTAGACGAGTAAGAGGCGTCTTATGGCGAGCTGTTTGACTATGCAAATCAGCTTGCCGGATGTCAAGCTTATCAGCTTGAACAATATCCGTTTCGTAGTAAAGCGAACGTCACACATATAGGACGCGCCATTGAGGAGAGGAGGGAAGAGCGTCTTGGAGAGCAAGAAAACAATCCTTGCTTGACAAGAGTAACGACGTTCATTCCTCTCGATGGAGAGCAAGCGTGAGTGTTCCGAGTCTCGAAAGGCGTCCTCGTGAGGGTCCTGCCTTATGGACATTTTTTTATCTCTTGACAAAGACGACGGCCGCCTGTGCGACATCTTGCGTCTTTGACACGCTTATCGATATTAAGTCATGCCGAAGGGACGCCAGATCAGTACTCTGACGCTCCCTCCTGACGAGAGAGAGGATGTGAAGCATCTTCTTCTCTAAAGCTTCTTTTTAGAGGGCGCGAGTCCTTCCGAGAGCTCCAACCCTGCGGGGAGGACGCCTCGCAGGACGAGAAGCAATCTTTCATGATTCCTGCACGTGCACGATCTTTGGCAGCCTTGGAAGTGTCTTCAGGTCCTGCCGAAGGGACGCCAGATCGGTGGGGGGTTCCCGTAACTCTCCTTCGGTTTACGACTTGCCCCCTCCCTGTCCTGGGAGTCCGGACAGAGGTCTAGACCTAGAGGCGTTATAGGACCGATCTGACGCCCCCTCCACAACACTAGGGCAAAATCAACATCACTACACTCACAACACTGATTGGAGAGCGAGCACTTTATATTCCAAGATTACCTGATGTAATCCACCATAATAGGGCATTACCTCTCACAGACACTTCCTCTAGGCCCCGTAAGCCATACCCACAGGGTTAGGGCAAAATCAAGTCTACAGGAGGTTAGTAGGTTCATTATCCTAACTTCTGTTTACTGTGGAGGAAGACCTCCTGATTCTATCACGCTCTAATTTGCGTACTATGGAATCATACGTCTTCTTCTTTCCGGAATCAGTCAACATTACACTAATTACATTGATCTTTCAACAAAAGAAACATGTAAACGTCATGTATACTAAGCGAGTGTCTACCGAAGGTTTCGGTAGCCTCACCTTACCCCTTGCAGACAAACAAAGTCTGAACCTAGGCTAACTAGATTCAGACATCTTATGCAATGAAAAATTTTAATTAATATATGATAGCGTATGCCTAGCCACAAATCCAAGTCAATCATTCAAAAAATAAATTAGGATACTTAAGAGGCTAATGAAGTTTCAAAATCCTAGGCGGAGGTAATGGAAAACAGGTGTTTACACTACCACGACAGAGAAAAATCTGAATAGAAAATGGGAATGGTTCCTGATATCCGCCTCCAAGCGGTGGGAATGGGTACTAGCCACCTGGCCGCCCACTGCGTGTGCCGGGAGTTTTGAAATTCTGTCGGACTTCGGAGAATACAGCTATGTATATATCTGACAGGTAAGTTTCATGCAAAACCCTGATTTAAATAAGGAATTTTTTTTTTTTATATGCAACAGACGCTCAGACCAAGGGGTAAGAGGGGTACTACTTCAGCAATATGATAAACAGTTCTTTCCTATAGCTTTTTTTATCACGTAAACTAAAGCCCTCTGAAGTAAAATATGCAGTAATAGGCAGGAAGGGCTAGGTATCGTTGACTCACTAGTACATTTTAAGTTCATAATCTACAGCTATCCTGATAAAATCCTTACTGACCATAAAGACCCATACCGAGTTTTTTCGAAGGCTTTAAACAGTCCCAAAGGAACTCGTTGGCATATGATCATTCAGGTCTTTGGAGCCAAGTTAAGATATCTACCTGGGAAAGCAAATATCATAGCTGACGCATTATCCCGCAATCCCGCACCATAATGCAAAGAACCATTAATTGGACTAAAAGATATAGAAACATCCGTGCCTATTGTTAAAACCGTATCTAAACAAGAAAATTCATTACCCCAAGAGATCGCGAGCATTGAATATCTGGGTTGGAGCGCAGAACTGTTACAAACTGAACAAAGCAAGAGTCAACAGCGATAAGCAAAACAATAAACACTTCGAACAGAAACAAGGTCAGGGGCTAAGCAAAACAATAAACACTTCGAACGGAAACAGGGTCAGCAGCTAAGCAAAACAATAAACTCTTCGAACGGAAACCCTAAAACAAAAGTATATTTAAAGTATGTGTATCAGAATTCTGTAATCAAATATAATATATAATATTATATGTATGGTCCGTGGACGAGGAAAACCCGAAGAACACAGCAGGGTGACTAACGACCAGGTAGTAGTAATAATCTCTTTCATACCAATCGTCCTAAACTAGTTGCATTCCGTCATCCAGGGTTCTCTTTTATGTCACAGAAAGCCAAATCACTGTTTTACTGGCCTACAATGCTTACAGATATAAAAAGCACATAACTAATTGTAACGCGTGTCATGAAAACAAGGGATACACTAAGACACCTGTCAGTTTAAGGACCTATCACGTGCCAAATCAATCCTTGAAAGAATACACGTAGAATTATTAACAGAGTTACGAGTCTGGCAGAGCAAATAAACACTTCTTAGCGTTAATAGTTCCTTTGACACATTATATAGAATAATAGCACTAAAAAAACAAAACACCGCAATTGAGTGCGCTAGGAATATTCATGAGTGCTAAATCAGTAAACATGGAATTCAACACATAATAATCTCTGACTCGGGTGGTGTATAAACAATAATAATCTCCTTAACTCGTTGTGTGAATTAACCTTTCCATTAAGAAAACCAATACTAATATTTTTTTTAACTCACCAGAGTCAATCGGTTTGGTAGAACGGATAAATAGGAAAGTGTCAATGTCTTATGAGTTACAACTCGTGATATTGGATCCGAACTGGATTATAGCCGGTCTCACGGTTTTAAATACCTTTACTCATTCATATCTTGTATCTATAGAAATGATACCGCAAGTAGCCTTATACGGTACGCTGCTAGGACAATTTTCCACATATTCAAGCCAACCATTAATTCATCAAATATAAATAAATAAATAAATAAATAAATAAATAATAAATAAATAAATAAATAAATAAAATAAATATGGATACAAGTGGAGCCAATATAATAGACTTCGTAAGAAGTCGGAGGGTTTACAAATTATAACAAAAAAAGGAAATCACGATAAAATCAATAAGCAAAATGTAACCATAGTTTAATTAAATATCCAAATATATACTATGCGTAAAGATTTGAACTCTAACTTAACGCTTTAGTAATGACAAAATAAGCTAAAAGTTCAAACATATACAAAAACCTACTGACATATTGTCTGTCCCGGTGATTTATATTCGCAGTCAATGAAAAAAAATAAATAAATAAATAAATAAAATAAAATAAAATAGATTTTAGTCAGGAAGTCTAGAAGTGAAAAATGTATATCTATGGAATAATCCTATATGGATCTTACAGGGCAAATAATATATATAGAATTTGTATGGAAACTTTTTTTTCATTAGTTTGAATTAAGAATTTATCGAATAGGAATATCTAATTTAACATAATTACATTTATTTACAATCATGCAGATTTCCAACATGAAAAAAACTAATATTATTGTTCAATTTTGGTACAGAGTTTTTTTTTTTTTTTTTTTTCCGACATTCTTCTCCGGTGTGGGTGGAGTATTAAAAAAAAAAAAAATATCCAAATATACTAAGGTCGTATTTATTACAACAAGTAACGTAACTCTTAGCTGGATGAGAGCAATCTCCTGCCAGGGGTGGACGACGTCCATCAGTCTGAAGGTGCCATGATGCAATGCCAGGATCAGCATTGTTCCTTTTAACCTCAATAAACCGCTTGCAAAGCAGGTTGGCTGGAGAGAGGAATGCTTAGCCCGAACTTCTCATGGGCAAGGCAGACGTTAGGTACAAGTGTCCTATCCGTATGCGCAATGGCCAACTTTAGTTAAGGACTTGCAATCGTTTTAAAATTAATGAACAAAAAATAAGCAAATAGAATTTTCTATAGCATCAAAATGAATTAATTTTTTCTGAATCCTCATAGATAATTAGAGTCAATAAATCAGCTTATGATATTGGTAAACGGACATTTAGAAGTATCAAGTCATGGATATGAAATATTTACTTGCAACATTAGCCTATTACAATTCAAGTAAATCACAGTCATGGGAAAATGTCACATTTTCTTGAAAAACCCAAAACAAAGTTTATATAGAAATTGTACATAGTGGGTTTCTTTCATTGCATCTCCCTGCCTATTAATAAAGTTTTAAAAATTAACCTCAGAGGATGCGCGCGAGAATTTGAATATGAAACTTTTGTTAGGGGCACATAGGATCGGATTTTATCACAACTTAATTTCAGTAAGCATAGAGAAAATACAGAATCATGATTAATATTCTCTTTGACTCTTATGTTGCCTGGCAATCTTACAAACAGTTCCGTTTCTACACATTCTTTGTCTAGTAACTTACTACCAGTAATATCGAATTTTCTTTGGGATTCGTATTGATATTCTGTTTATTTTCTATAATATGGTATATTTTTACAGTCAATCATAGACCTGGATAGGTTCACTCATTGTTAATGCCATGGATAAAAAAAGTTTTGTACAGCTGAACTCTTTTGAATTCCATAAAATATCAGCGAATTCATGTGGGTTTAAGTCTGGTTCTTAATGGCTTTCTCCCTCCCGTATTTGAGTTTGTCTGAATTTACTTTGCCCTTGTGACAAGTATAGTTTCACTTGCAGGCTGATCAATGGAACCTGGTTACAGTATCCTGCAGTACGAGTTTCACATCGCAACTTCAAAAAATCGTTCGTCGCTGCGGACGACTGCAGTCAAGTAACAACCGCCTACAGTGTGAAAGGAATAAGCACCTCATAAGTGAATAAAGCTTATTTCATGGACTTTTTTCGACCGACACCGTATTCCGTCGGTTTCATCTCGTTTTAATGCGGAATGCTCCGAACCGGCTGTCGGAAATAGACTACAAAAGGGGGAACATACTTCCGACAATTACGACCAGAAGGATATTCAACTCTATGTTGCTGGCAAAGGACTCGTGCTGGGGATGATTTTATTCATCGCGAACGTATTCGTGTGGCTTAAGATGCAGAGAACAAGTATGAGGCCGAAATAGAAAGTTGGACCCTGCCAGGCAATTTTCCCCTTGTTTTAACCATTTGGAATTGGCCATTTCATTTGGCTATAGGTGGTTGTCTGGAACTGTGCAATGGACGAAAAGTTGTTCGAACGCTAGTAATGTGTAGTAGTATAACCTCGTCATGTATCCTATATATAAAGTATCATGCCTACTATATAAATTGATCATAAATAACAGAGCCGAAATATATCTTTGCGTGTACGCACTAGGAATCTATTATATAAATGATCATAAATAACAGAATCGAAATAAATCTATGTGTGTATGCACTAGGAATCTATTATATAAATGATCATAAATAACAGAATCGAAATAAATCTTTGCATGTATGCACTAGGAATCTATTTAAAGTGCACATATATTAATCATAATTATATGAATCCATATACATATGTATAAATAAATCAGGTAGCCTATCATCAATCTGTTACCTTTTATCTTACCAATACTGCAGATATATAACAGTTAGCATAAAAAATCAACGAATCATCAGCATAAACATTAATAAATTTTTATCAATTTCATATATGAATTTTTTATCGTTAAACTATGATTTTTTTCATGTTAATCTGATTCTATGCAATTATCAGAGTACATTAGCATTTTCTGTAGCATATGTATCTTAAAGAGATGAAGAGAAAAACTGTATCAGTATATATCACGTGATCACTATTATTTACGAATACCATCATATGCATATTATGTTTTATATCTTATTAGTACTTGAATCTGTATTGTGTACACCATGAATTTTTTTTTACTGATAAGTATTTTTTATATATCTATATATATTCACATAGTGTCTGTATCACACTCCTATAAGTCAAATGCAAGTCAAGCTTGAGCAATATTCAGTGGTTGGTTTTGTAGCTGACCGAGCTTTTATGTAAGTGATTACATAATAAAAATATGGAATGTTATTCCATATATATAAAAGACTAAAACTAAAGAAGTCAACCAGATTGCTTGCAGGAATGTGATCAGACCAGAGACGCTAAGATGACGTATACAATAAAGTAGGCTAAGGTGACATGCCGTCACCTGTAGTCATTCATTTGTTTTGAAAACATTAGTCCAAGCTTCCTGCTTGAGACAACTACCGTGACCTATAATTCAAACGGCCTTCATGATTTCTAATGTATCTCATTTTTATGTATGTTCATATGTTCGAGCTACTGTCTGCTTCCTTTATGACTTGTAACCGAGATGGTAGTCGGAACAGAATAGAATTAGCCATCATCATTAGAAGACCTGTACACTCCTATCTGATTTTCATCATGTAATCTCAGAGAATATAAGTATTTTTTATACTTCGTGTTTTCTACTAGAACCTCACATCATTGCCGAATCATCATGAGTTTAACACATTGTCATCATAACCAAAGAAGATAATACCGACTTCGTAAGTGATCTACAAACCCCAAGACTCCAATGAGTATGGAAGTGCATAACCAACCGACTTAGCGTAAATTATCGCAAGTCTAACATTACCTCATAGGGCGCCTTATTATACAAGGCAAATGCCCTAATACACGTACGTCTACGGCTTCGGAGACTCTAGCTGGGGTCTTCTGGCGAAGAGGTGGTGACGCCCCTTGCGACACCTCCCTATCCGGGGGAGGGGGAGAAGCATGAACTGACGTAATGTGCACGTCTTCTTCCTCCGAAGAGCTATGCGTCCTACACCTCTGTTTAGGCACGGATGCGTCGTCCTCCTCTGAAAAGAGGGTTGCTGGAACGTAAAGGGGGACCTACGTCTCTTGAGAGGTCTCGATTCTTGAGGTTGTCGCCAACCGCATCTGGGTCTTGCGCCGTCCGAGGATGACGAACACTTCCTCATCTCGACTTTCCTGCGGCGAGGAGGAGCGTCCTGGGATGCGTCAACAGGATCGCTCGAGGGGACATCCGCTCGCTGTTCAACATCTCTCACCTATCTTAGCCTGTCGACGTTCCTTCTCCCAGGGGTTGGGGAGCATGGAAGAGGTCTAAGGCTAGGAGCATGACAGACACGAACGGACGCACCCTCCACTGCACTAGCACTGTCCCCGAACTTGCGATGCAAACCACGCACTGCCCCCCACATCACTTCC
Organism: Macrobrachium nipponense; assembly: GCF_015104395.2. Taxonomy (NCBI): domain Eukaryota; kingdom Metazoa; phylum Arthropoda; class Malacostraca; order Decapoda; family Palaemonidae; genus Macrobrachium; species Macrobrachium nipponense. The sequence continues at coordinate 51,153,287 of NC_061092.1, read as the reverse complement.
CTATCCGAAGTAAGGGATTGCTCTTTAACACCCAAGGCAGAAATAGCAGCCATAATATCCTTCATAGTAGGCTCACTTACCTCCGACTCCGCAGGTGGGTCTGGTACTACTACCTTAGGGCTAGGATCAGGAATATTAGTATTAGACAAGTTAGAAAGGACTTGACTATCAGAAGACCTAGCTGACAGAACACTCGAAGATCTAGCTCTCCTAATTCTGTCCTCTAACCAATGAACACACATGCCCTCTGCATTTCTTACATACTGTGTGGGGATCAAGAGCAGCTTTTGGAAGCCGGGTCTTGCACCCCTTCACACACATACTAACAACAGAGTCAGCCATCTTGAAAATCCAGAAAAAGTTAAAATAAACTGTCCAAGTTGGACACCAACAAAATGGAATTTTTATTCTAAAATTAATATTAATAATACTTACCTGTATAATTTATCTAGCCCTAAATCCCCAAAAACCGCACCAAAATTTACCACATTGGCAACCCTGTTACCTCCTATTCTGTCCGCCAGTTGGCAACACTGTCGTGACAGTTACAAAAACCTTCCCTCAATCAGTTTGTATAGGCAGATCGTGGGTAGGATGGGTGGGACTAGATAAATTATACAAGGTAAGTATTATTAATATTAATTTTAGAATAAAAATTCCATATTAATAAACATTACCACTTAATATAATTTATCTAGCCCGATTAACCACATTGAAAAAAGGAGGAGGGAATCTGAATACAATTTCCCCTTCGGACAGAATAGGAGAAAAACAAACAAAGAAATATATATCATAGGCAGTCAAAAACTCAACCCAAGGTCTAAGATACTAAAACAACTCAAAAAGTCTCTACCATAATGCCACCAAACCTGCGGTAGCACAGGACAACTAAAGTCAGGTTGATCCGGGGGGGGGGGGGTGACCGACCCAGGTGACCAGTCAGACGAATTTTTGCGACAGCAAGGCTGCACCCTGAAGACTAATCAAGCACTATTGCTTTCCCTTTCCCTAAAGGATGAGTGTCTGGACTGTCTGGCGATTCAAATCTAAGCAAAACCGTGGGGGTGTATCAACGCAGCCCGACGTCGCCAGCAACGAATCGGCTCATGAGCAGCTCCTAACTCGAGCTTTCTGGTGCCAAGAGAAAGGAGCGCGGAGCAAAAAGGCGATTCAGTCCCGAAGGACGAATGCCTGACAGTCCAACCTGGTCTCATGTTACACGATCATTGGGGGTGTATCAACGCAACCGACTTCGTCAAACAGAAAACTCAGGGCTACTAAATGTCGCCTGATCTCACACGAGTGTCTGACTCCGAGAAAACAGGTGAGACAAAAAGTAGATGGTGAGCGAGTCACCAGATGACAGCAGACGATCCATCGACTAATTCCCTGTCCAGGACAGTGGAAGAAGCAGGAGTCGTCAGGACAAGCGAACCAGTGGCTAGTCCTAGGTCAGCAATCGACTCTGGGAGAAGCGTAGTCGCCAGTGGCGCCGGACAACCCAGTGGCTGGGAACCATTTCACACTGACAATGGAAGCAGCATGAGTTGCCAAGCAGTCAGTCCTTGTCATCAACAACACCTAAATCCAAACTGCCTAAAATTCCATTATAACTACGTCAAAAACTGCCCATGGGTTATAATACAAAAACAAAAAAATATATACAACAAAACAAAAATTAATGAATAATATACAGGTAGCAAACCAAACGTAAAACAGGAAGACTACCTAATTCTCCTGTCTGACGACCTGTCCTGCCATCACCAACGGGCCCAAAGAACGAAGGTCGCCTAGAACTAGAGAAATATCCCTCAAGTAAAAAGAGGCAAAAACAGAATTAGAACGCCAAGTCGCCGCCTCAAGCACCTTGGCGACTGAGACGTTCTTCATAAAAGCTACTGATGTAGCAACTGCTCTAATACTGTGTGCTCTCGGCGTCTGGTCTTCCCAGCAGCCGAACCACCAGTTTTGTTTTAACGATCAGATCTCTGAGAAAAAAGGATACACCATTCTTTGAAATAGGTCTCTTGACATTTCGGGGTAAAAAAAACAAACAGATGACGGGGACGACCCTGAATGTCCTTCGTGCGGCGTAAATAACATGAGAGCGCCCTAACAGGGCAAAGAACTAATTCCTCATTTAAATTACCAACAAAGTCGACCAGCGATTCTTCAATACGAAAGACCTGGGAATGGGATTATCAGATGATTCAGTCTTTGCGACAAATTCAGGAAGGTATGACAAAATCATGTCTTGTCCAGATCTGGCAACCAGAAAAGAGAGTGCTTGCAGTTCACCCACCCCTTGGCTGTAGCCAGTGAGACAAGGAAGAGTGTCTTAGAAGAGAGGCCCCTAAATTTGGCAGAATTCAGAGGCTCAAACGGAAGGGAACCTTAAGCTTGAAAGGACTTTGTTAACGTCCCATGTCGGAGGCGAACACTGCGGCCTGGGTCGAGATAGGGAAAAAGATCGAAGTAAAATCTCTAATGACATAAGATGAAGAGATCTCAGGGCCGCCTTGCCTTAAAAACATAGGAAAGCATAGACCTATCCCAACCCTTAATTGCACGAAGGTGACCAGGGCCCTGTCATGATGTAAATGAACTAAAAAACTCCGCTACTTTTCGGTAAGGAAGTCTAGAAATTGAATGTCCTTGAGACTTACACCAACGTCTGTAAACCGACCATTTAGCCTGATAATTTACTCTGGTTGATTGCCGTCTGGCAAGAGCCAACTGTCGCGCCACTCTGGAGGAGAACCCTTCGTGCTTGGAGAACCTCCTGACAGTCTCCAGGCATGAAGATGAAGCATGTGGAGCCTGATGGAACCGATGAAAATGGGGTTGTTTGAGAAGATCTGGTCTCTCTGGCAGGCGAATGGGGGGGTTCCACCAGTGCTTCCAGAAAAGTCGGGAAAACCACTCCTTCTGTGGCAAGAAGGGGGCGATCAAGGTGAGATCCAGACGCTTGGTTGCCCTCACTTTGTTGAGGACTGACCTCAACAGAGAGAACGGAGGAAAAGCATAGGTTTGAAGTCCCTCCCAGTCCTGCAAAAGAGAGTCTGTTTCGGCACTCTGAGGAGTTCTGGTAAGGGCGCGAATATCTGGCACCGAAAATTCAGGTGGGGTGGCAAACGATCGACTGGTGACAGGCCATTTCTTTCCTGAGGCTGTCGAAGACTTCCTGGCAAAGTGTCCACTCCGACCCTTGAACTTCGTTCGGTCTCGACAAGGCGTCTGCTAAGACGTTGTGATGGCCCAGGATAAACTGAGGGACCAACGTAATCCCCCTGTCTTCTGCCAACACAGGATTGATCGGGCTTCTTGAGTGAGAAGATCCGAACTGTGTGCCGCCTTGGTTTCTCAAGTACTGAGACTGCTGTGGTGTTGTCGACAAAGATCGCGACAACCGACTCCAACAGTGTTCCTGAAATGAAAGAAGGCTAGGTACACTGCCTCAGTTCCCTCCAATTTTATGACAATGATCCTCTCTCCTCTAACCAAAGGCCCGAAGCGGCTTTCGGAGCCCAGGTGTGCGCCCACCCCCAACCTTGATCCGAGGCGTCTGACCAAAACATTAGGTCCGGAGAAACCGAAAGAAGAGATGTCCCTGACTTGAGGCGGTGAACTTGCATCCACCAACAGAGATCCTTCCAACATTGTGGAGAAGAGGCGACTATCGTGTCCTCGGACACGAAATCCCATGACTGGCGAAGTGTCGACTGAAGGGACCTCATTCTGAGACGACCTCCGGGAACCAGTTGGATGAGGGATGACAAATGGCCCAGGAGAGACCTCCAAAGAGAAACTGGCTGCGTTACAGAGGAAAAAAATTCTTCGATCAGACTCAGAAGCTTGTCTATCCATTTCTGAGCGGGAGAAGCCCTCAAAATCTGGGAATTCAAAACAATCTCCAGATAAGTCATGATCTGGCAAGGGATTAGATTGGACTTGTCGAAGTTGACACGAATGCCCAACTCGACACAAAGAGACAGAACTATCTCCCTTGACCGGAGACATTTCTCTAGAGATTCGGCCTGGACTAGCCAATCGTCCAGATACCGAAGCATCCTTACATTTAACTGATGCAGAATAGCTGAAACAGGAGCCATCACCCGAGAAAAGACCTGTGGAGCAGTGGTGAGGCCGAAACAAAGGGTCTTGAACTGGAAAAACTCCCGAGTCCGTGAAAAAACCGAAGGTAAGGTCTGCTTCTTGGATGGATGGGGATTGCAGATAAGCATCCTGCAGATCGATGGAAAACATCCATCCAGTCCCCCCTCCTGACGGATGAAAGAACAGTCTGGACCGTCTCCATCCTGAACTTGGACTTTAGAATGAACTTGTTCAAAACCGAAAGATCTATGATGGGGCGCCAGGCACCCGAGGCCTTTCGAACTACAAACATCCGAGAGTAAAACCCGGGAGAAGGAGGAGCTCGCTCTATGGCATCCTTCTCCAAGAGGGCCGGAAAAGCTCCTTCTCCAAGGCTTGACCCCTGATTGAGTGAGGGGAATAAACTGCTGAACTCGAGAGGACGATTGGAAAGTGGAGGTCTGGAAACAAAAGGGATCTCGTAACCTTCCTTCAGGACCTCCACCACCCAAGCATCCACCGCTCTCTGCCAAGCTGACCAATGGCGGGGAGAGACAAGCTCTACTGCGGTCTCCAGGCGAGGTGATGACTCCTACTTCCGAAAATTCTTTATTGCAGGAACGCAGAGACAAGGAAGAAGAAGAAGAAGAAGAAGGTCCTCCTGGAGGTTGAGCTCTTCCTCTGCCCTTAGAGCCAGCCAAGAACCTCTCCCGCATTTCAAAGGGTGAGCACCAGAGGAATGAAGTAGAGGCACCAGCAACCTGAGATGGTACTCTGGAAAAAAGAGCCAGAAGGAGGTTGTGGGCTGGAGCAGAAGGTACAGATCTGGTCCTAAACTTACGCTTACTCCTTGAAGGAACGGGAGGAAGACCAGAGGAAAAAGCTCTTGATAAGGCCCAGTGAGCTTGGGAAGAGGCATCACCTTGTTGTTCCTTCAAAACCTCAGAAGCACAGAAATATCGAAAAGGGAAATCGCCAAAAGGAGAAGAGGACAACAGACAGGTTCTCTGAATCTCCGATACAGAGGAGGGTAACTGTGACAAATACAGGTTACGCCTTAAGAGAAACAAGAAAGGCCTGCATTGAAGCAGCAAGCTCGTTCTGATGTACAGAAGCGATTGAAATGGATGAGCAGAATTTCTCAAAAAGAGGAGCATCAGGAGGAACAAACCCGGAGTCCTTGATATACATTAAAAGCCCTCCGAGGACCCACATATTGAAGGATTGAGCTTCTTGTAAGGAGCTCATAATAGCCTCCATAGCAATAAAATCTTCAATTGAGACAGAGACCGAAGCCTTAGAAGGCAAGGGTGACTTGAAAGTCGGACAAAAATCAGGATTTGGCTTGGGGGGTCGAGAGAATGAAGAATCATCCGCCACCTGGTAAACTCCTCTCCGGTCGTCGTAGAAGAGAAGAGCTTCCTTCTTGCCCTTCCCCGATCACCTTCGAAAGTTTAGCGGCAACGTCCGCCCTCACTCTCACGAACTCTGGGCAAAGGGAAAACGTAAAAATTCCTGTGACCGGAAGGACCATCAAGAAAAATCCCTTCTGTAATACAACGAAGCGGAGGTTTGCTTCTGCTCATTAGGCCTCGCCTGAGGAAGAAAACTCAAAATTAAATCAAAAAGTTTCTTGAATTCTACATCATACATCCATTCGAGGAAACATCAATATCACACGAATCCGCGTCTATCATCATCATCGTCAGATCCTAACTTAGAAAATTCCCCTGAAGTAAAATCCTGACGACTAGCTATCTTAGGCCTGACCACTATCCCTCCTCCCCCCTTTCCCTAAATAAGCGCCCTTTGGCACAGTTACGGGACTAACAGGGGACAACGGGTAAAGGATTCGTTAGGCACCTGCCCGGACCCGGATCCCCCCTAGGCCTTTCGCCACGACGGGGTTCACAAGCCGGGGTATCTGTCGCACCGTTACCATGGTGCTGTCGACAGTACCTGACGAGGAGCTGAAAATGAATCTAAAAGTGTGTTAGACATTCTAGTAAACTGGCTTCTTGAAAATTCTCTGACAGATTGTTAAAGTTAGCTGAAATATCTCTATCTAGACTAAGCTGTAATTTCTTAAAATTCTGTTTCCAGGTAGTTTCCATTGCCAAAATCTTTGAATCTACATCAGAAATAACACTTCACTAATTACCGGTTGTACAAGGGGCAAAGCATCAATTAATTCGGAATCGGAGTCGTACGATACCGAAACCGAAGAGCCAGAAACCATGAGCGCCCAAGTCAAAGAATTCGTTAGATACAGTTCTAGCAATCAATTTCTTTTTCTCCTTAACCGATCTTTTACGCTGGGGCAAGATTGTTTGGGCGTTTTCATATAAGCAGTCATATCCTCGTCAGACCAGGGCTACATACGTCACAACGAGAAGTCAAGTCACAAACCTGTCCACGACAAGAGCTACAAATGTCATGGGGTTCATACTCCCCTGCTACTCATCCTTGTCCCACAAACCGGCAGTTTCCTGATGTTGCTGGCAGAAGGAAGCATCGTATTTTCTTGGCAATCCATTGTAGAATTGGACAGGTCAGTAGTTCCGGGTCGCGCAAAAGTTCGTAATTTAAGATAAAAACCACAACAGAAATCAAAGTTAATTCACTATTTCGTGATGTAATGCGTGAGTGGTAATTCCCATATAAAGTTCCTCATTTAACCAAAATAATTGAAAGCTTTAAACGGCACAAAAATGTTTAGGAAAATTTGTATAGAGCGGCCGTGATGTAAAACAACAGGGCGCTCGTTAACAACTGATTTGAGGGAAGGTTTTTGTATCTGTCAACGACAGTGTTGCCAACTGGCGGACAGAATAGGAGGTAACAGGGTTGCCAATGTGGTAAATTTTGGTGCGGTTTTTGGGGATTTAGGGCTACATAAATTATATTAAGGTAATGTTTATTAATATTTATATTATCTGTGTGAAAAAGAAATCAAGGAAATCCAATATACAGCAAAAGCCATAAAAAACCAAGCAGGGTGAACCAATTTGTAGTCAAAGCAAACCCAAACAAAGTAGAGCGAATTTCCAACATGTTGCTAGAACGACAGCAGGGAATTTTTGAGGACAAATGGGAATGGTTCCAAGTGCCTGGGTAGAGGGAGCACAGGTATGATCATCTGACCATCTATCGGCGATTGCCGCGAATTTTGAATTTCTGCCGTGCGCGCAACGAATCGGCGGGATAAAGCTATATATATGTAACTACCAGGGAAGTTAGATATTAAAAAAAAAAAAAAAAATTCTTTTTTTGATTTTAAACTTTTTTTTTTTTTTTTTTTTTATTTTTTTTTTTTTTTTTTTTTTTTACTTTTACGTAGGTTTTTTTTTTTTTTTTTTTACAGAATTTCAACTTCATTACCACTTTCAACGTTCTGTTTATCACTTGGCTTCTTCCTTTTTGCTTTCAACTTTCTTTTTTTCATCACTTGGTTCTTCCTTTTTGCTTTCAACTTTCTGTTTTTTATCACTTGGTTCTTCCTTTTTGCTTACTCCTGCTAATGCTGAAGGCCTCTTTAAAAAATAACGAATCCCAGGAAGATTGCTTCGCCTACTTTTCACAATGTTCCTGAAACGACTCAGGCAAACATCATTGAACTGCGCAAGCATACGACCTGTGTGAGCCTTTTCGGGGTGTCTTTTTTCGATAAACGATTGCACTTTATGAAAAGCGGCTAAGACATCCTAATTTCTGCCGTTGTCATAGGGTCCTCCTCCTCTTCCTCGCCGCTGCTAGAGAACTCCTCTTGAATGACGTTATGTTGCATGGCCTCCAACTCCTTCAGGTCATCCGTCGTAAGCTCCTCTTGGTGCTCCTCGAGAAGGTCGTTGATGTAGTCCTCGTCGACGACCAGCCCCATGGACTTGCCGAGTGCAAATGATCTCGTCAAGATCTGGTTTGGGAAACAGTTTCGGGATCGCCAACTGTTTCGGACTCTGCAGCACCAGCTTCGCCCATGTCGAATCCCTCGAAGTCTCGGGCAGATACGGCATCAGGCCAGTGTTTCCTCCAAGAGGAATTCAAGGTTTGCCTCGAAACCTCCTGCCAAGCTTGGTCGATGAGTCGGATACAAATAACGATGTTGAAATGCTCCTTCCAAAATTCACGCAAGGTGAGTTTTGTGGTTATCGGTGATGTCGAAACATCTCTTGAAAAGATGTTTTCAGTGTACAGCTTCTTAAGTTTCGCTATCACTTTGCTGGTCCATGGGCTGGAGGAGAGGGTGGTGTTGGGCGGAAGAAAAAGAATCTTAACGAAGGAATACTCCGCTAGGATATCTACCTCGAGGCCAGGTGGGTGGGGAGGGGCATTATCCAATGCCAGTAGACATTTCAGAGGGAGGTGCTTCTCTTCCAAAAATTTCTTCACTGTCGGGACGAAACACAGATTTACCCACACGGTGAACAAAAGCCTCGTTACCCAGGCTTTTGCATTAGCCCTCCACATCACTGGAAGCTTCTCCTTCAGCACTTTGTGGGCCTTAAAGGCTCGAGGAGTCTCGGAATGATACACCAGTAGGGGCTTCACCTTGCAATCCCCACTGGCGTTGGAACAAAGCGCGAGCGTAGGCCTGTCTTTCATAGGCTTATGCCCGGGTAGCTTCTTCTCTTCCTCCGTGATGTACGTCCGATGAGGCATTTTTTTCAAAAAAGGCCAATCTCATCACAGTTGAAAACCTGCTGAGAACTGTAGCCTTTTTCTTAAACGCTTCAGCCGCTTTTGTGTCCGAGCTGGCAGCCTCCCCATGACGCACCACCGAATGGATGCCAGTCCGTTTACGTTATTTCTCGAAACCAGCCATGCAAAGCCTTGAACTCTGGGGTTGGCGTTAAAGTCCCTTCCCCTCCGTCGTCTTCCGCCTGCGCAATCAAATCGCCGAAAATAGCGCTGGCCTTGTGGGCGATTGCCGTCTCCGTTACTGTATCGCCTGCGATTTGTTTGTCTTTTATCCAGACGAGGAGCACCCGTTCCATCTCGTCGTGCACGTGGCTCCTCTTGCTGTACAAAATAGTGATGCCCTTCGACGGTGTAGCTGCTTTGATGCCATCCTTCTGCTTAAGGATGGTGCCTATTGTCAGATGGATTACGGCCGTATTCCTTTGCGATCACACTCAATCCGCCATACCAGCTTCGTACTTCTTGATGATCTCCATCTTTGTCTCCAAAGAGAGCATGCGTTCTTTCCGTGAATTTCAACTTTCTTGGGACCCATGACTACGTTATCTTGATACGTAATTTACGTATGAGTTACAAAAAAATAAACCGTTTTAGCACAACACGATAATACGTAACTGCAAACGAAATCACTAACGAATTAACGTTACTAAACGAAATCGTTGGACCGAACGAATGCTGCGTGCGTACCATAAAGATGCTGGTAAGAAGTGGCCGAGGTAGGCACGCCACCACATACGTATAAGATGCATGATAGGAGGGATGCTGTACAATAGGAGAGAAGGATCTCATCGGCGGTGACTAGCATCAGGAAACCAATGGGAGAGCAGGAGGATGGTGGCGAGTCTACTAGTACTAAGATGGCGGCGCGCGGCGCAAGTTTCAAAATTGTTATCGGTGGTTCGGGTGAATCTCGAACTTTCAGAAAGCTTTCGTATCTTGAAAACTTTTCGTATGTAGAGCCGTTAAATTTTTCGCATTGGCTTTCGTATCTCGAGTTTTTCGTAAGTTGAGCCTTTTGTATCTCGAGGTACCACTGTACAACCACCAACAAGTATTTGTGTCCATAACCCGACTCATAAAAGTTTGTTAACAAGTCCATATGCAGCTGCAGAAAAGGCCTGCTTAGGATAGGAAAAGATATATACATACAACGCCCTCTTAACTTCTGAGATTCTTTTGCTCTTTTTTGGATACACTAAAACAGACAAAGATTTGCATGAAACCGATGTAATGCTAACTAATGAAGACTTACCTGACTTTGTTAGGATGGACAATTCCCTAGTTCATATGAATGGTACTAATTGCAAGACGTACGTCCAGAATTACTCAGACAAAAGACTAATACTAAGGTCTGGTATGGAATTTTGTACAGGAATTGTAGTGAATAATCCTTTACTAACACTAGGTGAAAAAGCATTCTTCTCTTGCACAGAACAAAGTTCATTTTTAGATAAGGAAGTAAATAAAACAGACTTCCCTCAGAATAGAGATAAATTACAACAAATATTGGAGAGGTATAGAAATGTCATCTTTAGAAGGAGAGTTAGGAAGAACAGATACTTTGCAGCATAAGATTTTAATACAAGATGGAACTAAACCATTCTATATACTTAACTGTAAGTTGCCAATAAGTCAACGACCGATTGTAGATCAGTTAATTGACCAAATGAAGGATGGAGTAGTAGTACCTTCTAAATCACCATATAATTCACCTCTCTTGTTAGTTCCAAAGAAAGATGGCAGTTGGAGAATGGTAATAGATTATCGAAAATTAAATTCACACACCATCCCAGATAGAATGCCAATGCCTGTCATAAATGATATGTTAGCTCAATTAGGTGGAGCAAAAATATTTACGTCATTAGACTTGCTCAGTGGATATTGGCAAGTGCCCTTAGACGAAGTGTCCCAAACCTTTGACAAGCTTTTAGTACTTATAAGGAACATTTACAGTTTGAAGTTATGCCCTTAGGTCTTACATCAGCCCCATTAACCTTTACTCGATTAATGCTCCAAATCTTAGGAGATATAGAGGATGTTTCAGTGTATCTAGATAATGTAGTCATTTCTAGTAAGGACTTGGATAGTCACTTTAAGACATTAGAAACAGTGTTAGAAAGATTAAAGAGTGCAGGATTAAAGATAAAAATGAAGAAATGTCAATTCATGATGAGATCATTAGAGTATTTAGGACAAGTCATCGGTGAAAATGGACTGCGTATGCAGCATATCCAGCTCCAAGTAACTTGAAAGCCTTGAGAAGATTTTTAAGCATGATCGGGTATTACCGACCCTTTTACTAAGGGATTTGCCACTATAGCAAAACCTTAACAGATTTAAACTAGAAGGATGCATTTTATGAATGGTAAGGCAGAACATGAAAGAGCTTTCCAAAACACTCAAGGAAATGATGAAAAAGAAATCCAATTTTAGTTACCCAGATTTTTTCAAAGAAATTTTACTTAGCCTGCGATGCTTCCAGTACAGGTGTAGGTGCAGTATCAATGCAACAAGGAAAAACAAGAATGAGAGCAGTATATTATGCAAGCAGAGTTTTGAATGCTGCAGAAAGGAATTATAGCACTACCAAACGAGAGTGCTTAGCTCTATATTGGGGATTACGAAAGTTTAGGCATATTTTGCTAGGACATAAAGTCAATGTGCTTACAGATCACAAACCCATTTGTGATCTATTTAAGAAAAGAGCTTTCACAAATAATATGAAATTTAACAGATGGTTTATGCTTTCACAAATAATATCAAACTTAACAGATGGTTTATAAGTGTCTTAGAATATGCCCCAAAGTTTAGACATATCCCAGGTAGATATAACACTAGAGCAGATGCATTGTCAAGATCGCAAGAAGAAACTGAGAAAACAAATCACAACTAATACCTTCTGCTTTAGTTGTCAGATCATCGATCTAGATTTGGAAAAAGTTCAGATCGAACAACAAAAAGGATGCTAACATTAGAAAATAATGGTAAATTAATGCAAAATGAGGATGATCAGTCTGAATTTCAGTTTTAATCATGGAATTCTATATAAAAACATCAGAAGAACCGAATGCTTGTTCATGTTTGTATGTACCTAACACACTAACGCAAGAAGTTTTAGAACTAACACTCTTACGTTGTCAGGACATCCTGGAATAAAGAAAAATATGTAGAACGGTCACTAGAAACTATTTTTGGCCTAATTGCAATGAAGATGCTAAGAGATTTGTTGAGAATTGTTCATATCTGTCACATACACAAAGGTACGTAAATGTAAAGGCCCCTCTTGAGAAATATCCATCAGAATTAACTCCATTCCAAGTAGTGTTAATGGATTTTGTACTTCCATTTCCAAACACAACTAGAGGTAACCGTCAGATATTAGTTTTCATAGATTACTTGAATAGATATGTTGAGATCATTCCAGTAAGAAATAGAGAAGCAACTACTGTAGCAGAAGCTCTGAAATCTAGAATAATTACTAGACATTCATGTCCTCAAACACTATTATCTGATAATGCAGGAGAATTTACTAGTGACATTTTAAAGAAATTGTGTGAGTTTTATGAAATTAACAAGTGTCAGATTACTGCTTATAAACCAAGCTCTAATGGAGCAGTTGAGAGAACAAATCAGGTACTTGAATGAACTGTGCCCTAAGTACAAAGGGTGTCCCAGACCCAGGTATAAAAGGGTCTCTTGTATAAGCAAGTACAAATGGTAAGTGTAGTAACCAGATACTTGGCAACTTGGGTTAACAAATATTAATGGTGTCCAGACACAGATCTTTGACTATTTCATGCACCAAGTATTAATGGTATCAAGACCCATATAGTACTCTTGCCCACTTCGTCACAAGTATTTTCTGTACTGAAAACTTTGAAACTGAAAACTTTGGTGACTCCACAGACTGAAGATTGGGACTTAACTCTTGAAGACGTACAGTTCACCATTAATAACACTGTAAATGAATCTGTTGGTGAAACCCCACACTTCTTGTTATATGGCTATCAGAAAAGAATGCCAAATACTCTGTTAGATGATGCAACTCCACCCAGACATACTTATAATTATGAAGACTATGTTGCATGGAAGACAATAGGACTTCTGAGACAGTTAAAGGTACAAGGGTTCGATTAAAGGAGTTACATTAAAAGTCTAGTAAGTATTACAATCAGAAATCAACAGTTCCAGATTTGAAAATAGGGCAACAAGTATATGTGCTTAACCATAGAGTCGAAGGACCTAATGTTAAAGTGAGTCCTAAATTCGGGTCCAAATAGAGTGATAGAAATGTTAAAGTTAAATAAATTTAAGCTAATGCATGAATCAATTTTAAATAAAAGTGTTGCACATTGGAACCATATTAAGATAGTACATTCCAACATTTGGTCAGAAGAACATTTAAAAGAATTTAAAGATTTAAAGGAGTCAAGTAGTAAAGAAAAATGATATTGTTAGTATACAATAAAGTTTTGTACATACTTACCTGGCAGATATATACATACTTAGCTTACGTCTCTGACGTCCCGACAGAATTCAAAATGGAATTTTTATTCTAAAATTAATATTAATAATACTTACCTGTATAATTTATCTAGCCCTAAATCCCCAAAACCCGCACCAAAATTTACCACATTGGCAACCCTGTTACCTCCTATTCTGTTCACCAGTTGGCAACACTGTCGTTGACAGATACAAAAACCTTCCCTCAAATCAGTTGTGATAGGCAGATCGTGGGGTAAGATGGGTGGGCTAGATAAATTATACAGGTAATAGGTATTATTATATTAATTTTAGAATAAAAATTCCATATTAATAAAACATTACCTTAATATAATTTATCTAGCCCGATTAACCACATTGAAAAGGAGGAGGGAATCTGAATACAATTTCCCCTTCGGACAGAATAGGAGAAAACAAACAAAGAAATATATATCATAGGCAGTCAAAACTCAACCAAGGTCTAAGATACTAACAACTCAAAGACTCCTACCATAATGCCACCAAACTGCGGTAGCACAGGACAAGGAGTAAGTGCATAGTCAGTCGTCTGTACTAAAGTCAGGTGACCGACCAGGTGACCAGTCAGACGAAATTGCGGACAGCAAAGGCTGCACCCTGAAGACTTAATCAAGCCTATTCTTTCCCTAAAGGATGAGTGTCTGGACTGTCCTGGGCGATTCAAAGCTAAGCAAACCTTGGGGTGTATCAACGCAACCCGACGTCGCCAGCAACGAATCGGCTCATGAGCACTCCTAACTCGAGCTTTTCTGGTGCCAAGAGAAAGGAGCGGGGAGCAAAAAGGCGATTCAGTCCCGAAGGACGAATGCCTGACAGTCCAACCTGGTCTCATGTTACACGATCATCGGGGGTGTATCAACGCAACCGACTTCGTCAACATGAAACTCAGGGCTACTAAATGTCGCCTGATCTCACACGAGTGTCTGACTCCGAGAAAACAGGTGAGACAAAAAGTAGATAGGTGAGCTAGTCACCAGATGCACAGACGATCCATCGACTAATTCCCTGTCCAGGACAGTGGAAGAAGCAGGAGTCGTCAGGACAAGCGAACCAGTGGCTAGTCCTAGGTCATCATCGATTCTGGGAGAAGCGTAGTCGCCAGTGCCGACAACCCAGTGGCTGGAACCATTTCACACTGACAATGGAAGCAGCATGAGTTGCCAAGCAGTCAGTCCTTGTCATCAACAACACCTAAATACCAAACTGCCTAATTCGACGCAGGGAGCAGGTGCTGAAACAGGTAAAGGAGGTTCTAATTCTACCACAGGGTTATCTACCTCTAGCTCGCTAAGGCGAGACCTACTAGAGCTTCTGGACGAAGCCTTCCGAACCCTATCTTTCTCCAACTTCCTCAAGTAGGAAGGAAGAGACTTCCATTCCTCTTCATTCAACCCCTCACATTCCTTACACGGGTTAACAAAAGAACAATCATTCCCTCTACACTTCATACATACTGTGTGAGGATCTACCGAAGCTTTCGGTAGCCTCACCTTACAAGCACTCACAGAACACACTCTAAATACAGCAGATTTTTTAACTTCCAAATCAGACATTTTGAGAAAAATCCAAAGAGAAATCAATAACAGTCCAAAACAGCATATGCCAAGCCAAAAAGATCAGGTGCTTCACCAAAAGTCAGTCCAAAACATTCCAAGGCAGTGAGAAAGCGAATTAAACTATTGGGAGGAAGGAACCTACAACAGGTGTAGTCGGTTCCCGCGACACGAGAAAATTCTGACTAGAAAACGGGATTGGTTCATACACCCGCCAACCCAGCGGGGGTAAGGTAGATCACCTGACCTA